>NC_055682.1:38192655-38512655 GCF_017639745.1 Melanotaenia boesemani
CACCCTAACCACCCCGACCTGCACCTGCTGGTGGAAAAGTGGCTTTAATGAACTAATTTGCTTTATGACAAGCTAGCTAATGCTAGTTAGCTTCTTTTTTTTTTAGCCTGTCAGCTATAGCAGAATAAATGTTCCAACAAATGTGATTACTTATTATTTTTCAGCTGCTTAAAATCTTAAAAAAAATGACTTAATATATTTGTAGTAAATGAAAATTCAGCAAGAATTTTTAGTTACAGGCATCAGTACAATGATGTTTATATTGAATAATATTAGGCCGAGTAAGTCAGAATTTTAACCAGCAAGTCTTAGACCGTATCGTTCTATCTGCTGTTAGTGGAGTCACTTTCTAAAAGACGGGGCTGAGGGGATGCTGCTTGGTGCTGAAAGCTGATTGAGACCATCAAAGCATTGATGAAAAGTGTTTAAAAAGGTACTTGAATTTCACATCTGCACATGATTATGTGTAATTAGGTAATCAAAAGGAAAAGTGAATTTAAAGAAAACATCTTCTTGGGAGTAAATCTAAATCCAGACATGTTCTTGAAGCTCACCTCATAGTGCTGAAAGCCAGGAGGCCATAGAGGAGAGTGTGTAGCAGATTATAGGCCACATCTGGACGAAGAGCCTCCACTCGTCCCTCTGCAGCTCCTTTTTTCTCATCTCCTGGACATCCTTTAGACCTGTTGAGAAACAGGAAAAGAAAAAAAGAGGAGACAAAGAAAAGAACGATAAATAAATTATTACAGACAGGAGGGTCCTGTAGGTGGGTGGAATTTATATTATTCAGATTATGCAGATTTCATTTGGCGTTTGCACACAAGTGGACATGTAATGATGCACACCCGTGACCGTTTCTGTCTGCAGAAGTCAGCACACAGACAAATAGACGCAGGCCCGGAGGCAATGATGTTCCTCCCACTATTTGGCCTCCTGCACTGACTCAGACGGACACCGACTTCCATTTGAATATAAATCAAATCCGACTCCTTCTGCTACGTGAGGTTGGGTAAACTGGATTAATTTAATTCCTGAATTGGCAAATAGCCCTTTGTTCTATGAGGTTAGTATTCCAGCCGCTCAACAGACGAGGGTGAGCTGAAATGCTAATGTGATTAGTTCAATGCAATCCCTGACCTTGCACCACAGGCAAATGAAGCAGCGGGAGGCAGCCGGTAGAATATTTTGTCTTTTTCAGAGCTTGAAGCAACATTACTCAAAAGAAGCAAAGGGACAGTGATAACCAGATCAGGTTAGTTATCTGATAACCATCCTGATCTTCTATTTTAATCTGAAAATCCTTTTATTCGCTGCAAGGACTAAAACTACATTTATTTTACATCATACTAACTCCTCTGACCATCCATCCATTATACCAGCTTTACCCTAACAGATAGAGGCCGACACTCATGCACCAACGCACACGGCTGATTTACAATCAGTAATTAAGCAAACACACAAGTCTTTGGACTGCGATAGGAAGCCTGAGGCAGCGTCCGCTCACAAACAGCAGGTCCAGTCCCACAGCTTTCTTTCTATGAGGTGACAGAGATAAGGCTAACTGGTTTAACACTTGCTAAACCTCAGGATAAAACAGTTATCCTCATCTATTTGATTACATGCAGCCCTAAATGTACTGAAATCCTGTAGTAACCGATGAGGGTTTCAATGTTCTCATTCTATATAAACCCTGCTCATGTTACTGGGAGGTCGGTGTAGCCAGCATCACCCTAAATCCAGGGGTCAGATGGTCTGGACCAACCTGTGAATCCCTGATGCTCAGGGCTGCCATGATCAGGAAGCTGCTTCTACTCTGGAGTCTCTGCCTACAGTTGAGCTACTTTTACATTTGCACAGACTGAAGCGCTCCAAAATGAACACCGCCCAAGCAAGGGTGGCCAAATAAAGAGACATTTCTCAGCCAAATGAGACAAAAATTGGCTTGTTTAGCCACAAAAACAAATCAAACAAGTTGGATCTGTATGAGGACACAAAGTGAAGCCAAATGCAGTCCAACTTTTACTGACTTAGTCATGTCACAACAGAAGTTTTTTTGGATGGTCAGAACTATTAACATTGATTATCTGCTTTAATAGTTTCAATATTCTGCCTGTATTTTACAACACATCTACAGTAAACACCGACTGGTTCCGATGACACCCCCTCTGTTCAGCCACCACATACCTCAGGTTCTGCAGCGCCGCCACGGCGAGCATGCCACTGAGCAGCAGCAGGGTGAAGACGTAGGGGTAAAGCAGCAAGGTACCAGCCAGGCGCTCCAGTGTGTCCAGGGGCAGCAGACCAAAGGCCTCCTCACACAGATACAGACTAGCATCAAAATCCCTGCAGGATGAGAAGCAGCATGAGGAAGGAATGAGAGGAAACTTATAATTAAAATACCGGAATTATGTCACATATCTTTAAAAATCTTTGTATCACTGAGCTGCTCCATATGGAGGGACTGGTGAGAGAAATCTGAGAGGCTTTGTCATGATGAAATCGTGTCCATGTGGAAGCTTCGTGTTTGGTTAGAGATGGGTGGAGGACGCTTGCGTCACCATTTCTGGCAGCAGGACGGAATATATAGAGGGAACGTCAAGTTAACTCCAAAACTCAGAGCAGCAAAAGCAAAAGAAGTTACGCTAACGCTGGGAGCAGTTAGAGAACGACAGGCACGCCTCAGTTTTGGGCATGACTGGTGCTCTGGCTCTCTGAGCTGCTTGCTCGTATGAAGGTGCCTCAGTTTAACTTTCACAGCGTCTGTCTTCTCTCTTTAGGACAGAATTATACACAAGAATGATTCTTCTTTTTCATTTAGAACTGGTTTCTCACTAAATTTATTTTCCTATTTGGTGCACAAACTTTGTTCAATCTAGGTTTGAAGCATAAAAATTCACACAAGAATTTAAAAAGGCCAACACAGGGCTCAAGACATTTTTTTTTCTTGGTCACAGCGCCAAACTTTTCCCAGGTCTAGATTTTGGACTTTTTGTCTCCTTACCTGAGCTATAATGTGCTGTTCATCTAAGGTTATGTTTACCTTAATTTAACCCTTATACCTAAAAAGTTTGGTCAGTTTTTTTTTTTATTTAGAAGCTCAACCATTTTAATCCCAGTCAACATCCATGTATTATTATTTTTTTCAGGACAGCCTTAGCTGTCAGATTATGAGGCTAAAATGATGTAAAATAAAGGTATCAATAGATATAGCAGCATAAAGGCCAACCAGAAGAAAAGAAAAGAAATTATTAACAGTAGTTTGTGGAAATAACACAGAGCAACACAGACCAAGTCTTTTCTCATCTGCACGTCATTCTATCGAGTCTCGGCTTTTGGGAGAAAAAAATCTGCTTTGAAACAAACACACAACAGAAACTATTTACATATTTACACTTTTTCCTCCAGCTGTTTTTGCTATTTAGTTATTTCTGCTACTATTTACCTGCTATCCACACAAAACCAACTCTAGCTCAGCTGCTTTTTGGTGCCACCGTTCATCAAAAACCTCTTCTTGGTTTTATTCTAGCCATAGAGGAGCCTTATTTTTGTTAGAACTTTCTGTTCAGTTTTTGATCTTTGGGTGGAAAGTTTGACAGGAAGTGGCTTCATCATCATGTCCAGGTCTAAATAGAGGTCTCTTAGCAACATAGTAGTGATGGTGATGTTTTTATTATGGAAATGTGATAAATAACGCTGTTATCATGGATCACTGTGGATTTACCAGATAGAGTCTCTGAATAAACCTTACATATTGTGGCTGGATTGTAAACGGGATATAAAGGCCTGGAAAACGTCCGTAGCTCACCTAAAGGGTGAACTATTCATCACCATTTACCCCACAGAGTTACACACTACCCTTCCTCAGAAACTGTGGACAATATATGCTTTAGCACTCAGGCGTGTTGGCAATTTCAGACACTCAAAAATCCAAACTTCCAAACAGAAGCATGCTTATCTGTCTGAACACAACATTTAAGTTTTCATTCAACTGTATGTATTCTGTAAAATTGAATATTTGTGATGTTTTTTGTTTTCCTAAAGTGAACATTTTACACATTAGATTGGCAGCACTGTTTATGATAAACACCTGAACTGAGAGTTGAGATAACGCAAACAGAAAGTGAAGCTGGAGGGACCAAACGAAGCAGCGGAGCAGAGAAGGAATCAGTCAAACGGGAGAAGAGGGAGAGGCAGAGACGGAGCACCGACTATGCCTCGCATTTCCCACTCGCTCCTGAATAATTGAAGGAGCAGTTGTGAGGCGTTGGACTGGGAGCCGTGTTATCTGCCACCCCGCAGCAGCTATCCTGTGGCTGAGTTGTTCAACACACAAACACACGCTGATCGATGGGAGGTCTGGAGGCGGTACCCCACAATCTATTATTCATACACAGTAACACTGCAGGTGCTACGGACACTGGTGCGCGGTGAATAATGCAGTTGCTCTGGCGGAGCTAAGAGTTTTTCACGTGTGCCCTGTGGACCAGTTCATGTGCATCAAACCTGGTTTTACATGACAAGAGTCAGAATCTGTTGTAAATTTTAATTCATACCTCGTCGACCCCAGTGCAAACTTTGACTTGATGAATTTAAAGATGTGTTCGTCCGATCTGAGCTGAAGAGCTTTCTGTAAACAAACACACACCGAGATAAGGTCATCTTGTCAGGAGTAAAGATCAGCTTCAGATGTAGAAACATAAATAAACCAAGCTGTTATAAGGTGAGGGTACATGGATGAGGAGGAGGAGAGGGAGATGTAGTCAGAAAGAAGCAGGAGAAGGTTAAAGAGAAAGGGTAAAAAAAGAAGAATAAGAGGGAAAAAATGGAGGAAGATGCAAAGCAGTGGAGCACCTTGGTCAGGTAGTTGATGATGAAGGTCAGAAAGAGAACCAAAGTGCTGTGGAGGAGAAGTTTTCCCAGACGCAGCAGCAGGCTCCCCGTCTTCAGACCAGACTGCAGGAGCATAAAACAACGCAAGTAAACGTTTACATTTTCACACAAAGGAAAACAGATGTCTTCGTCCACATTTACAACAATAATCACGTAACAAACGTTACTGTTTTACAAAAGCAGTGATCAGGTCAGACGGCTGGGAGTGGGGACAAGAAACCTTAAGGCTTACCCTTTAGTAAAACTTTAACACCAATATCTGTAGAACTCATGAGCAGTATTTTACCTACGTTTAGTTCTTTACTAGCTACATATGTTAAATCTCGTTTTATTATTTTCTGACTGGGTTTTTACCAGTTTATTTATTAACACATTTATATTCTTCGCATTATTAATCTAAGCCTTGTCTTCTATTCCATTTTTTCCGTTCCATTTTTCTAGTGTCCTATTTCATTTAATTTTATTTTGGCTCTATTTACTTTAATATATTGTTAATTTTAACAATAAAATAAACAGTGTTGATTTCATTTCATTACGTTTTACAGTCTTAGTTTCCCCAATACCCCCAGTGAGGATTAAGTCATCATTCTATGAATAGGTGTGTGTGTGTGTGCGTGTGTGTGTGTGTGTGTGTGTGTGTGTGTGTGTGTGTGTGTGTGTGTGTGTGTGTGTGTGTGTGTGTGTGTGTGTGTGTGTGTGTGTGTGTGTCTCGTGGATTTGTGTTCTGGGGTCTGAAAAGATCTGTAGAAATAAAGAATGACTGATGTCAGGAAACGTTTTGATTTCTCTGTGGATATGCTCCATGCTGCTTTAACCTCACAGAGTGACACCTACTAAACTCAAATCAGTCTGCACAGTAATTCGTCATCACAGTCACATTCCTGTGGATGCTCCGACATGGATAATTTGCAGCGAGTATTGCTCTCCAACATCTCACAGATGGACATCTCCTGGACAAAGTACAGATGTGAGACCAGACTTTGGAAATAGCGGCGCTTCATTACTTTCCTCACAGCTTGATACACGACAATTACGGGTTATATTCGGACGCATTGTGATGAGCTGCGAGATTCGTGTGACTGAAACGAAACAGTCTCATCCAGTGAGTCGGTCATCATAAAATTTCACTTTGTCACTCAAATGTTGTGATGATTTAGTTACAAGCCAACAACCCTGCTAGCTCTCACTGAAGTCATTTACAGAAAATGTTTAGAAATAATTAAAACTAGATTTATATCTTTTTATTGTGCTTTCAGAATAGAAACTGTTTGCGTCAGCTCTGATCTACCAAGCAGATGGTGGAAAAGAAAGTGAAAATAAGACTTCTGTGTTAGTTTCATCCAAGCGTTTGTATTCAGGGGTCTGGAGACAATCATGCAGACATGATCACAATTATTGAAAATAATTATTACACAGTGCGTTCCAGATATTCCCAGACCTAATTGCCTGTCTTTCTGAAGCACACAAACATGCTGTGATGTCACTGAGTGATGCAAATGATCAGAGCAGAAACCTGCTGTCACAATAACAACACAGCAGCCAACATCTGGCCATTTACCTTCATCTACAGCAGCAATGTTTTTATCTATTTACTACTTTACATCAGTCGTTTCTCCTCACGTCACAGCAGATGCAAAGACCCTTTTAATCCATTTTAAATTTAATTAACTTTACAGATTTATTTTTTCATTATTTACATTTGTTGAACAAATTAAACGTAGTTCTTTCTTTGGTTACTTTGTGTTTTTTTACCCAACAACTGATCCTACAGAAAACTCCACAGTACTCCTTTAAAATAACTAAAATGCCATAACCCATGTAATTAAAATGGCGCTGTCATAATAACCTCAATCCCTATGACTATACCACAGAAATAAAGACATGTTAGTTACTTTTAAATGAGTATGCCTTTTTGTGATATCTGGTTTTTCTACACTATCCAAAGAGCACCTCAGACAAGAACTGGTTAATTCCAGGAAGCGCTCCTACACAAGCTGGCATGGCCGAGGTTGACGTCATAAAAAGGACAAAACATTGTTCATTCATCAAAAACGTCATGAAACACGCCGCTGGCCTCCTGCATGTAGCTAAACTACAAGTCATTTGTTTTAATAAATATGTGGCTTTTTACTTGAGCCTGTTACTTCAACCAGCTGATGGGGGACTCTAGTTAAGTAAAAGACGGATTTCGAGCCAAAGCTCATAATTTAACAGTACTGTGCACACTGAGGGTGAATCCATACAGATGACTGAAACTCTCCTCACCCACGAGAACGGCGACATTATAGCACTGAGTTTGTATGTAGTCACAATAAAAAATGTTTTATATCTGGTTAGAAGCATTTTTCTGTGCAAAGACAAACTAAATAAGATGTAGACACGTCTAGCAGGAATGAAACACGTACCTGGCAATGTCTGATGAAGAGTGCAGATACGATGAAGCTCAGGACCAGTGATCCTAGTATCATGGAATTACAGAACTGCAAAAGCCACACCGACAGCAGGCCGCTCACTTGGACAAGGTACAGAGTTGTAACCTACACACACACACACACACACACACACACACACACACACACACACAGTTGTTTGGGATAGTTTAGGTAGATAATTCAGCATGCTGTCTGCAATCAAAGGAAGATGTCTCTAATTTATACTATTTATACACCAATTTATTAATAAGGTTGGTTTATTCACTATCATCAATATTATCATGATCCATCTTATTACTATTTACACTATCATATTATCATTGAGTCATAGTTGTAGTAAATTTATAACCAGTTTCAATCTTTTCAATTGTTATAAACTGTCATCTCAACAATTTGTTAAAAACATTTACAATTAAAACCATACTATTGTGACAACTACTAGAAATGTTATTTATCATCATTGCTAACATTATATTTATTTTATTTAACCTATATACAGGTAGTCCAGGGCTCCAGGCTAACTATTTTTACTAGGAGCACAGTGGCCCCTAACTTAAATTTTTAGGAGTGCAAGGAGAAAATTTAGGGCCGCACACTGAAATCGCCTTGCAAAGCAAATATTTACATTTCCTCTCATTTTCACTGTATTAGTGATAAATACTTTAACAATAAATTCAGAAATTACAATGTTTACAATTCACATTTTTTTGTGCAGCATAAGAAAAAAAAAACATCTTACTGGTCGCACTAATACAAAACAAGTAGACATAGAACTTATCAAATCAACTCAAATCAGATTTGATTTGATTTTCACTTTGTAGTAGAAACAGAACGGCAACTTGGTCCCCACCATCCCCCACAGGACATGGTATGACTGGTCCATGTAGTTCCTGGTACTAAACAGCTTCAGGGACTGATCCTCCTCTCCAGCCGCGGTTCCCACTCCTCAGTAAGAACAGCAGCTATTGGCTGTCCTAAAAGTCGCTAAGTAGCATAATCAGCCTGGTACATATAGCTGTAATGGATGCTGCCATAAAGAGGGATGTTGTGGGAAAGGCAAAAATTGATTTAAAAAAAAAAAAAAAAAAAAAAGTGCTGTTTTTTTTTTAAGTGTATTTTGTTTTTTAATTAGGAGTCTGGAACATGTCACAACACTAAACTTTTTAAATATTTTCGTCCACACTCTTCATTAATAGACATTAATATCTGACGTTAAGCCAGCGCAGGATCCTCCAGCAGCAGCTTTTATACGTTTCATTTTCAGCCTGGTCCTGAAACAGAGGTGAACGAATGCAGCTGCTGCTCGTAGGAGAGGGTCTGCACAGCACCGCTCCTCATTGGGAAGAGTAAACTTAGTTCATTCACGTCAGTCTCTAAAAGTCTCCAATAACCAGAAAAAGTCGCTAGATTTGTTGTTAGTCGCTTTTTTAAAAAATTTTTAAAGTCACTAGAGAGGTCTAAAAACTCGCTAAATATAGCGACAAAGTCGCTAAGTTGGCAACACGGGAATAATAAATTCACCCAAGACCGCCTCTTTCCACACATAAGCCACACTGGTCGTTCATCCCTGCTCACACACACACACATTAGCTGTCTCCTTTTCTCATGTTGAAGTTAGTTTGAGTCTGCAAATCAGCAGCTGATTTGCACATTAGTGTACTACTACTGGGCTGAAGAGGGGAGCAGAAGTTTGTTAGCGACAAACTTAATGCAGGTATAACTACTACAAAAAAAAGACCAGCAAATGTTTTGGTCGCTGCTGCACGAGTAGATGAAAAATTCACTCGCACTGTCTCACATTTTAGTCGCAAAATGCAACCATTTGGTCGCAGTCTGGAGCCCTGGTAGTCCCACTGAGACACACTGTCTCATTCATAAAAGAGACCCGTTTTGGACAGACAAAACATTTAGTTACAGTTACAGATGGCTCAAACACAATATAAATTAGAGTTCATTTAAAAAGGCAAAAAGCACTTTAACCTAATACCTGAACCTAATAAAATCCTGGGAGCATAGGCTGGGACTGTTCTAAGTAGCAGGTAGGAGGATAAAAATGATGGTGGGAGGCAAGGATGGGTTTGTAAATGAAGATATACCAGTGCAAGAGTCTGTGGATTGATACTGATGACCAGTAGAGCCTTGGTGTACGCTGTGTAACGGTGAGTGAGCAGTTTACAGTCGGATATACTGCTTCATGAAAAACATCATCCAACATCTGCAGTGATCTGCAGTCATGATGTCTCCAGAGACAAGACGAGAAAGAAAGTAGAAGCACAACCTCCTTCTGGCACTGAACATTAAACAGGATTCAATACCAACAACAAATCCTAGTTTTATTTTAGTTTCTTTAAAAGATGTGAAATATGAGATTTAAAAGACAGATTCTCATCCATCTGATTCCCCACGAACTCAGGAGATGCTCCTACAGATGCAGTTATAATTTCAGTAATTTACAACATCATCAACGTGTTGATAATAATAATTACTAGTTACTCTTGTTTTCTGTTTTTATACTAATTAGCGATACGTTTTCCAGCTCACAGTACCGGGGGTCTGGACCTGAGTCCTGGGTGGGGAGGGGGATTATCTGGTTGTTTTGATTTGAACAGCGTTCAGGTCAGATCACTGATTATTATACACGATGCACGCGATCAGAATGATTACATTATTGATTATTGCTATCTCCCTGATAAACCGGCTCCTCCTCAGGGCCTGGGGGTGGTCTTATATGGGAGCATGAGTTCTGGATCAGTTCTCTCCCATACGGATGTGAGGGCGACTCAGATCTCCGTAGTATTTCTCAACAACATCATTAATAAAATTCATCCATCCTTGGCCTGGATATTGTTGATCCACACTGTTGATACCATCTTCTACTTCATGTGTCATGTCTGTTTACTTTCTTTTTCTTTTGTTTTTTATCAAAGCAAAAAAAAAAAAAAAGAATACAAAAAACTGAAAGCAGAGTCCTGCAGCTTCATTAGTAACAGATGATCTACTGTTAGAAAATCCTCTTTGATCTGGAGTTTCCTCCTCATCCAGATCCAGACCCGGGTCTGGTCTCCAGAACTTAATGTGCTGCATCACATCATTTGTCCCATTTGCATCATTTATAGCCAGAACAAGTTAAAATATTTTAATAATAATTAAAACACACGTTTGGCTCAATAGTTACCAATGAGAAGTGAAGGATTGGTAGTTATCTAGAGTTCTTTCTGGAAATCCTCTGGAAGAGGAAGAACTTTCTACTTTTTCTCAGCAGGAGTTAATTCACAAAAGACAGAAATCAAAGGCAAGATAAAAATTAAAATAATTAAATTAAATGTATATTTTGTCAACCTGCATTACAGAAGAGGGAAAAACAGGATGAAGACAGACAACTGCATGTTAACGTCACTTCACTCTGCCCCCAAATGTAATGAAGTACTCAAATATTTGACATGTTAAACTTGTAGTTTTTTAACGCTTCCTCGTGAATCCACTTCATCACATCTGACAGCTGCATCTACTTAATAAAATGTTTTGCCTAAATATAAGAAGAACTATTTTAATAACCAGTCACCTGAAGATAAGTTAACATGTTAGTGACGCGTTAATGTAAATTCCTTTTAACGGCGCTTTTTTTTTTGGTTTTACACGCGATTATTAGTCGTTTCAGGAAGTCACGCAGGAATACTGTAAGGTTGTGGATCAATGAATGAATGAATCTTTTACATGGACAGTTTAGCTCTAAAGCTCTGCAAGATGCTTCTCTGGACACAACTAAGGTCATTTTTATTTACTGTGGATGTGAACTGAAATACAACCATAGTATGTCACATCTCAAATACCACCTGCTGCTTCAGAGAGCTCCTCCTCTAAAGACAGACCGCGATGGAGCAGAGACGCCCTGATAAAGGTGTAAATCTCTTAATTATTAATCTGAAGCCATGAGTGTTGGGAACATGTCAAATATTCTTACATCCTAAAAATGACCAGGAAAAACAAGGAAAAAGAAAACTCTGAGAAGACCACACTTGGCTGGAGGGTCACGTTGGAGTCGGATTAAACCCACCTGTGTGGTTGTTAAGAGGTCGACACAGTCCAGGGTGTAAATGATGAGGGCCTGAACGAGCAGAATGAACTGGTTGAACTGCCACGTCAGACAGAAGCAGAACGTCGTCACGTACATCAACCACACCATCACCTTCTGAAGAGGGAAAACACACACAGGGGTCAGATACTTGAATTGGACACTAATAACAAACACTGCAGCCCCATTTCATCTGTGCCGTTAGTTCTATATCAAGAGCTGGATTATTGAGAGAGTCGGTTGGTGTTTCACTTCATCGGCCTGTGAGGTGAGGATGGTCAATAGCTTCTGAAAGTGTCTGTGTGTGTGTGTTGTACCTGCTGCAAAGCGGTGAGCTGAGGCCTGAGGTAACAAGTGATAGCGGTGATCTGAAGAGCAAAGAAGGGCAGAGACCAGTTCTCTCTGAGGGAGATGGTGAACTCTACACGAGTGGTATCGACCCTGGAAGAAGGAAGCAAATTAACTATTAACTCACTGAAAGATGAGCAGATGGTGGTGAGCAGATCTGAGCACACGCCGACTAGTCTATTATAACTATTATAACCAATATCCTGCTTAGGACTAACAAAAAAGACAATGTAAATATATTTTTTCAATTAGTCAGTTTTTTTGTTTTTTTTAAAGCTTTCTTACGTTTACAGACGTAAACCTCTGTGAGCCTCTGCTTTATTGTTCATTGAAGGCTAGCAGGGTACAGGACAAATATCTCATCTCAGGAGATAAGTATGTAAATCTTGGACTTTTTAAGTAAGAAAATCTGACCAACAATAACCTCTCAAGCTTGACATCCATGTTATTTTCTTTAATATATATTTGTAAAGTGATGTGGTGTATAATATAAATTATTAACTTTTATATGAACTGTCAGATGAACTTAATGTACAAGAGGGGTAAAAACAGAATCATGAAATTACAAAAACAAAAAGACATTATAGAAAAAAAACAAGTTACACTAAACTTTCGTTGGACCACCTTCAGCTATGATCAACAGCGTTCTCTGTGGTCGTCGCAATAAGCTTCAGCAATGCCGCAAGATTCACTTCCATCCAATGTTGCATTAACTTTGCTTCAGGATCTTGTATTGAGGATGGAATAGTCCGACCCCTGCGCAAAGACTTCTCAAGCACACCCCAAAGATTCTCAAAGGGGCTCAGGTCTGGACTCTGTGGTGGCCAATCTATGTGTGAAAATGACGTCTCCTGTTCCCTGAACCACTCTTTCATAGTCTTAGCCCCATGAATCCTGCATTGTCATTTTGGAATATGGCCGTGCCATCAGGGAAATTGGATTAACCTGCTCATTCAGCATATTCAGGTAGTCAAGCTGACCTCATTGTTTGGACACATAATGTTGCTGAACCTAGACCTGAACCTGGACCTGCCCAACTGCAGCAACCCCAGATCATAGACTGCCCCCACAGGCTTGTACAGTAGAACTAGACATGATGGCTGCATCACTTCATCTGCCGCTCTTCTTACCCTGATGCTTCCATCACTCTGGAACAGGGTAAATCTGGGCTCAGACCACATGACCTTCTTCCATTGCTCAATCAATCTTTGTGCTCCCTAGCTAATTGAAGGCTTTTTCTCTGGTTAGCCTAACTGATTAGTGGTTTTCTTATGGCTACACAGCTGTTCAATCCCTTGAGTTCCCTGTTCATGTGGAAATGCTCTTACTTTCACTATTAAACATTGCCCTGAGTTCTACTGGTGGTTTATTACCATCTGATTTCACCAAACATTTAAATGATCATGGATCGCCATCAATTAAAATTTTTTTCAGACCACATTTCTTCCTGGAAGATGATGGTTCCCCACTATCCTTCCAGTTTTTTATGTGTTGGACAGTTCTTAACCCAGTTTTAGTATCAGCATCTCAGATGTTTTCTTTGCTTGATGCCTATTATCTGATCCTTCTGAAGCAGAGTGAAACAGTCTTTAAGGAGTCATTCACCAAATGAGCCATCAAAACACATTTTCAAAATGACACCACACCTGTCTACCTGCTGTGAAGTAATCACATTACCAGAGCGTTTAAGCAGAATCAATTCCTTACAAAGTCTACTGCCTGCTGGACAAACGGACCATAAACATGATTTAAATGTTGACAGAACACTGACCCAATAAAATCTGAAACCATTAATTCCCTACAGGCTGACAGAGCTGGAATAAAATTATACTGCCTATACGGTGACATAAAGAGCAATAAAAACATTTTAAAGCCCATTTAAAAAAAAAAAAAAAACTATTGGAAATTAAAAAAAGAAGAAAATGTAAAAGGACAGATACACAAACCAATATTGACAAGATGTCCACTTGTATGTTTTTTGTAGTTTACGTACATTTTTTATTTAAAAAACCAACTCACTCATCCACTTGTTTGGGTTGGGCTCTAATTTGGGGGCTGTACTACCTCTACTCAGTGGTGTTCTTTCTAGCTGCTTCCGCACTGCCCCCTACTGGAGGAAGATGTTACAGCAGCACCAAAACAGAAGTTTGGACTTTTGATGCACCTGCCTGCACCTGCCCAAACACGCTTTTCATTTTTCAGCGCAGTCTTTATGTTTTGGATTGTGTTTTTAATTCATGTTAATTATCTGCGTTCCACAGCAGCAGATATATCTGGACTTTAACAGCCCATCATTCAATCTGCTGAAGGTCTGCAGGAGAGAATCTTAATCTTTTTTATTAACTAAACAATTGTTTACAATTTTCAACTTTTTTTAACAAGCATTTCTTATAAAAAATTAAAAGCTAAAACTCCCAAGAAAAAAGAACTTTACAGATAAGAATAAATGTACACAAATGAACAAAAAAAGATTTCAGGATTTGTTATCATTGAAGTCTAAGCGGCACAAATTTTAAAATATGATTTTAACATATTTTGTATGATGATAATGTGTTTTGCAAATAAGTTTTACTTCAGTGATGTTTAAATTTGTTTTATATTTAAGATGTTTGGTTAAATTTTTTAGGGCAAAAGTCTGATATCAGTGTTTTAAACAGCAATTTGCAGCCAAGCATGGATACCGAACATGAGTTTGAAAACTTTGGCTAGGACTTCAAAGAGACTGTCGTTTCAAACTGATGTCATAAACCAGAATGGTGATATTGTGACCTCATTTGCAGCAAAAGCAAAACAAGAACTCCTAACAGAGAAACCGCCTCCCTGCACCGTTGTCCCTGAAAGAAATTCAGCAAACACCAAAAGAAGTTCAATCATGTACAGGAAGAAACATCTTTACAAAACGCTCTGAAGTAACTTTCAGGATGGTTCTTTAAAAAACTAACTCAGACCTTGTTCTGTCACCAGACCAGAACCAGTAATAACAGCTCTTTGGATGAAGACGTGTAACTGAGTCCAGGAACTAATTATGGTGAAAGAGATGGCGAAATTAAATCTTCAATTTTTCACAACAAATCTTATTTCTGATTTAAATAGATACCAAACATTTTAATCTTGCTGTATTAAAAACAACCTAACACTTCTCATGTGAACAAAGCCAAATTTTTCCTCTGTATAATCAGCTGAATGTCCTCAGCTATCTGCAACGCGGCCGCATTCATCATCTCTTTCCACCAGGATTCTCGCACCATGTGGGATGAAATAAAAAGATTCCCTGATGTTGGACGTCTCTTAGTGGGAGTTTGAGGGCTGCTGTTGGCTTCTGCATTTGGTAGAGAGAAGCATTTCTCACTGCAGTTCAATGTGCAGCTAAATACCAGCTGCTAATGACAGCTCGCTGGATTGTGTAGAGTTAGAGATTTTAGACACCGTTCTGGTTTCGTTCTGGAGTATCAGAATCATGGTGCTTTCTGGCAAACTGGCACACGTTCACGCCAGTTTGACCAGAAGCAAAGTGGGAGGACTTTACTTCGCAGAAGTAAACAAACATCTTGGTGATTTGGTCCTGAATGTCGGTGGTTACTTTTTTGTGTATTTAAATCGCTGATGCACGATTTTTGCCAAATTAAATAAAACTACATAAATATCAAAATGATTCATCACTGAATTAAAAGTTGTGATTTGCAAACAAAGAATCATTAAAAATATAACGGCAAAATCATACCACTTAAAACTTTGTTTGTACAACTTTGTTGACATCAGGTTAAACCGTCTGACTCCATTATAACCAATGATGAGGTCGCAAAACTAAAGCAGCTCCTAGAAACAGATAACACAGTTTTCCTGTTAGCTGTTTTGTTTGCGTGCATATTTGTGGTTTGTGAGCCGGGTGGGAGGGCCTAACTTCAGATCCCAAGGAGAGCATAGGCAGCACATAGTAAAAGGGAAAATAAATCCAGATTTACTACAAAAACAAATTTTATTAACAGCAAATTCTAATTAATTTATAAAATCGATTTATAGCTCAGCCCTAGTGCTGGTGTTAATTTAGTCCACTAATAATATTGGCCCGAAAGGGTGACATGGGCCTCTCCTCCCGTGGGCTCACCACCTGCAGGAGGGGCCATGGGGGTCGGGTGCACTGTGAACTGGGCGGCTGCCAGAGGCAGGGACCCTGGCGGTCTGATCCTCGGCTGCAAAAGCTAGCTCTAGGGACGTGGAATGTCACCTCTCTGGTGGGGAAGGAGCCTGAGCTGGTGTGCGAGGTTGAGCAGTTCTGGCTAGATATAGTTGGACTCACCTCGACGCACGGCTTGGGCTCTGGAGCCACTGTCCTTGAGAGGGGCTGGACCCTCTTCCATTCTGGAGTTGCTCCCGGTGAGAGGCGCCGAGCAGTTGTGGGCATGCTCATTGCCCCCCGACTTGGCGCCTGTACATTGGGGTTTACCCCGGTGGACAAAAAGGTAGCCCCCCCCCGTCTTCGGGTGGGGGGACGTGTCCTGACTGCTTATGCACCAAACAGCGTTTCAGAGTACCCACCCTTTTGGAGTCCTTGGAGGGGGTGTTGGAGAGCACTCCTTCCAGGGACTCCCTCATTCTGCTGGGGGACTTCAATGCTCACATGGGCAATGACAGCGAGACCTGGAGGGGCGTGATTGGGAAGAACGGCCCCCCCTAATCTAAATCCGAGTGGTGCTTTGTTATTGGACTTCTGTGCTCATCATGGACTGTCCATAACAAACACCTTGTCCAGACATAAGAGTGTCCACATGTGCACTTGGCACCAGGACACTCTAGGCCACAGTTCGATGATCGACTTTGTAGTCGTGTCGTCGGACTTGCGGCCGCATGTCCTGGACACTCGGGTGAAGAGAGGGGCTGAGCTGTCAACTGATCACCACCTGGTGGTGAGTTGGCTCAGAAGGTGGGGGAGGATGGCGGTCAGGCCTGGCAGACCCAAGCGTGTTGTGAGGGTCTGCTGGGAACGTCTGGCAGAGTCCCCTGTCAGAAAGAGTTTCAGCTCCGATCTCCGGCAGAGCTTCAACCATGTCCCATTTGAGGCGGGGGACATTGAGTCCGAATGAGCTGTGTTCCGTGCCTCTATTGTCAAAGTGGCCAGCCGCAGCTGTGGCCTTAAGGTCGTTGGTGCCTGTCGTGACAGTAACCCCTGAACTTGTTGGTGGACACCGGCAGTAAGGGATGCTGTCAAGCTGAAGGAGGAGTCCTATCGGGCCTTTTTGGCCTGTGGGACTCCAGAGGCAGCTGATGGGTATCGGCGGGCTAAGCAGAGCGCAGCTTCGGGGGTCACTAAGGCAAAAACTAGGGGCATGGGAGGAGTTTGGAGAGGCCATGGAGAATGACTTCCGGATGGCTTCGAGGAGATTCTGGTCCACCATCCAGCGGCTCAGGAGGGGAAAGCAGTGCTCCGTCAACACTGTGTAGGGTGGGGATGGGGGGCTGCTGACCTCGACTCGGGACGTTGTGAGGCGGTGGAGGGAATACTTCGAAGACATTCCCATTCCCACCAACACGTCTTCCGATGAGGAAGCAGAGTCCAGGGTAGCTGGTTCTGGCTCTCCTAACTCTGAGGCTGAGGTCGCTGAGGTGGTTAAAAAGCTCCTCGGTGGCAAGGCCCCGAGGGTGGATGAGGTCCGCCCAGAGTTCCTTAAAGCTCTGGATGCTGTAGGGCTGTCTTGACTGACACACCTCTGCAACATCGCGTGGACATCGAGGACGGTTCCCCTGGACTGGCAGACTGGGGTGGTGGTCCCCCTCTTCAAAAAGGGGGACCGGAGGGTGTGCTCCAACTACAGGGGGATCACACTCCTCAGCCTCCCCGGTAAGGTCTATTCAGGGGTGCCTGAGAGGAGGGGTCCGTCTGATAGTCGAACCTCAGATTGAGGAGGAGCAGTGTGGTTTTCGTCCCGGTCGTGGAACAGTGGACCAGCTCTACACCCTCTTCGGGGTCTTTGAGGGGGCATGGGAGTTTTCTCAACCAATTTCAATGTGTTTTGTGGACTTGGAGAAGGAATTCGACTCTGTCCCCCGGGGACTCTTGTGGGGGGTACTCCGGGAGTATGGAGTGCTGGACTCGCTTTTACGAGCTGTCTGGTCCCTGTACGACCGGTGTCAAAGCTTGGTCCGCATTGCCGGCAGTAAATCAGAATCGTTTCCAGTGCGAGTTGGACTCCGGCAAGGCTGCCCTCTGTCACCGATTTTGTTCATAACCTTTATGGATAGAATTTCTAGGCGCAGCCGAGGTGTTGAGGGGATCTGGTTCGGTGGCCTCAGGATTGGGTCTCTGCTCTTTGCGGATGATGTGGTTCTGTTGGCTTCATCGGGCCGTGATCTTCAGTTCTCACTGGAGCGATTCACAGCCGAGTGTGAAGCGTATGAGATGAGAATCAGCATCTCCAAGTCCGAGACCATGGTCCTCAACCAGAAAAAGGGTGGAGTGCTCTCTCCAGGTCTGCAATAGGGTCCTGCCCCAAGTGGAGGAATTCACGTATCTCGGGGTCTTGTTCACGATTGAGGGAAGGATGGTGCGGGAGATCGACAATGTGGCGTCTGCAGTGATGTGGACTCTGCATCGGTCTGTCGTGGTGAAGAGGGAGCTGAACCTATGGTCATGAGCTGTGGGTAGTTTCCCGAAAGAACGAGATCGCGAATACAAGCGGCCGAAATGAGTTTTCTCCACAGGGTGGCCGGACTCTCCCTTAGAGAAAGGGTGAGAAGCTCGGTGATTCGGGAGGGGCTCAGCCGCTGCTCCTCCCCATCGAGAGGAGCCAGATGAGGTGGCTCGGGCATCTGGTTAGTATGCCTCCTGGACGCATCCATGGTGAGGTGTTCCAGGCATGTCCCACCGGAAAGAGGCCCCGGGGAAGACCTAGGACACGCTGGACGGACTAAATCTCTCAGCTGGCCTGGAAACACCTCGGGATCCCTCCATGAGCTGGTGAATGTGGTCGGGGAGAGGGTCGTCTGGGTTTCCCTGCTTAGGCAGCTGCCCCCGCGACCCAACTCCGGATAAGCGGCAGAAAATGGATAGAGATATATATATATATATATATATATATATATATATATATATATATATATATATATATATATATATATATATATATATATATATATATATATATATATCTCATTTCCGGTAACATGACCCTCATGCGACTTACCGAGGCTCAGCGAGATCTTAGCATATATACACACAAATGGTTTCCTGTGTCGCCTAAAATCAGCTTCTCTTGCTGAGATGATGTCACGTTCATGTGTTTTCATTCACCAGTGTGGATTACTTTCACCTGTAAAGTCTTTGACAGCATATTACTACTCACATTAGCAGCTAATGCTAACGAGAGCTTCCATGTTCCATAACAGGAAGTGATGTCAACACGCACGTAGTTTAAAATAAATCCGGTACGGTCATTTAAAGTCACATTTACTCTAGTACATGTTTGCACTTTGTCCTTTTATCAAATAATCTGATATACATGGCAGCATGACATAGCTGCTCTCTGGGAAACACTATTGTTCTTGTATTCAAAATTCTTGTAGATGCGTCAAATCAGATTATTACAGTAAGTACAGTGTTTTTATGTTTTTTTAAAATACCTATGAGAATGTCTTTAATATTCAAGAAAAATAGGTGGTGTTACACAATTAGCTGTAAATGAACAGAATCAAACTGATTTCAGGAAATTAGTGATGATGCCCAGCCCTACATATCGCTCATCCCTAACTTAAATGATTCAGATGATTAAATTATGACTAACACTGAATGCTGACCGGTACCCAGGTAAAGGTACCTTGTTGTTGTTATTGTGTATTGTATCTGTTCTTAATTGACCTAATTTGTTTGTGGGCGGGGCTACACACCGGTGCTCAATAAACAGTATTGCTTGTCACCAGTCTTAGTGGTAGAGACAGGTGTGTGTGCAAGCAGACCAAAGGTAACATGACCATGTAGCGTTTTTCTTTTCCAAAATATACCGGCATTTCCAGCTCTTAAGCAATGGCTGCGTCAACATACCTGCCCCCCCATCAGTGGGAACATTATCCATCCTCGTAGAGACATGAACAAATAAAAACTCACCGGTTGAGGATGTACCAGACTCCAGCGAGCGTGCCGGCGAGCCAGGACCCAGACAGGAGCCACGCTGTGAGGTACAGACCGATCACATACACAGCTTGGAGCGAGAACACTGTGTAAATGTAGAAATACACTGGCTCCAGATATGACTGGACCACACACACACACACACACACACACACACACACACACAATAAAAACACATTCATTAGGAGATATGAATAAACACTCATTGTTGACATAAGTGACAACAGCTGAGTCGGGAACACGGTGACATTTTTAAATTACGGGCTGATATTTAACTCCACGGCATTCACGTCTGACAGCGAGAAAGCTGACGAAGCTTAATAAATGACGCTCGGTTAAGTCGATACAGAAACCTTTTATTCCAGTATGACCAAAAACTTTTAAATGCCACAGCACCTAAAACACTGGCCGCTTGTCTCACGCATAACATCAGCTTAGGCCAGTGAGGTTCACTGGGTAAAATGGACGCAGCATAAAGTGAGTGTTGTGTTACCTGAACAGGCAACAATCTGTAGAGAACGCTGAGAAAAACCTCTTGGTAGATGTTCATCCGCTGCAGCAGATTAATGGTCCTCTTGGATTCTGTCAAGTTGTCGTGGATCAACTCTGACAGGCCTACAAACACACAAACACACTCTGTAATAAAAAAGTAGTTTTTCTTTCGCTGTTATTTCTGATCTAATAATCATCTCTGGCTGTGTGACATCTGAAAAGGAAAGTGTTTTCCTCTTGTTAGGGCTCATTTACAGTGCACGGTGCATCCAGCTGCTAACATCACAGTTTATTCTCCATCCTTTAATGGCCAAAAGTGCAACAAATGTCTCCACCCAGCAGTGCATTCCAACAAACCCTCATACATCTTATATTTCTAAAATCTAAACACAGCTATGTTTGGTTGTTTCTAAAGAACAACTTCTGAGGGGGTGAATGAAAAGTTAGCGGAAGCAGAAAATCCTCCTTGAGAAAGTTCTTCTGCATAAACCTTAAAGTAGCACTATGCAACTTTTTGACCTTAAAGAAAATTTTTAATTTTTACATTTCTCCTTAATTATGACAAATGATCATCAGATTCCAACAAAAGAACAATTATTAATTAGTACAGATGCATTTATATTAGATACAGAATTCATATCACATCACATAAATGTGGTATTGTCTTATTTTCCACTATAATGTTTCAGCTGAGTAAGCTCAGCTTTTACCTGCTTTGTTCCTCATTAGACAGTCACTGAGTTCATCTCCACACCTCCCAGCTGAGTAAAGTCACCCCACTACCACTAAATATGTTCAAGTACCAGGACTTCTCTGCCACATCAGAAGAGATCAGCTTCCCACAGCAAACCCGATAAGTTTGACTGAGAAACGCCAGTAAAGAGTCGAGAACAGGATTTAGGGATTGATCTGTTGTGTTGCCTGCCGGCCGCTACGTCTCCTCCTCTCCTCTGAGTATAACGAGCTCCTACTGTCCTGGTCGTTAGCTTCCTATCGTTGTCCTGTGCTTTGACTTTGCTACAGGTTTAACCTCGTCCTTTTACTCTGACACACTAGATATAAACTGTGAATTGCAGCTGTTGAGTCCATGAAGCATATTATTAATTTTTATTAATATCCTTTATGGACTTAACAGCTGTTATCATACTTGCAATGATTTTCATTTTTATCTTATTTGTTCATTTGCAAAACAATTACTGTCCTGCTGTCACTCAGTACTTTTCATTTAATAAGCTGAAATAAAACTCAAATCACTGACTTGTTCTCAGTTGTAAACAATTTGTATTTAAAAAAAAAAAAAAAAAAAAAAAAAAAAAAAAAAAAATTTATATATATATATATATATATATATATATATATATATATATATATATATATATATATAATATATATATAAAAAAACATAAAAAACGATAAAATGAAATCTTAAAAATCTTAATATGCCAAATTAAATGAGTATAAATAAAATTAGTTTAAAAAATAAAATCTAAATCTTAAAAATCTGACTGAACATGCCAAATTAATGAAAAAATAAATAAATATCTTTCAAACACTGGTATATTTTAGCTTCCCTTTGCCTGTCTTCTGATTTACACCCTCTTACATCTCTCCTCTTTATTTTCCACCAGTGATACCTCTCTCCATTCATCTCTCTCCCACCTCACTTTTCCTCTCTCCTATCAGTCTTTTTTATTTTGTCATTTATTCCCTTCCTTTCAGACACTTCATTTTTCCACCCTTTCCTTTATTACTCCCCAGTTTGTGCTGTGACAGGAACAGAGTGAACCGAGAGGGAGAAAGTAAGGGAGGTCAGCCAGTTCCTCCACTGATAAGACAAACAGCACATTTATTATCTGCCAGAATTAAAAATTAGGCCAGTTTCCAACAGGGAATCTAACATAATACTGATGAGAAAAATTATCCAACTATTTCTCCTCCTCAGTGTATCCATCATTGGAATCTGCAGCGACTCGTTTGGTCTGTTGGGAAATGAAGTCAAAACTAGAAACCACCTGCTGTCTCCAGTCATTTAATGAAGTTATTCTAAGTTTAAGTTGTCCATGGATGACTAACTGAATCCATCTGACCCTTTTTAAAATAAGGATCCTGTAAAAAGGATACACGTCTATAAATATCTGTCATTTTAGGTATAGAAATAAAACGAAGCCAGAATATTTTACGTCTGGCAAAAGTCAGTGTGTTAATTCTGGTATTAAAGTTTGACAAGGAAAAAGGTCAGACTGTTACTTTATTTTATTATAACTGTGCTGTAACTTGGCTTTGATCCATAAATGTACTTTTATGAAGCTGATACTTTGTACCAGATTTTATCTTCAGCAAGTTAACTTCTATGGCTTAAAAAGTCTTTATTCAAAAGCTAACAAAAGACATTCTTTGGATAAAAGACATCACGTCACACTTTTAAATAACTTCTTTTTTCCAAATCTTTGCTGTTACATATAAAACTTCAGCTTCAGTAAATAATTAGCAGCAGAACTGCTTATCAGTGCTGAAATGATCCTGAAGTCACCGGGGGCCTCATATATAAAGCTGGCGTACGTACAAAAACTGGTGTACACCAATTATAGTCAACTTTTGGCATTTTTAAAAACCGACGGGAGAATGTTCCTACCTCCACAGCACCTCTGACCCTGCCGTATGCACAAAATCTGGAGAAATGGGAAACTGCGACACCAACGGCACAGAATAAAACCAAAGAAATGATGTGAAATGTGAGACATTTGTGCAAAATCAAATATTACCTTTCACAACACGTTATATATTAAAGCTATTTGCAAAAAGTTTTAAAGAGGCATGCTTGATGTTGATACTTCTGGGAGTGCATGTGCTCACACACACAAAAGAAAATTATCTACATGAGAATCTGAGATATATGTTAATAATGAGAACTTCAACCGGTAAAATTTCTGTCATTGTGAAAGAAAACTTGCAAGCTATAAAATGCATTCTAGTCAAATCTTCTCCAGCATATCCTAGAGATTAAAACATCTCAGTGGGGTTCAGGTCTGGACTCTGTGGCGGCCAATCCATGTGTGACAATGACGTCTCCTGCTCCCCGAACCTCTCTTTAACAATCTGAGCCCCCATGAATCCTGGTATTTTCATCTTGGAATATGGCCGTGCCATTAGGGAAGATGGACCTTCCATTTGGGTCCCAATCTTACCGATCCGACCCCAACAGGCTTGACACACTACCATCTGTTTATTGGTGGAAACAAACATCACTTCCAGTGTGACTCTACAATAAGAACAAAGCAGTAAACAGCTCCATATTTAAATATACTGTGGATTTTTTGTTTTTATATGACAACAAAGGCCACAAACTGCTGGATGTCCACCATTCTCCTTTGTTTCTGTGTTGGGTTCTTCTTCATTATAATTCTAGAAAGGTGTCGCACCGCTGAGACATCACACGATTACGTGGCATCAACCAATATGCTGCATACTGGTGTTAAGGTTAAGGCCAACTTCAAGGCATACCATCCAAACTGCACCAGACCGTCCTGTACCAACCCAGACCCGTTGGTGGAAACAGAGCTTATGATTTCTGCAATCATGGATGGAACCATGTAATTTGACAATGAAACTGGAATAAACTATAAAACATGGTACAGTGCCTTGAAAACGTATTCATACCCCTTGAACTTTTTCACATTTTGCCACATTACAACCACAAACTTAAAATCTCAATAAAACAAAACATTTATGTGATTGACCAACACACAGTGGAAAATAATTGTAAAGTGAAACAGAAATGATACAGTTTTAAATTTTAAGCAAATAAAAGTCTGAAAAAAGCTCTCCTTGCTCACTCTGTCAGTTTAGGAGGATGGCCATGTCTTGGTAGGTTTGCAGTTGCCATACTTTTTCCATTTTTGGATGATGGACTGAACGGTGCTCCTTGAAATGTTCAAAGCTTGGGATATTTCTTTTTATAACCTAACCCTACTTTAAATTTTACCACAATTCTATCCCTGACCTGTCTGGTGAGTTCCTTGGTCTTTATGATGCTGTTCTCTAACAAACCACCAAGGCCTTCACAGAACAGGTGTATTTAAACTGAGTAAATTACACACAGGTGGACTCAATTTACTAATTAGGTGACTTCTAAAGTTAGTTGACTGCACTGCATTGTATTCAGGGGTAATAGAATACAGGGAGTTGAATACAAACACTTTTCAGATTTCTATTAATTTAAAATTTTGAAAGTCATGCAAATTTTTGTCCCACTTCACAATATGGGCTACTTTGTGTTGGTCTATCATATAAAATCTCGACAAAATATATTCAAGTTTTTGATTGTAAGGTCACAAAATGTGAAAACGTTCAAGGGGTAAGAATACTTTTTCAAGGCACTGTATATGGTGGAATCTGCTCATATGTGGGTTTGTTTAAGTTTACGAGTTTTTCATGGTTCTTGAGCCAAATGAAGAAAAAAAACTGGATGAGAGTTGAATGAATTTTGACCGATGCCGATACCTGAAGTGATAGAGACGAGGGGCCTTATTTATAAAACTGTGTGTAGCAAAGCAAACTACAGGTGGCGTCTGCGGCGCAAAAAGGAAATGCTGCGCTCTTCAACTTTTAGATTTAAAAAACATCATTTACACGATGGCTCGGGAAAGAATAAGAGGAAAACAGCGGATTTTTTGGGGTGTGAGGTAGAGATCCTGATGGACCACGTTGACAAATGCAAAACGATGCTGCCAGATGTTGTCATCGCAGTGTCAGAAGGCAAGACACGCCAGAGGCATCAGATGTTGCGGCTGGATATCTCAGTCGGTAGGGAATCCGTCTGCCGTTTGAATCCCACAGTGATGAACAGTAACATCTTCTAGTTGGGGCCTCAGGCAGGACGCTGCAGCCCACAGTAAATCGTTTTGGAGAAAAGTGTCTGCTAAATGACAGTAATGATGCCGGTAATGTAGTCTTTTGTTTTAATGTATAAAATAAATATGTACAGATACATCTGAGATTGGTAGTTTATTTAGTGTTAAATTATATTTCTTTATAGTTCCTGGGTGCTCCAGGTGAGTCGGCAGTGCTGCAGCTGTGATTGGAGAGAGTGAGGCCAGAGTCTCCACCCAGCACCGCAGCAGCCGTGTCCTCAGAGGAAGTCTTGCAGGTGCAGAGGGACACCATCACTGCTATTAATGTGGCCAAGGAGATGCAGGAAAAGGAGACTGTCTTGACAGAAATTGGGACAACAATTACAAAAGGATTGTTTAACAATAAATAAATAAATAAATAAATAAAGCAAATCCACCTTTTGTGTGTATAATAAGTGTTGCATCACTTCTAGATGCTTCAGTCTGTCCCACTCTGCTGGATCTCAGAATAAATGGCCAAAGCTTACTTTTCATATTTTCTTTTACTGACTGGTAAATGTTGGCAGCAGACAACACCTCCACCTCATCATTTCACTGATTTTATTCTGCACCGTTGGTGTCACAGTTTCCCATTTTACCAGATTCTGTGCGTACGCCATGGTCAGACTTTGCATGGAGGTAGGAACATTCTCCCGCCAATGGATCATAAATCCCAAAAGTTGACTATATTTTGCATACGCCTGTTTTTGTTCCTACGCTAGCTTTATAAATGAGGCCCCAGGTCTCCTCCAGAGTTTCAGAAGAGGATAAGAGGCCAACAGAAACAAAGGGTTTGTTGAGAAAATTAATAAATTCAATTATATTCAGCATTTTCCATTTTTTTAAAATATCCATCAATGTATATGGATAATGACTGAGAGGCAATCTGTAAAATGTATAAAATGTGTTGCTGAGAGCATGCTGTAAGTCATCTTTGGAGTAGTCCAAAGTTGGAGTCCCCTGGTAGCCATGTTAAATTTTCTAACAACACTGTCTTCGCTGAGGACACCAAGCTGACAGTTTGCATGGACTCTTTTGTTGTTGCATGTTTAATTATGTATTTTTACCTCTGATGGTACCAAAGAAAGTCTTGAAGGATGATGCAACAAAGAGCCCCTCCAGGTTAACAACCTACCTTCCTGTATGGATGGTGCCTGCAGCATTTGCTTGTAGTAAGAGTAGTACAGTCCACACTCCGTCCGGAATGAGATTTCCCGCTCCACTTCCTGAAAGCAAAAGGGGGAATTTGGTGGTTTGAAAGCGAGCACCACTGTTCTGTGTAATATGGAAAACAGATACCCTGGCAAGACATGACAGAAACAAGAGGTACAGCAGCAAAGCAGCTAATAAGCCTCAACAGTTACAATCAGAAAGGTAACTCAGCTTTGGGGACATTTTCCCCCGAGACATCCCGTTTGCCGTGCATGATTACTGCTCCACGGCTGAGAAGGAAGACAGAGAAACATAGCAGCTGCAGTGCATTAAGTCAATCAACTATCCATCATACACCGTTTGAAACAGCTTTGAAGCTGCGCTCAACATAAAGAGACAAAAGAAAATCATTTGATCTATCAGTTTCATTATTAAACTAAAATCAAAACTGTTTTCCAGCTTTACTGGTCTGAAGGATCAGAAAATCTGGTACTTGTCTAAAGTTAAGGCATATTTTCGAGTACTACCACAACACAGTTTGGGGGGTGTTTTTTTTTTTCAGAAATGACATAAGCTCACAAGAAGGACCATAAAAATGAGACCAAGTTATTTCCAAGAAAAAAAAGCTGATAGACCAAGTCAACTACATGACTAATGGAAAGGACCAAACCACACTGTTATTTCACTTAAACTGTTAAAGCTGAAAAAGCCACAAACCCACCATGAAGCCGAATCATCCTGCGAGGACAGAATGTGCTGCACTGACTCATTTATTTATCTCATGGCACCAACAGAGGTGGGATGACGTTCATCATATAAGTTTAAAGATTTCACCAAACTCCCAGCATTTCTCCACCAAAATGCTCTGTGAACATTATTAGTACTAGTGTTGATGGTTCTTTGAAGACATCTCCTGATCCTGGGACTGATTCCTGACTCCAGTGGCACTATTCTACCAGAGCAGAGAAAAGTGCTTAAACACTTTTATACACCAACGACTTTTATACCGCATACTGCTTATAGTTCAACAGCACAGACCATAAGAAGAAATATGCTTACATACATTATATGCAGCTTATTTTATCCATGTTTTATGTATTAGAATTCCTCTATTGATGTCAAAGAATGTCAGTACTAGAGTTCCACAAGGTGCTGTAAGATCTTCTTTTTTGTTCACTTTATACAGAAATTACTGTAGCTGCAACTCTAACAACTTAATTTTAAAGTTGTCTGACGGCACAACAACAATTTTAACTGGAAAGAGATGACTGCCTCTCCTTCTACTACAGACAGACCGCTATGTTCAGGTCATGGTGTACAAAGTACAGTCTATTTTAAATACAAACAAAAACTAAAGAAACTATATTTGATAATACAAAATTCACATCTCACAACCAAACAGCCAATAAAGCAATGGAGCAAGGTGCAATGTGAATATACACCACCTATATGCAAAACTGGCCCAAAGACTCCACTCTACAGAGACTAAGATTGTATGGTGTACTGTAAGCTCTACTTTTATACGGTTATATCCCATACCTCATGATATCTTCATAAGGTACGGGACAGCTGCCTGGTTTGTTCCTCTTAGCTTGGTGGTCACGTTTTACCCGCTTCCAAAGTGACCAGAAACAGATATCTATAAATAAGCTATGCAGATTCAGGCTCAAAGAATCCTGAAATCCCACGTCACTCTGAGTGTGTATTACTACCTTCTGGGAGACAATATATATTCACCAAACATAAATGTTGTCTGGTGTGTCTGTTGTTTTGAAGTTTTCTGTAATTACTGATTTCATTGAGCTCTTCAACTAACTAAGACTTTTTAAGTATCTAAATAATAAAGCAGACCTGGAATCAACATAATCAATTACTAAGAATATTTATCCTTAACAGCACAGCTCTCACCCAACAATAGAAAACTGCAACCAGAACAGTGATGCACCAACAGAAACAGGTTGGCTTGCAGGTAGTGAAAAGCAGCAGGAACTCCTACTGTGCACTGAGATTGAACATCTGGGGGGGTAACATGTTACTGACTGAACCCTTTGAACTGAGTGACAATGCAGCTCATCTACAACGTGTTTTGTTCAATATTCAAAGTGTAGTACTGATGATGGTAAAATAAAAAAGTCTAACCGTGAGCTGAGAGAACCACAGCAGATTCTCATGGATGGTGTTGACACACCAGGCCTGAGTCACAGCCAGCAGCCCCGCTAGCAACAGACCTGCTACCATGGAAGCACTCTGTTGCCACGGCCACCGTCGTAGAATGTTTGAACCGGAAAAAGAACCGGATTGTCCAAGCAGAGAAACTCCCCCTCCAGCCCCCTCGTGCAACGCATTAGACCCCAACATGGTATTGCTCCTGCATCTCCCCTGAGCTGATCCATCGTGTGAAAGACTCAAATTATCCCGTAGCTGGCTCAGCTTCCCTCTCTTACGAAACTCCATCGCCTGGGAAAACAGGGATTATCTGGAAATTCTTGAATCCTTTGATGAGCTGAGTCTAGGCAGGTAAACAGTATCCTCCTGGGTTAATCTACAGGAGGGATTCAAACCCATTAGTGACATAAATGTCAGTGTAGGTGCAGTTTCTTCTTTTTCTCTTCTTGAAGTCACTCCAAATAAATTAAAAGCTTTTTTAATCACTTCAAGTTCCTTGCCAAAGGAAAAATGCAAAAGCTATCGCCGAGGGAATGAGCAGCCGGTTTCCTTCTCAATCCTCTTTTGAGTTTGCTCGAGGCAAAACAAGCCTTGGCCTTTCACCAGGAATTATGAGAAGATGACTAATCCCCAGTTTATATTAAGGTCAAAGAGGGAAGGCCTCATGTTCACCCTGAAAGCTGGTTCACGCCTCAGACAGCACCAGTCCTCTCCTCATTTCTCTCTGTTAGCATTTCCTCGTCATAAATCTTTGAGTAACTCCAATCTTTGTGATGTGGTGCTTAAAGAATCCAAGGACAGGTCCCATCCAGGACTGGCAGTGCTTAGACTTCCCCCTGCTTCATATCTTCCAAAGTAAAAATATGAAACAGCCCCAGACTTCCACGAATCCGATCAGCCTTCTGAACAAATCATCTACTACAGTAATGAGAGAGAAAGCAGATAAAAAGACCGACCGCGCCACAGAAAGTCTGAACAACAGGACCGGCTGCGAATAACTGGAGCAGCCAGAGGGAGGGAGAGGAAAAAAAAGAAGTTGACTACTGGTGACCTCCTGTCTATAAAAACACACGTGCGTACAGGAAAAGAATAAGATGAGATGGGGGTGGGGAGCACTGAGAGAACATGTTGGAACATCATTCGGAAAACGTGGGGAACATTTGTTAGAGATTTTGCAGGGCACTGGGGCCGACACGGACGTGACCTCACACCTGATGAATTTAAGAGGACAGACTGAGCCAGCTGCTTCAACAGCAGTGATAATGAGCGTTGTCGGACATTACCTCAACAACACGGTGGGGAGAAGAATGTGAGATTATCAGAAGCATGCCCCTCTCTGTTAAAACGTCAGCTTTCACTCAGACAGACGATGCACCAAAAGCTTCACAGCTGCTTCGGGCACCAGCAGCCACAGAGTGCCAACACCATTTACAAATGACTTTCCAACACTTTTCACCATCTTTTCCATTGTGTTTGACACTTTCCAGGCTGTGTGTGTCTGACAGGAAGAGGAAGAGAAAAAGTGAGAAACAGTGGATCTCTGTGGACAGGAAATTAAATTCATCCCAACTGGCAGAGGAAGCAACAGCAAGCAGTTCGAGGTAAGGCCAAAGCCTGCAACCTCAACACACCATGTTCTTTGCCTTGTAAAAAATCCAACTTTTTTTTTCTTTTTGTTCTTTCCTAAATGGATAATGTGGCATTTACTGAGCATGTGCACCATAAAGCCAGTTACATACTCCACAAGAAGAGAACTTTTTTCTTGTCCTCGAGGCCATGAGAACAAAATGAATCATTTTGTTCTGGCAGACATGGTAGAGGACATCTTCTGGCTTGTTCTCAACACATCAGCCCAGCAGAAATTTCCTGTCGTAGGGCTATTGTGTCAAACATTTGAGGTGGGCGTGGTTAACGTGGAAAAGCGTGAAGCAGAAAGTTGTCACTTCCACATTTCTGATGATGCAAGGCTGAACGGATAGTTTTAGTTTACAGCTGATCGAGGTGGTATGAAAATAAATACAACACATGGTAAATAAAGACACAGAGATCGCTGTGTGCACAACCCCGCCCTGCCACAGACAGTTTCTAGTTAAATGTAAAATCACCGGGGTAATTGTTTACTCCACATAAAACAGAGACATCCCCCCACAGTAATCCCCCTCGTCGCGGACGAAGCTTCTCGTGGAGTATGAACTGACCAAACCAAAACAAAATTCTCGAAGCCATGAGGTATATGACACAGGCCCAACCCCTCTGGGCACCCACCAGCTGTCTGTTACAAACTGAAAGAAAAAGTAGATAGATTTCATAATGCTGAACCACTCGTTGAAGAAACATACTGTTCAGGAACGAGCCAGCTCTGACAACTGATTCTTTGTAGTGAACAAGAAGAGTCAACTCCTGCTGAATCAGAAGTGATATAATGTTAAAGACAACCTACTACAATTTTACATTACATCGTCCCTCTGGGATAAAGTGCTTTTCATTAATACTTTGGCCTTTATTTATTTGATTTGTTTGCTGTGTTTCTATATTCAGTTGTTTATGATTAAAATAGGAAATGGTAACCTTTTTTTAAATGAATAAAAAATATGGCTTTTATGAAAAACACTAAATAAATGTTGTTTACCAACATACCAATCATTTATAAATATAATATTATAATTCATTTTTAAGGGAGATGGTGGATGAAAATACGAGTTCTGATTCAGTTACATAAATAATGTCCAATAAATTCCTTACATTCCTAAATCAGCAACAGCTGTACTTTTCTAATAAAAAGACCCAGTAAAATCATGTTGTTTTTTGTGGGTCTGATCCCAGTTTGGTCCCAGTTTAATGTCATTATGGCAAAGTCACAGTTTGTGGAAACTGTTCAGTTCTTCTGAACACATTCAGTGGAGCCAATCTGATGGAGTTAACATTATTTTAGTAGTAAGCTAGTATCCAGCTAACGTTTACACTGGTGTTACTCTAAGCTCGATGCTAACATTGATGCTAACATTAGCTTTCATTACAGTAACTAGCCTCTCCAGGTGTGTTTTAATGTGAATGTGGTGGATCCGGAGTCCTGGAATTTAATACTACATACGTTGCAGTTTCCTGCTCTAACATTTATCTCTTATTAAGTTCTTTACACCCAAAAGTTACAGCAGTGCTGTAGAAGCAGACGTGTGCACTGTTGCTGCCACAGCTTTGACTGATCGTGTGTTTCTGTGACATCATGTCAGTGTTACGTCTGTGGAAATGACAGCAGACAACACAGACAGGAAATCATACAGAGAAAAGATCAGAAAAAAAAACACTAAAAACAAAAGATTGTTCATAAGTCTCAAATCACAAGTCCGAGTCGAGTCTGAAGTCACTGGAAATTACTTCAGAGTTGCCTGAGTGTCCGAGTCGAATCGCCTAAAGTGTGAGTCAAGTCATTGTTGATTCGCCTAAAATGTGACTTGAGTCAGAGTCCACTTCATTGATTTACATTTTGATGCAGTATTCTAATCACCGAATAAACTTTCCCTTCTGGACTCTGACTCGAGTCATAGTCAAATCGCCTAAAGTGTGACTCGAGTCATAGTCAAATCGCCTAAAGTGTGACTCGAGTCATAGTCAAATCGCCTAAAGTGTGACTCGAGTCATAGTCCAGAAAGGAAAGTTTATTCGGTGATTTGGATACCGCATCAAAATGTAAATCAATATGAAGTGAAGCATCGCTGCCAAGGTTGTTGCTTGTGATTCATCAGACTGCTTTTTGATTAAGCTCTAATTTCATGGCTTAATAAAAAATAACTAAATAAAAACACAGTTCCCACCAAACTGTGAAAGTCCAACTTTTAAGCAGTGAAATCTAAACTCCACTGTGCTGAGCCTTCAGCCTCTTAAATATCCATTTGCATATGCATTAGTTTAATAAGCTTAAAGTAAATTAACTATTTTAATGAATTGCTTATTTTAATTTTGACAATCAACGTCTAATTTAAAATAACTGAATAGGTAAACATGGAGAGCCAAGACAAAAGTGTCATCAATGTTAATAAAAAAGTAAAAGGAAGTGGGATTTTCCCCTTTTTCAAGCTGAAACTCTTAGCACGACTGAACTTGAAAATAGTTTTTTTCCTCACTGAGGCGCCCCCTAACGACGGCTAATTCAGCATCCATCTTTATCCTGTCTCTTCTCTGAGCTCTCTCCAGTCAGCAAAAGTCAGCGCCGTTGACTCGTCTTTTCTCTCGCTCTTTCCCTTTGTCTTTCTTTTCCTCTCTTCTTTCAATAATGTCCTCACACATTTCTTTGATATAATAGCAAGCCCCTGTTCATTGTAGAAAACTTTCACCCTAAGCCCAATTCCAAGATTTTTTTTAATAGAAATTCTTTAATTTGAGTTTATCTATTCAATAATTTAAAAAGCTCTCTGGCATTCATTGTTTTTATGTGTTAATTGATGTTTTATAGTTTAACCTATGCTAGGCCATTGAATGATAGTAACTAATAAATAAAATAACACAGGCATCAGATCTGTACTCGGTATCTGCAGATACCTAAACCCCAGGCATCAGTTTCAGTACCGGACAGGAAAAAAAACAGAATTGGAACATTTCTAAATTTAAGGTACTTGTAATAAAAATATTAAATAAATAAATAAATAAATAAATAAATAAAAGGAATTTTTAAAAGTAATCTCAGTTATGTGTCAATGGAATATATCTTGCTTAATTATCAGATTGTGGTTTCTGGGAAGAAAGAATCATTTTCATAATTACCTACACTGGAATAACATTAGCAAACTATGCAGCAAGTGACTAACTTTCATGCTTTAGTTAACTGCCTGACATCTACAAACTGTCCCAGTAACAGAAGCAAAATTACACACAGAAAACTGGCCTCATTTACATTTTTTCCCATAGAAAAATCTGCTTATCTCAGCTCAAACCAATTTGTTCCTGGAACTCGAGAGGAGGGTAAAATTACATCATATTTGACAGCTACCCCTTCTACCACCACAAAGACTCTAATGTTCAGCTGTACTCAACCTGTGAGGTTGATTCAGCAGGCTTTAAAATCAGTCCTGAGAAGCGATGGAAAACCCATCATCCCAGTTTGATGATGACCTGTTTATGACATGTTTGCAGGTCATTTCAGCAGAAACTGAATAAGTAGATGTGTAAGTTATCTAAAAGCTATGTTGTCTCTCGAGATAAGCAGTAATGTGTTTGGAATTTTTTAGCTAAATGTCTAAAGCAGGATAGACTTTCCATCCATAAATGAATGAATCTTGCAGACGCCGTCAGATTCTTGGATAACCTCCTTATAAAATGTCCGGCCATCTTTGCTGCTTTATAAAAAAGCTTATAAAAGATGAAAGCTTCCATGTGTTTTTACTGTCAACAGATCTGTTTACTAACAAAAACTCAGAGGACATACTTGTGTTCAATTGTTGGTGACACAGAGGAGGTGCTTCATGCTGAACAATGATACTGCAGATAACCACTGAACATAGGCTTTGTCATTGGACTGTGACATGATTTTTTATCATAAATCTCTCGGTATGTTCCAGTTGTAAACATCTAAAAGCCTGGGAAACAGCAGGCTCCATAATGTGACCATTTTTGAATAATTTTATTTCTTTAAGCAGTTTCTGAAGAAAGGAGAAGGAAGGCCAATTAGAAATGTGCCCCCCAGCTTGTTGTTTATTATCTATGATCCTCATTTACATCAACTCATTTAGCTCCATACTGTGATCATGTGAAACACCAGGAAAGAAAAAAGAGAGAGAACAGAGTTCCACCATGTGGATCTCGCTCGTCCTCTTTTACCATCAACTATGAAAAGGAAACATTATTCAGACCCTAACGGACCACTCAGCAACAATACAACAAATCATTATGTGATCTAGAAACATAAACAACATGAGGCGTAAACTAGACGGAGACAAATACTCTCAGAGATGCCGTGTGTTTTTCAGCAATGTCTCAAACATATGTTCAAACTGATCAGCACAAAAGCCACAAATCAACACGCATGTTTTTTCTAGACTGTTTCACTGATGCGTGTATGGAAATAATAAAGAAGCCGATTCATTCCGGAGGAAATAATTAAGACTGAAAAAGATTAATCTACCAGAGGTAAATGTTTTAAAAATGTACTTTTGAACTTACGGGTCAACTGAAAAATATCTCCAAACTACGAAGACTTTGGTCTAAAACAGAGCTAGAGATGTTTTCCTTTGATCCTATTGAGACTATTGTAACAGCATGTTTTTCTTGTTTTAACACGGAGCTTCACCGTCTTCAGATCCTTCAGAAGGCTGCTGCCTGGCTTTTAACTAACACAAGAACCAGACATCATGTAACTTCTGCCTTGGTCTCTCTGCACCGGCTGCTTTTAACATCATAAAGTTTTAGTTCTCACATTTACAGCCCCAGCGTATATTGCTGATCTCTTAGAAATACACACCCCTTCTCGAGCCTGAGGTCAGCTGGTCAAAGACAGCCTGTGGTTCCACAAAGCCCATTTCAAGTGTGGAGGGGACCGGGCTTTTAAAGCTGTGGCCACCCGATTGTGGATCGCTTTGCTGGTGTCTCTATGCTGCATTGATGCTGTTAAGATAAAAAGCAGCTAAAGATCCCTTTACAGGCTTTTAATTAGATCAGGGCTTGGTCTGACGTTCTTATATCGTTTTGGTCTATGTTAAATTTTATGTTCGCTCTTATCTCCATTCTGTCTCATCTCATGTGTTCTTATGTACGTTTGTGTCGTTGCCTTTATTCTTTGCTCTCATGTTTGAAAACTGTAAAGCGCTTTTTTTGGCTTTTGACCTGTGAAAAGTGCTATGTAAATAAACTTTACTAACTTAACTAACTACATCTCTTTAAAGTAACACTATGTAACTTTCCAAGCTAAACCAGGGGCGGGAATCTTTAGGCACATTATGATTTGATTCAATTATGTTTCAAACGGCCGCGATGTGATTATAAAACGATTATTGTTGCACCTTTTTTTCCCTGTGTGACAACTTTATTCCTACTAACATGGTTTCTCATTTTTCTCATGACAAACAACGAAGAAGAAAACTGGTTCATCTATTGGTTAATGCAGGACATCTGTTTCCACCAAATCAGAACAAAGCATGGCACTGCATCAGATCCTAGCGGTCTTGGATTAACCATATTTCTACCGCAACTTTTACTGAGTTCTTCCCAGTCTGACCGCGAGCCGTTTCTCCCGGCCAGAGCCGGCTATCGTCTGATACGTGCGTTTGTTTTGGTTGTGTTTACCCACAATGCCCTTTGTGTTGTAGTCCACTTCCTGTATTTTGTTCACTTGAAGCGAACAAAGACCTACATTTGTAGGTGGACCAGAGTTCATATTCATACCTCCCCAAACAAACTGGGGTTTCTGGGTAAACAAGGGCACCCATGAAAGCCAACGTAGTTCCACATGCTAGCTTTAAATGCAGAGGGAGCCGGTCGGATGTTGCGCTCAGCATCTGGACCTTCACGTGGTACGGCAACTTGTTGGAGCAACACATTGTTGTGCTCCTCAACATTGTGTTAATAATTCACAGTTTTGAAGGCACAGTGACATTGTTAATGCACATTTCTGGAGCCATCGTTGCCCAACAAGTCCTGAGGCTGAGAAACCATACTTCACAACTTTCAATGGGTAGAGACAGCTACACATTTTAAACAGTACCCAGTTTTTTACAACAGTACAAGAGATATGAAAACAGTCAAAATCAGACTAACTTTTATCTGTGGAGAGATCTCAGAGAAGAGACAGGATGAAGATAGATGCTGAGTTAGCCGTTGTTAGGGGGCGCCTCACTAAATTTATCCTTTAGCATTTTACTGTTTGTGTAAAACGTGTAATTATTTCCAGAGCATACACCAAGTAACTGTTCATTTACTCAGTTAAGTTGGATAAAATGAGAGTGTGCTGCATGGATTTCAGTGGTTCTCCTGAATCTTTCAGCAGGCCGTATCAGAGCTGCTGGTAGGCAAAATAAGCCCTGACACAGAAATAAAAACTGACTTATAAAGACGGTTCAAAATGTTGCCTGCAGTCACTTCAAGAATCATTTAATCCCAGCTGCTATACGATCCTTTCCCAGTGCTAATGTAGACACCCCTTTTAATTCATGCATTCGTTGCATTTTAGCTAAATATGCCAAAATAAGCACTTCACCGTATCCACATGTAAAAATACCAGTGGAACACAGATGCACATTACACACCTTTCTTTAGGAATTTAAACTCAAGAAAATCTCGTGAGTTTATTTTTTCAAACCTTTTCCTGTTTAAACCTGGAAGCTGAACATCATAAATCAGCTTTTTATCAACCTTTTCAGACTATTACTTTTTTAAATTTAATAAATATGTTTTTTTCTATAAGTTTGAACCACAAAGAGGCAAAATGATGCGTTTCTTTTACAAGATGTTTGCAGCAACACAAAAGCTGTCTCCTGTAGACCTTATTTACATAACAGGTCTGAACAGTTGAAACTCTCACAACAATGAGATGATCAAAGTTTTTCTTAACAAATCTAAAATCTATAAAACAGGTTAAACTCTTCTCACTGAGCTGCAAAGGCTTTTTGTCTTAGCTCGTTTACAGACGACAGGAGAAGCTTCATGAGATTAAAGCAGCAGAAATGCAAAAATTGGTTTCAAGACATAATGTCTCCCTATTTTATTTCTCCACTGACTTAACTGGATTCCACCAGTAAAACTTTATCTCATATTTCTCTCAGACTGATGAACAAAGCCACATCCCACATGCTACATGTAAACAGTAAGTAAACAGTCTGAAGCATGTAAACACACATTTCATCAGATCCCTTTCTTTTAGCATTCATGGTTAGAATCTGTAATCAGAATTATTTTAATTGGATTGAAGAAATATTCGCCAGCATAAACACACTTGTTGCTTCTGCAATCAGACTTGCTCCTGCAGCTGTGGGTGTTAACAACAGCATTAATAATGCTCCTGTTCTGAAAACTATCCTGACAACTACGGCATCTTGTGGTTTCCCAACATCTTAGTGGTAAGTGACTGGAAAAGACAGAAAGCCTCTATAACTATAGTTCTCACACTGTGTTTGGCAGCAACAGCCTAGTGGTTACAGAGGTGGACTTACTGGGATTTAACTGGTTTAACTGGGATGGGTTAAAATGCAGACAAGGAATTACTCAGATTAATAAAGATGGGATTAATAAAGTATAATAAAATTAAAAAAATATATTACTTTTCAATCATGTTGTTGGCTTTTAATTCTTGTGTTGCTCTTGCATATTTGGTATGGATTTAGGGTTGTGCAATAATAATTTATTTATCTACTGGTGCTGTATACTGTTCAATGCTATTTATTGTTGCCATGTGTCTATAGTGCAGCCCCTTTGCACTATTGCCCACAACAAATTTCCTCCAGCGGACAATAAAGTATATCTTATCTTATCTTATCTTATCTTATCTTATCTTATCTTATCAGTGGTGGTATTTAAGCTCTCTCTACTGGTGCGCTAAATAATTTTTCAATATCAACTCATTTCCAGATTACACAGAGCACAAACAGTAAATTATGGATGAACAGTTTTTATTCCATCAGATAAAAACCAGATTTTTTTTGATCTGAACATTCCTGTCAAGCTGACAGCAGCTTTTATTTCTTGTGCTGTGAAAATCTCACATGATCCGATCATGCAGGAGTGACCTCGGATCGAGGTTAATGTGTCGGCCTTTACACTCCGTCTAATCTTTAAATCGTGAGACTCTGTGATAAAGCCTTTTCTTCACTTGCTGTGTTAAAAACTAAAAAGAAGGAGGAATGGAGAGAAAACCCAACATCTAGCGATCCAGGTATCGCAGGGCTGTGAGACAGAAGTCAAAGCATCCTTCTCATCAGGATCATTGGTAACCAGTTCTCTGCTTATTAGCTAGCTAGCTCGTCCACTTTAGCATTTTACTTAAATAACCAAAAGCTGTTGTTGAACGGTTAAAGGCTAAATTTTACATATCCATTTGGCCGTCAAATGCCTTAACAACTTTAATTATTAAGCACTTTAAAACAGCCGCAGCTGAAACACAATGCTGCTCATAAAAACTACAAGAAACTGTAAAAACATAAAACAGGTGACGTGGAACTACAGTAACGCTTGTTGATGTTAACAGACTAAGAGAAGAGGAGTTACGGTGATGCTGAAAGTAATTGACTAATTTGGGAAATGTTGCGATATGTAATGTTATTTACTCTTTTCAGGGCAAAGTTGTGACCAGAAAATAAAAATTATTCAACCATACTTTCTGTGCTACTCAAACTGTCCCGTGTGGACAGACAGAACGGGAGGACGACATGCAGCTAAGGAGTCGAACGGTTGAACCACTCTGCGACCAGGTGACACCGACAACACGGAGGAAAAACACATGTAGGGTTAAGACCTTTACCTTGATGTTGGAGAACCACAAGTCGTTCTCATGTAGCGTAGCAACGTAGATGCAGCACAGCAAGCCCAGACCGACAGAAACAGACCAGCCCACCGATGTCCAGATTATAGCCCTCCATGACCAATCACCTGTAAGGACATTGGTATGTCATTTAGCTGATGTGATACTTAAAACACACACCACATGGCATCATTTGCTTCGATGTATAATAATATCATGATGGCTGAATTCCATTTAGCTGCTTTGAATTCAGGATCATAGCGTTGTGTTTCCTGCAAACTGGAAGTAGCCGTCCAGCAATATCAGAAATAAAACTCCAAATTTCCAGAGTGGAGGGTGGGAAGAAAAGGCAGCCTTCAAAGAAGTTTCATTTGAATACAGGGATGACAGCACACGTTTTCAGGCTGTCTCTTCGGAAAGAGCTGAACTCGGACGCTCGTGTGAAACGTGATAAAAATATGTGGGCAAAGGCTAACAAAAAAAAAGAAAGAAAAAGTGAAAACAGGCTTTGGCTTCTGTCTTTTCTGCTTTCTTTTTGAAGCAGGTGGACAAGGTTTTCTCTCGCTGTGATCAAAGATACTTGCAACTTTAAGGCTTAATGATTGTATATTGTTACTGTTTTAATGATATTGTGTTTTTTCCTGATAGGAAAAGTCAAATAATGTCTTGTCTATTGTGACAAAAACAACAACTGTTCTTTATTAGTGCCTCTGGTATAAGGTCTTCCTCTTAATTAGAAGTAAAATGTTACTGTCAGGATGATGCCATAAGCCAGGATTATCTAATTCTAGTCCTTGAAGGCCACGTTCCTGCAGGCTTTAGATGCGTTCCTGCTCCAACACACCTGATTCAAATGAAAAGGATCAACCCAACAGTTTGTTTTCACACCACACCCACAGGACAGAGGCCCTCAGAAACCAGAGCTGGAGATCCCTGACATAAGCCATGCCCCTGACTCAGCATTAAAGATCAAGTATCGATGCTTCAATATCTGCCAGCCAAAATATGGGATTAAATATGTTTTTAAATATTGAAATATCACTGTGCTGATAAAAAAAAAAGTCCAATTTGTTTTCACTTCACTACAGTAGCCTATTAGAGGTCATGATGATGATGAAGATGATGATGATGCTAGTGTTAGTGATGACATTGTTTTATATTTTACTGGGTTAATGCAGGTTCTGGAGCGCCATGTTCTTTCAGTGTAACAAATTTAATTAATTTTAAATTCAATTGTCTATTTTATTATTAAAGGTCCCATATTATGCAAAATTCACTTTTTAATGGTTTTGGAACAGTCATACTGGTCCCCCCGCATGTGTAGGAGACCCGTATGTGTGAAACTCTTTCAGGCGCTCTCTCTCCCCCCTGCTCCACCTCTAGGGAAGTAAACGCTGAAGTGAGCGAGTTTGAAAGCGTGTACGTTAAGACGTCATAAGGGACAATAACCACTCCCCACAGAGCGATGGACCCGCCTACCGGCTCTCAAAGCCCGCCCTCTAAAAATCACCTAGCGCCCAGTGTTTATCCTTTTCAGCAACCCTCGTTAGCGGACATGGCTAAGCGACAGAAGCACTGTTCTGTTTGTGGCTGCATAAATGAACACGAAAACGTTTTTTTACTTCCATCCACTGAACCCACGAGGACTGAGTGGATTAATTTTATTTTTGGAGGAAATGTACCCGGAAAACTTACAAAGGTTTTGCATGTCTGTGGCCAGCATTTCAAAGAGGACTGTTTCCACAACATGGGGGCATGGAAAGCAGGCTTCGCCGACCGTTTGAAGCTGAAGCCAGGTTCAATACCAACTGCCCGTGACACAGCTGGCAGGTAAGAGCTGGCAGTTATTTTATCGTTTCGGCCTTATTAGTCTGATAGCTTGAAAATATATTAGCACTGTTGTAAATGTAGCCAAGTCACTGTTTCTACTGTTTGTATCCGGTGCCATTGTGCATCAGATTGGTGAGCGTAGCTAGCTGTGTTCTCCGTGCGTTTCGGTTTGGGTCGGGAATGAGGGCTTCAGGAATGGGTTCCGGTGTTCCGGCGTTTGTTTATCCTTCACTACGCTGTAATCAGCGTCTAGTAACCGCTAAGGCCTAACCTGTCAATCACCTCATGACGGGCGATGCGATGGGCGGAGCCAACAGCTGAGCTGCTCCACCAGGGTTCCGCCCACCATAAACGGCACATTTCTGAAGCTGCTAAAAAGAGGGAGGTGAAGAGAAGCCGCTGCACTCAAACTGAGGGTCGATTTGTCCATACCATGGCGGAAATATTTAATTTAGATATTAATGAATGGTCTCAGATTGGGAATAAAGTGTATAATATGGGACCTTTAAAACAATATTTTGATGATACCCTTATTTAATCTATTTTTTTAGTTTAGAAGCATTTCTTTAAAATATTTATGCTCACATGTTTTAGTCATATTTCATTTTGCACTTATAACAAATATATTAATGGAAAAAAATCAAGTGATTTTTCCATAAGGAGCAACCATCACAGCACTCTGAAGATAAGTCTGTTTATTAATAAATAAAACATTTAAGAACCCTTCGCATCAGTCATCATGGTACTTTTCAACATGACATAAAGTCTGGTTGTGTACAGAGAGCCTTAGCCCTCCTCTCTCTCTATGATTGTTAGAGACAGAAAAAGTTGATTGGTTTTACTAGTGGGCATGTAAAATGTGACAAATGTTTTGTATCAGTAAAAACGCCTTGTATTTCTGACTCGTGGTTTGACTTGTATTGTCTGACTTGTAAAATGTATTGTATTTTCTGATTAGCAGACACAAGTTACAAAACTCGTGTCCCTATCCTAGCTGCAGGAAATAACAGGACATTAAGTTGTTTAAATCTTAAACTGAGAAGTAAAGACATTATTTCATTTCATTGCTTGTGAGATGCTCCTGCACAGTAGGTTAGTGATAACTGAACAACCCGCTGCATCTTTAGCAGGTTAGCGTCAGACTTATAACTGACCCTGATTTGTGATCTATTTCTGGGCAAGGTGTTGGTGTCAGCCATGTTTTTTTAACTTCTGGTCAGAGGTTGCTTAAAATGCAGCCACTAAGGCAACCCATAAATAATGAGATCCACTGGGTGGCAGGGTGGCTCACTCACCCTGTAAGATCTTCTCTGGATGGTGATGGGTGCAACAGTTGGACTGCTGGGACTGAACTTCAGCCGCCAGGGATGCCTCCTTCCCCTTGCTGCCCTTTCTCTGACGCAGGGTGGTCATGCTGAAAAGCTGCTACCGAACAGCGAGAACGTGTCTGAGAATCCACGCAGATATGATTTAAAGATTAATGAACATCTCTGTGACCTGAGCCAAAGCAAACAACGCTGCGCACAGTTGTTTGTAGCCTCTGGTTCAGGCTCAGCACTGATAAATGGGATGGACAGGCCTGTTTGCAGCGGGATTTCCTGGTCACGTTGCTGTTGCACCGTCAAACATTAAAATCCGCCTATCGTCACCAGATTACAGGAAAATCACATTAATTCTACCATATTTAAACCGGATGATATGCTTCGCAGAACATGAAAGCATATGTCCCTTTGCATGAAAAAATAAAGAAATAACATCAGGGATACAAGAGGTTATGCGATTAGTGAGAAACAGTAGAATAAGGCAGGTCTGGACGCACTAATGCTGCCTCATTTGAATGAATGTGAATTTTACATAAAAGCGCGCTCCCGTTATGGACGCGAGACTTTCTGCCCGTTTCACAGCAACAAAGACGAGAACGGTTTGAGCCAAGGGTACATTTATGAGCCTCACCCTCCTCTAGGCTACAGCAGCGATGGGTAGGACGGTCCGACAGCTCTCCTCTACCTCTATCTCCCTCTCTCTGTCTCCCTAACTCCCTCGCTCGTTTATTTTTCTCTCCTGTTCAGATCCATCATCGGGTCAGCTTCTGCCGCACTGAGTTTAACTGAGGAACGAGACCGGAAGTAGCAAGGGATATCCTTCAGAGTAAAAGCGTTAATGTGTTAAAACTGTAGGGTTCTAAACAACAGAAACATGAAGGAAGGAACACGTTTTTGAACAAACATGTCTGTATTTATGCCTTCCAATCGCATTTGAAAGGGTTTCTTTAATATATATAATTAATTGGCACTCATGTAGTTTCAGACAGCGACAACTTTTATATCTTTGAGTTGCAGCCATAGACATGCAGTATATAATATACCTATACATGTCTATGGTTGCAGCTACTTGAAGAAGCCTCTGGTTAAACATGCCTTATCCCACTGATTTTGGGGGGAACCGAGATCATTAGATCAGGTCCTGTTAAAAAAAAAAACTGCAATACTTAGACTTGCCAGTGACGTACTGAAATATTTTATACAGTATATAGATTAATTAAAACACAATTTTTTTGTTTGAGAAATGCATATGAAAATCTGTAAAAATCTATTTGTAATAGATTTATTATACATAATACATGTACTGTTTATACTGTGTTAAACTTCCAACGTGGTGACATAAATAACAACCAACCAAACTCCTTTTCATGAGCCAGGATAGCAAGCATACTTGCTATTTTATTCACTTTACACACACACACAAAGTGGGTTACAGTGGCAGCGTTGAATTGGAGTGAAACAAATACTCTTACTGGATTTCTATCTTGACTCAACAGTTGAACAACTGGTAAGTATAAATGTCTATTTTAACAGGATAAAGATCATACTAGTAGCAGTGAAGCATGTGGTGAAAATTTGAATCCCTCATTACACCCAAGCAAACTTTTGTGTTGTTGGATTTTAATTTCTAGCATATTTAATATTTTCCCCATCCATTTTAAAGATAACGGATGCAGTTTTTAATATTAGGTAAAAGATCTTTAGACACTAAAATATAATCTATCCTAGAGAAGCTTTTAAGCATACTAGAGCAGCCAGAAAATTCTTTCTTAGTTGGGTTCAGATGCCTCAACACTTCTACTAAATTGAGTTCTTTAATAAATTCCAATGGCTTTCCTTGATCTTGAATGACTGTCATTATAACAGTATAGTTCTCTCAGATCATGCAGCAATGTCAATGACATATGTGGAACCAAAATTTGTACGTAAACATATGCAGTGGAAACTCTGAATTAAATGGATGCAAGATAAAGAATTTTTTAAGTATCTGGACGAACAAAGTAATCTATATTTTGAAGTTAATACATTTCAAACTACAGCTAAAATTACATGGGAAGTTTTTAAGGTTTTTATTAGAAAACAAATAATAAGTTTCACAAGTAGAAAATCTGCACAAGTTCAAGAACATCTTAGAAATTTAGAATCTAAAATAAAAGCACTACAGACTAAAATCTTACAGGGGAAACAAAAGGATAACGAAATATCAAAACAACTGCTGATGCTTAGATCAGCAGTTGTTTTGATATTTTGTTTATTTTAGGGAGAAAAGCCAAGTAGAGTCCTAGCGTGGCAAGTTATACAACAAGAAAGTGAAAGAGCAATCTCAGTAATTGAAGATGCAAATGGGGAAAAGATTATAGATCCAATGGAGATTAATACAACATTTAAAAACTTTTACAAAGATTTATACACATCAGAACATACAGACGATAGCGATGCCTTCTCCAACTTCCTAGATAAATTGGTCTTTCCCCAAATATCTGAAGACAGTAAAAGAAAACTAGATAAATAAGTATAGAGGAAATAACAGAAGCTATTGGAGCACTGAAAGATGATAAAGCTGCCTGGCCTGATGGTCTCCCTATTGACTTATATAAATATTTTTAAGATAAAATGGTAAGGCCCTTGTATGACATGTATTTGGAATCATATTTAAGTGACTCTCTCCCAGATACAATGAGAAAGGCCCAAATTATTTTACTTCCAAAACCAGGAAAATTAAATACTAAATATGAAAATCTGCAACCTATAAGTCGGATAAATACAGATACAAAAATAATTTGTAAAATTCTTGTCAAAAGATTAGAAGATATACTACCCAATCCAGTGGAGGGAAGATCAAAATGGATTTATTAAGAGAAGACAAAGGTTTCATATAGACGTTATTGCTCGATATGGGTTTGGAAAGAATTTTAATAAATGGATTAAATTACTACATCAGAATCCAATAGCTGAGGTGTTAACAAATGAAATTGTGCCTGAGCCATTTAAAATTGCAAGAGGATGTCCTCAAGGATCACCACTATCACCATTGTTGTTCATTTTAGCTATTGAGCCTTTGGCCATAGCAGTTAGGTCGAGCAGACAAATATAAGGTGGTAGTGGGGATCATAAAATAGCTCTCTTCGCAGATGATGTAATTTTGTTTATAAAACAATTTAAATCCACAATATCAGCAATAATGGAGTTAACTGAAACATTTGGGATTATTTCTGGATATATACATCAAAATCTTGATTAATGATACTTAATGACAATGAAAGAAAAAATTCAAGTCTTCAATGGGATTTTAAAATCTCAGATGACTTTACGTACTTGGGCATAAAGACAACATAAAATTTTGAAAAGATAATTTCAATAAATTATGAAACGGCAATAGATTTAGAATATAAGAATATTGAGAGATGGATGTCCTTACCTATTTCCCTTATAGGGAGGATTAACACTTTGAAGATGAATGTATTGCCTAAATTTATTTATTTCAAAATATTCCATTAGCACCTGCAGATATGTTTAGATGACTATTCTTTTTAGAAGATTTCTATGGAATAGAAGAAGTCCTGGAGTCTGCTTATCTTTGTTGTACTTACTATTTGATGCAGGGGGCTTAAAATACCCAAATTTCAATGATATTACTTGGCATCACAGTTAAGAACAATAATGTACTATTTCTTGGTAGGAAATAAACCAGCGTGGACCAGTATGGAAACGGACATCAATAAAATACTATTGCATTTATATATGTATTCGGCTGAGTATAAATATTTAAGGAAACATACTCATTATCCTGTGGTTCTTAATATGATAAATGTTTGGTATAAAGTAATAAAATATATTAAATTTAAACAGGCAATATCACGGTATACTCCAATATGGGGCAATAAATTTTTCTTACCGGGTAAGTTGGATGGAGGGTTTAAAATATGGGTGGATAAAGGAATAGTCAAAATAGAAGACCTTTACAAGAATAACACTTTAATGACGTTTGAGGAATTAACCTTAAAGTATGACATTTAAAGCATTTCTTTAAATTCCTGCAGGGTATGCGATTTTATATATCGCAATGGTAAACAGACAACTTAACTTCCTGAACTTTCATCTCTTGAGAAAATGGTAGTAAAAGATCCTAAAAACAAGGGCTTGATTCCATGCTGGTACAGTTAGTTAGAACAAGGCGCTGGTGAAACTTCAAAAAACAGACTTCAAATATGGTGCAGAGATTTAAATTAAATAATTACTAAAGAGGAATGGAAATCAATATGTGATTATATATCATATATACTGTATATACCAATAAATTTGGAATTGAGACCACAACAAAGCAAACTAGTAGACTTGGCAATAATACAGGCAAAAAGAGCGATAGCTAATAACTGGAAAAATGTTGATCCCAGGAAGGTGGTTTAGAATGTTAAAAATCTCATTATTTTGTTTTGGGTTGCAGATGGATCGGATAGATAACATTGCAGAATATAATGGTCTAATGGTCCAAAGTCCTGTTTAAATGTATTACTTGTATTTTTTATTTTATTTTATTTTTATTTTTTTGAATGGTGGTATTTAACATCTAAGGTAATGAAGTTATGTATTTGTATACTTATTTGATTAATTTTCTTAATTATTCTAATGTTGTTTACCTTTTTGCTGTTTATGTTTATGTATGTTTACGTATGTGTGTGTGTATTTATATATTTATAAGCACCATGACACAGTTTAATCCCATTAACAGCAAAGATCTGGGCGACATCTTATGTTAACTGAACTTCTCCTCTTGCTGCTTGGACATCCTGCCTACAGGTTTCTTCAAAAAGGTCTCAAAGACTCTGGAGCCAGATCTGTTACAGATTGTGAACTTGTCCTTAATTTCTGGCGTCTTCCCAGAACTTTTAAAAACAGCTGTAATCAAACCTCTGCTAAAAAGGGACAACCTAGACAAGACACAAATGAGCAACTACAGGCCAATCTCAAATCTTCCTTTTCTAAGTAAGATAATTGAAAAAGCCATTTTTCATCAGCTAAATTACTTTTTAACACAAAACAACTGCTACGATGTCTTCCACTCAGGTTTTAGACAGCACTACAGCATTGAGACTGCTCTGACCAAAGTCATTAATGGCATATGTTTAAATACATATGATGGAAAAATGTCAGTCTTATTCTTACTGGACCTCAGTGCTGCATTTGATACAGTTGACCACAATATACTACTTAAACGACTGGAGAACTGGGTGGGCCTCTCTGGCACTGCGCTACACTGGTTTAAATCTTATTTGGAGAACAGAAAGTACTTTGTGTCAATAGGTAACTTTACATCTGAGCAGACATAAATTACATGTGGAGTTCCCCAAGGTTCCATCCTGGGGCCTTTTCTGTTTAACATTTACATGCTCCCACTGGCACAAGTCACGAGGAAAAACAAAATTAGTTACCATAGCTACGCAGATGACACACAGATATATATTACAATGTCACCAGGAGACCGAGGCCCCGTACAGGCTCTTGGTAAATGCACTGAGAAGATTAATGACTGGATGTGTCTGAACTTTCTTCAGTTAAACAAAAACAAAACTGAGGTGATTGTCTTTGGTGCGAAAGAGAAACGATTAAAGGTCACCACAGAGCTTCAGTCTATACACCTAAAAACCACCAACCAGGCCAGAAATCTGGGTGTACTGATGGACTCAGACCTTAACTTTGAAAAACACATTAAGGGAATTACAAAATCAGCCTACTATCACCTTAAGAACATATCAAAGGTAAAAGATCTGATGTCTCAGCAGGACCTGGAAAAACTAGTCCAGCTTTCATCTTTAGTCGGCTTGATTATTGTAACAGTGTTTTTACAGGTCTACCTAAAAAATTAATTAGACACCTGCAGCTGATTCAGAACTCTGCTGCTTGAGTTCTCACTAAGACCAAGAAAGTGGACCACATCAGTCCAGCTCTGAGGTCTTTACAGTGGCTGCCTGGTCATCAGAGAATAGATTTTAAAGTTCTGCTGCTGGTCTATAAAGCTCTGAATGGTTTAGGACCAAAATACATCAGTGACCTCTTGACCTAGTATGAACCTACCAGAACCCTCAGGTCATCTGGTTCCAGTTTCTTATCAGTTCCCAGAGTCAGAACCAGACATGGAGAAGCTGAATTCAGCTTCTATGCTCCACATGTCTGGAACAAACTCCCAGAAAGCCTCAGATCAGCTGAAACACTCAGTTTATTTAAATCTAGGTTAAAGACCCACCTGTTCTCTGCTGCATTTCACTAGTTTTTATTTAGAAGTCAAAATCTACATCTGGTTCTGGAATCATGTTTTAATATTGTCTTTAACTTTATTTCTTGCATTTTATCTGTTTTATTTTAGCATATTCCTTCTGCTTTTATTTCATTACTTGCATTTCTTTTAATGTTTATTTATTTATTTATTTTTTAATGCACTTGTCTGTACCATGCTGTAATGATTTATGTAAAGAACTTTGGATTGTCTTTAACATGAAATGTGCTAGACAAATAAATTTGCCTTTGCCTTTATATATATATATATATATATATATATATATATATATATATGAGTATGTATGTATATGTATAACTACTTGAAAAGAAAGGGGGGGGGGGGGCAATCAAATGTTATGGTTTGTATAAATGTAGTCATGAATGAAAAATAATAAGAATATGGGGGAAAAAAGATAAGGGATGCAAAATATTGCATTTTTCATGTTCTTAATTTTTTGTGTGTAATTCTATTTGTAGGCTGTTGTAAACAATGTGGTCCAAATTACTCCCCATTTGTGGCCTACGCACAAAAATGTGCACATTGAAACCCATTTACAATGTTATTTTTTATCGCGCTTGAATATAAAGTATAAAACGTGCATTTTCTCAATTCTCCTCTTCATTTGAGGTGAATGGCTTTCTGTTTGTGCTCAGAGGAATTCCTTTCCTGATGACGTTACTTTCACAAGATATGCCACGTAAGAAAAATTCCCACTTTATCTGTCAAGGAGAGCTTGCCCTTTATCCTCTGTCCTCTGCTCCCCACACAAGCTACTCAGCTTTAGGTTTTGTGAGTGTGAGGATGTGAACAAGGGAACATATGCATTTGAATTTGTATCTTTGCATGTGCAATTGTCTACAGTATGCACATTGCATTACCATGTCATCAATGTGTATGAGCACAGGTAGCTTTCAAATGGAGCGTTTTCCATATTTTCCATTTCATGTGTAATTTTTATCTGAACGTTCAAAGCACCACCACATTTTAATTATAAAATACATAAAACCCACATCTACCCGCAGTCACCTGCACTGCTTTGAAATAATCAAAACATAGGACTTTTTTGAGCACATGAAGGTTACAGTAGCAATGAAAACCAAAAATGGTCCAGTCTTTGTTTATACTGCTGTGTCTTCAGCACAGTATATAAAAGTATTTTCTCATTTACTTTCTGACACCATCTAAAAACATTACACTGTAGCAAAGGCCCTAGAAAACATAATGGAGTTCAATCCAAAAAATGGTGAGCACGGCGGTGACACGTCAGATACGACCTCCAAGAGTGATACTGACTCTGGTGTTGATGTTGAGGACCTGGGGGCCAACTCACTGTCCACCAGCTCCAGCAACTCTACTTACAAAAGTTAAGAAACCACAGAACTGTACCTGTCTTGGTCACCCACAAATTCTGTGGCTCTCAATTGAAATCGCCCTGGCACGGGAATAACGACTGGAGCCACTCGCTATGCTGTGGCTCAAGTTGAAAAGCTGGTTGACAGCTTCAGCTTATTTTTCACAATGGAGCTGACCAGTCTGATCATCAAATATTATCAAAAATACAAACCTGCTTTGTAAAGAAACTTAAGAACATTTGCTGGATATCTGCTGTTATTACAGCTAGGCCTGAGCAGTACTCCAAGCAAAATGATATTCAAATCATGATCTGAGAGCAAGATGTTGTTAAGAGACATGCCACCTTCATGTGACTCTAGTCAAATACTACACATGTTTGACCTGGCATATGGGGGTGGTGCACTCCAAAGATTGGTAAGTACCAACGTGTTTTGCGCTGTGAGAGTGACAGTGATTGTCACTTTACAATCGCTGCATTTCATTTCCATCTGACTTTCCCTGGCAACATGAGCAACTGAGCAACACCTAAAGCATCATTTATGTTCCTTTAATAACTTTTTGCATTTTGATATTGGCTTCATTTTAAAGGCTCTGCATTTTTCAAACGAATGGATTTGTTGTGGACAGTACTTAGAATGGAAAATAGACCTCGTTTTGTTCTTGGTATCTTGAGCTAGCTACTTACAGGAGACAACCATTTGGGGTTGATCTCCTGTGTCATGTGAAGATAACTGAGACCTGGTAAGCATCCATCTTCGTTAGCTGAGAGCAGCTCCCCGAGCAGTTCTCTTAATGTTCTCCCTTAAACTGAGATGAGGCAAACTGTCCGAGTGTTGAAAGGCAAGGCAAGTTTATTTGTATTTCATGTACAAGACAATTTAAAGTGTTTCACATAAAATGTTAAAAGCATTACAGATGGTGCAAAGAAAGCATTAAGAAGTAGTAAAAGGCAGAAACAAATAGCAAAAATCACAATAAAATCATAAGTTAAATGAAAATTCAAAGCAGGATAAATTAAAAGTTACCTAGCAGATTTCAAGCATAGGCACATGAGAAAAGAAATATTTACAACCTACATTTGGTGAAAGTTTAATCTCCACCAGCAATTTTTTCCACTTGTTTGCAGCATAACAGCTAAATGCTGCTTTTCCATGTTTAGTCTGGACTCTGGTCTGGACTAGCTGACGTGTCTTTGGATCTAAGAGTTCTGCTAGGTTTATATTCTCTAAACATAACACAGATGGATTCTGGACTTTAAGTCCTGGGACTTCTAAATTATCTTGTAGTCCAGTGTTTCTCAATCCAGATCCTCAGGAACCCCTGTCCTGCATGTCCTGGATTGAGAAACACCATCTTAGTCCTGTGCCCTGTGGTTACTAGTTCCCTGCATGCCAGATATAAAGCAAAGTCTCTCCCTGCGCTCTGCTCAAACTTCCCACCACTTCTGTTCTTCTCATCATTGTCTCTTGGGTGAAAACGCACCGCGGGCCCTAGAAACCCAGAGCACTTCCGTTGTGTCAGTGAACTTGCAGCGTTTTCTTCTTGCAGTTGTTTTTGTTTATGCAGCGTTTGCACCTGTCGGCCGCCGTAGGTTCTACTTACACAAAGTGGTACAAACTGATGTGATGAAGTATAAGAAAAAAAACTATTTCTAGAATATATAATAAACAAATAACTTAATAATAGTGTGTATTGTTATTGTATGTATTCAGCTCTCAAATTATGAAGAAAGAGGATTTACAAATGATTAATTAATTAAAATGAAGGGTGATACAACATGTCTAGCATAAAATTCTAGGTTTGTTTAGATTTAATATGATATGCAATCCAATTTTCTTTAGAGTCCTGCAAAGATTGTTACTGGCTCACCTCAGGAAGTAAGTGAACATCTTTCAGGACCCATTACAGTTTGCTTGTTGTAATGGACTTGGGGTTGAAGACTTGTTTACCTGCTTTAGAGAGCCCACTCTCATCTGGAGGAATCAGGCAGCCCTTTATCACGTTCTTTGATTTCTCAAGTGCTTTTAATGCAGATCAGCTGTTTTGTCATGAGAGAAGCTCCATAAATTCCAGGTGGTTTCCTCCACAAAGCAGGTGGTTGTGGAGCAATACAGATATGCGGCAGTTCAGTTGGACAACAGACTGGACTGGAAGTGCAACACAGAAGCATCTACAGGAAAGAACAGAGCAGGCTCTACTTCCTAAGGAAGCTAAGATCATTCAGAGTCGGCACAAAGATGTTGCATATCTTCAATAAGTCTGCTTTGCAGCAGCTTCAGAGCCAGGGGCCTGCCAGCAGCCATCACGCTCCAGAGCAAGACTTTGACTGTAAATTATTATTCTCTTTAAAAGCCCTACTACAACATCATCTTTTCCCTCAGAGGATTAAATATAAGGATTAGTGGTAATTGAGTTTTTTCCTTCGTTTAAATTGTCTTTATACAACAAATTCGGTCAGTAAAGGCAGCAAATCATTTCCTTTGATTTTTTCTTTTTAAAGTTATTAGTCTAATTATGCTGTTTTGTCCTAAAATAGCTGTTTATTAAATAGCTCTGTTGCAATAGTTCAACATGTTGGGAAATGTGCACATTTACTTTGCAGTGGGGAGTTAAAGAGAACACTGACCTGTTTCCCAGCACATGAAGTTCACCACAACATTCTTATCTAACTGGACATAAAGTTCAGCTCTGCTTGGTTGGCTCGGCTGTTTTTACTCCCTGTTTGCAGTCACATGCTGCCCAAGTTTCACAGCATTTTTACACATTTTGCTAAGGGGTCTTTCCTTCAGCAGCTCTCTGGTCAGCAGATCCAGCTCCGTCTCCGGCTCAGACACTGTTCAGGCTCATCTCCTCATCTGGATATTTGCTGCTTCTCTTCTGATTCTTTCTTTCTTCCTGCACTCCTTCAATTCAGAAACAACCTCTAAACCACATTCCTTGAAACCGTACTCATTACCTTCCAAACCCCTCCTGTTGCCAGCCTGCCAGCTCACCTTGAAGATGATATGATGTGAAGAGCTGATATTAAACTTATTATTGGATATTTTCCCACCGTTATTAGACTTTTCTCCCGCTGCTCCTCTTCCACCATGAAACATCAGTAGAGAGTGGATCTCTTTGAATTGTCTTCAAAGAGATCTGAGAAAAAGTGAAGAACTGTTATTGATGTGGGTCTGAAAACCCAGAGCACACTGTTTAGGATCTTGAAGGATAAAAAATATATATATAAATGTAATTCTAATTAAACTGAAATGTTTCTGATTAATATTTGATCAAATGAAAATTACGTCTGTGTTGTTTCTTTTAACTTCAACCGTATATAGGAATAAAATAGTGTTTTCTTTCTTTTAAGAAACTATCTTGCACATCTTTATATATTTAATGCACATATGATCATATTAATTTATAGATACAGCAAAAACCTTTGATCTTAAAAGCCTTGGTGCATTATGCAAGCTCAAAACTGTTCCAGCAACCAGTTCATCCACGTTATTTTACCACCACGTGTCACTAACATCATTCGCTACTCTCAGAGTGCTGTATTAATGCAGTCATAACATTTGCTTTGGTAAGGAATAACCAGTGCAGAAGTTTGCAACGTTCACTAATAAAAGAGCTGTTTTTTTTTTTTACCACCTGTCCCACCAAATAAACAGTTTACAGATGCAAAACTTAGTTTGCAAAACTTCCTTAGTGAGGCGCCCGACAGCGAATTTGGCATCCATCTTAGATCCTACCTGTCCTCTGAGCTCTCTCTAGATAGTAAAAGTTAGTCCAATGTTGACTCTTGTCTTATCTCTTGCTCGCTCTATTTCTGTTTTTTTCCCTCTGCTAATGCCCCCTTGCATGGCTTTGATGTATCAGCCATGATGAGTCTGATGTGGTGCAGAAGGCTGCTGTAAAGTGATGTGATGCGACAAAAAAAGATAAATAAATAAGATTTAAAAAAGTTGTAAAGAGTGGTTTCTCAGCCTCAGGATGCTGCAGGGCAACAACGGCTCCAGGAATGTACATAATAAATGTCACTGCCATCAAAACAAGACGGAAAGACATACATTTAAGCTAGAAAATGTGTTACTTTTAAAATATCTTACAATAATAAAAATTGCCAACATTTTATTGCTTTTTATGTGTCATGACAAAAGAAAATCCCAAACCTGCATCAGAGTTTTAATGGTCCTGTCCTCGAAGATCGTTGCAGAGAAATCAGACACCCCTTACCCGTTAGTGAGGATATGGATGGAAAATGACTTCATGGCATTAAAAGGAATCTGTCTGAGTGGGACAAAAAAATGTAAGAAGAATAAAATGGAGGAAGAAAGACAGTCAGAGGATAAATGTGAGGCATATGTTTGTGATGTAGGATGAGAGGAGGTGTAACACCGAGCTTTTAGGACGTTTGTTTGTCATCTCTCCTGCTAGCTAAGCTCAGCTCATTTCAGATAACTGCTAGTTAGCTAGTTATGATTTGTATTCTCATAAACCAGCTTTATTATTTAATTGATGAAAGTTGATTAAAATAAAATGATCATTTCCCTTGTGAATGGACCGACGGTAAACCTTTACGTTTATGGTTAATTTATTAAGTTTATTGTGTCCAATAAGCCTGTAATTAGAAGTGTGCTATTGCTTAGCTTTATAAATAAGTTACAGTGGAGGAAAACATTTTCAGACGTCAAATATTATCATCAAATACTTTAAAATGAAAAATTTTAAGATTTGAATGGCTTTCTGGGGATTTGCTTAGTATTTTGTCTGTGACTGGACTAAAAGAAATAGCACTTGAAGACATAACAGTGATTCTCAACACAATATTTCATAAATGCATGGGGTGTAGGAAAACTGCTTTTTACTGTTTATTATTTTGGACTACTGTGGCAGTGAAATATTTCTAACTGAGTTAATCTCCCTGTTGGCCATTTTATTAGAATATTGGGACAAAAAAATTTTCTAATTTGAACAACACTGCCTCCGTCCCTACAGCTGAGTTGTGTTTTTCATGTAGTACTTTATTTTAGTCCAATGTACATTCCAGGCCCTGGAATGATCTCCATTGTTCCCATGTTTGCTTTAATCTAAACCTGACGTCACACCTTTAGGTAAACTCTGAACCCTGCGCTCTAGTGGATGTATTACCCAACAACCATGCCAACATAAAGGGCGAATGGGAGTGTAAGGGCCAGAACACTTGCAACGGATGTTTATTTACTTACCTAAAGGGACCAAAAATGAGCCTTTACTCTCCCAACTTGCCACAAAACCCACAGCAGTAGTTGAGTTTGGAAACTTAATCCACTTTTTTAAAGTATGATTGCACTGCTTCTTCTGAAGTTACTCCTTTTTTTTTTCTTTGCTCATCTTCAGCTCAGTACCTTTCAGCAAACACTGTGTGTTTGCTCTTGAAATGTCTTTTAATGCTACATTTTTTGCTGTTTGCTAATTTCTTGTCATAAATCAACCATATGGGTGAAGTGTCTGATATAATGACCTCACAGGTAAGCCAGTCATTGGCAATGAATGCAAATTAATCTGTTATACTCTATTTTATTCTAGAGCCAGTGGGGGAGGGCTGCAGAGCTGCAGACCCCTGGTCTGGTGCTATCTGCAGTTTGCTTTTATATAAATTATTTCGTGACATCACTTCATCCATTCACAGTGGAAGTCATTGGTCATCCACAGAAACATTGTTTATCTGATCACATTGAGGTGAGTGAAATGGCTTTTACATCCAGTCGAAACACAACCACTACACAGAGATCAAATCAATTCCTTAATATCATCCACAAATTTTTCCTTGGGCCCCTTAAAACAGAAACTGGTCAAGTAGAAGATCACTGACAGGTTCAGATGAAGAGGACAGTCTATGTGCATGACCTGGAGATTATCTGAGAGCTTAGAGAACATAAATTGGCTGGGCTATTGGAGAGGAGGACAGCTTGCTTTTGAGCATCCATTTCTTTGGAGCTACAGCACAGTCCAATTCAGCTCTTTCTTCCCTCCTCCCTCCTTTCATTTCTTAAAATCTTCCTGAGCTCAGGAGTGAGACTGCATGAAGTTGGCCTGTTAAAGATAACCGTCATCTCTCTCCCACTGCGCTCTGTTGGGCTACGTTTAGCTGGCATGGGATTGAAAATCCTCCTTTTTTACTCACTGCAACACAAAACAAGGTTCATAGAGCAAGAAAATCTGGGAATTAACCATTAAAGCTGGAAAGAAGACTAGTGTTGAGAGCTGAACTGACTATAGCGGTTCTACCACTATTCCCTCTATTTTCATTCTTTACATTTTCCCTTTGCTTTTTTTCCCACTAATTTCCACTTTCATGGTGAGCCCTTAAAAGGTTTAGGTCAAAAACTTCATCCTGTAACGAAATGAAAGACTGGGATGATTTCTTCATGCTTGTGTGTTTGGGGTTTCATGTAAAAGTGAAAGGGATTGCAGAAAGAGACTTCTTCTTTCAAAAGATGTACGTGTGTGTGTGTGTGTGTGTGTGTGTGTGTGTGTGTGTGTGTGTGTGTGTGTGTGTGTGAGAAGTAATGTAAGAAAATAGCAAGTGAGAAAGATTATTTCTTATCTTTTTTTCCTAGGCAAGATATAAACCTCAAATGATTTTCAACTACTTTAAGAGGGCTTATAAAAACTCCGGTTTAACTACATTTGGATTCTTTTCTTCATTTGTCCACAAGACTTAATTAAATGTTCACCTTGCAAACAGTCTTGCGGAACAATGTAATGAAAGAAATTCAAGAAAAACCCAGAGCAGATGGAAACATGACTGTCAGGTGTTTCAGGCCAGCTTCTACAAACAGAAAAACTTGAAAGTCTACAGCTTCTTTATGTGTGGATGGGTGAAAGCAGTCCATCCCAAAGCTGCTTTTCTTTCACTGTAAGCCTACATACCATAATCTCTACTCTTACTCCTGCTAATTTATACTCCTCGAAGCAGAAGTGTATATGGACAATTCTCACGTTTCAATGACGTTCTTAGGTGGCAAAAAGATCAACAAAGCAGGGATACTGCTATGGTCCTCACGTCTACAGCTAGCTTTGGGTATTCCAATCAACATCCCAAGAATGGGATTTTAATTTACAGACTCCCTACTCACCCCGAATGGCAGCTAAATGTGATGCTGCCGTCACATGAGATAACTGGAAACTGTCAGAAAGCTCTCAGATGTGTGGCGAGCACTTTGTCGGTGGTAAGTTTATAGAAAATTTTGTTTTGTACACTTTCCTATTTATGGTGGGCTGCTCTAATATTGAATATATTTATTTATGAAAAATTAAGGCAATGCGTTACTAAAATGCAAAAAACTGCAGCCTGTTGACTATGGATGGATTTGAGAATAAAAAGACATTGATGAAAGCGGTGAGGAGGAGGAAACTGGTGGTTCAAGGTTCACACCAGCACATATTTACCCAGGACCTTCTTAAATATAGTAGCTGGCTGGTGGTAGACAGGGTTTATATATGTATGTATATATATATATATATATATACAGTTCCAGAAAAACAAACTGCTCAAATTGCTGTTGGGTAACTTTCTACTACTCTTTCTGCAAAAAATCAAATTGCTCAGCTTTGTTGGATGGTTTGTGACCATCCACTTTCCTTTTGATGTCATTTCAGAGGTTTTTAACAGGGTTAAGATCTGGAGATTGAGCTGCTCATGACAGGTTTTTGTTTTGATGCGTTGATCCCCTGTCCAGACCGTGATTCCCCTGGTTGTGTGGCATGAAGGGTTGTCCTGTTGTAATCCTCTTGGTTGGGAAGAAGCAGAGCCTTGGCATAAGGAAGTGAATGTTTTTCTAGAATAATCTTGTATGTGATTTTATTAACGCATCTTTCACAATGACACATCGGCCTGATTCCCGTCGTCTACTGTCCAGTAGAAGACTGGAGTAAGACCTCAGGCTGAGGCCATTTTCAAACGTCAGCCTGAACCAGTCTTTGCTCCTCACTGATTACGGTGAGGTTTGCATGACTCCAGTCCTGCCTGTAGGATCCAGTTTCCAGCTGTTCTTGCTGCGAACTTCAGCCCAATCCCAGTTTGCCACTGCGCTTTATGGTCATTTGATGTCTTTTCCTTCTGCTAGACTGTAGTTATGTTGTCCTGGTAAAGCAGAATGAGATGTGCTTGTGTAGGAATTAATTTTTGTTAGTAATACTCAAAGATGCTGATTTAAGAACAAATTGTAGTGGTCTCTTATTTATTTCCAGAGCTATATGTATATATAGATATATATATTTAGTGAGAATGTAGTCTGCAATCACACAAATGACTAGAGGAAAGACTTTTGTTCTTCTTTTATTATAGAAAAATACAATAGCAAAGTGACGTAATACTGCCTTTGATGTTCCAAAAATAAACACAAAGCAAGCATCACATTACAGACAATTACATGTTTAATCTACATTACAAAATTTTAAAGGAGCATAAAAAAATCCACTAATCGATCAGATAAGAAGTGTAATATCTCTTCCACGTCCTTTGGTTTAAATGCATACAGCTCATTTAGCAGCTTCTAGCTAAAAACCAAGACATCCCTTAAATAGACTGGCAGTAGATAACAGAAAAAGTCCAATTTCTTTATTTTTTCAAAAATTTTTTTAACAAGATCATTAAAAATATATATCTTTTGAAGAACAGTTAGTTTTGAGATTCTGCACTATGTACACACATAAAAATAGTGTTGAACTTAAGGGACACAAAAGGGCTGTTTGGTGTTAGATTTGTTCCCCAAAACTGTTTTATAATTAAAAAAGAAGAAGAAGAAGAAGAAGAAGAAGAGGGGATTTGAGAGCTGGGACAACCCACCGAGGTGGTTGTCTGTTCATAACCCAACACTGTTCATTTTTACTAACTACTCCAGTATCACCAACAAGCTCGTTTTGAGCTAGAATCCAAGTATCGATCCATTTCAAGACAGAAATTTTGGCAGTGAGGTGAAAATACCAGTTTCACACAAATGAAGACTTTGAACAAAAAGGCACAAAACTGGACTGTTTTCTACTGTATAAACACGGCACCCATTAGAGGACCTGTGGTTGTACATATTAAAGCTTGGTGCAAGAAATCTGGCAGTCTTGAACAGAGAAGATCCAAACATGCTTTCATACGTCGGCCTGTCCTGACACACTTCTGCAATTTGTGACACCAAATGGGATCCCTGTCTGTAAAGTCCCTCCTGACCTACATGCATAGGCTCGGTCCCCCGGCAAGGGCCTGAGCCATGATGAATCTAAAGTTTACAACATCCTCACGTATCAGTATCAGCTATTCCCAGTGGAGATGGAATCCTGCACAGTCATTGAGTTTTGGATGAAACTTTATAGACTGGTCTGACGTTGAACAACTACTTTGATTATCTCAACTTTCATGAAACGGTTTCAAAACACAGCTCCTGTGGCACTGTGGCGTGACTATAACCAACGGCCGTGAGCTTCTGGCCGAGAAGAGACAGATAAATACTGACAGATGTGTGTTTTGCTGGTTTTGGGACATTAAGTAGACACGTTCTAGCAACCTGTGTGAAGCCAGAGGACCTGAACTATTTGACTTGTAAAATACATTTTTAATTAAATCTAAAATGCTGACGATGGTGTAAAGAACACAGTGCAGATGGACAGGTGGACTGAGAACTATTACGATGGGGAGTTCATTTTCCTATGAGAGGGGTGGTCTAATTGGATTAAATTTAGCTTTCTGAGCACAAAAAACGGATTAAAGCGGTGAGCAGAATTCTAAAACCAAATATTTAATAATTACCAGGGTAAGATATCTGAAAGGGAATTTTGCAAGTTGGGAAAAAGAATAAAAGTCTTGTTGTGTTTCTATATGGAAAAGCAGGGGATGCCCCAAATAAAAAACAACAATTATTTTATTACAGTCATTTAGCAGACCCTTTTCTCCAAAGCGACTTACATCTGAGAGTAGGCAGTAACATTAAGGGTCTTACCCAACTGTTAATACTCGTCTCCTCTGGGATTCAAACTCGGGTCTCCCACATGGAAGACGGCTGCCCTGCCAACTGAGCTTTCAGTGTTTTAATTAATTCCTGCTATTTCTTTTTAATTTTTTAATAATTTAATGGTACGTTGGGTGTGAAAAGAAATAAAAGCCAAAATGCTTTTCTGAGTTATGTGGACTAGAAGGAGGTGCATAAAATAAAACAAATAAAATATTTGTATTAATATATTTAGTATTTTAATTAATAATTAAAATAAAATAAAAATATTGTTTCCATATTTTTTGTCATTTAAAATGTCCTTTTTCAGTTAATTTTAGCATGATTTTGTATTTTTTTTTATTTCGCCTTTGTAATTTCTGTTTTGTTTTTGCCTTCACCATTTGTAGTGGTTTTACAGTCACTTTGCCAAGAAGAGACTTCAGTCGGTTATGTGTCAGATGGTTTTGCTTTTCCTTTCTGTGTCTGGTGATGTGGTGGAGAACCAAGAGCTCTATTTTCAGCTGGGGCTGTTCTCTCTGGAGTTTGGATGTTCTTCTCATGCCAGCATGGGTTCCCTGCAGGTAGCCTGGCTTCCTTCCACAGTCCTAAAACATGCATTTTAGGTTGACTGCTGATGGTAAATGAGAGTGAGTCCCTGATGCAGTCTGCCCCTCACCCCATCTTAGCTGGGATAGGCTCCAGCCCCACCATGGCTCTGAATATGGTAGAGTGGGCATAGAAAATTATTAAAATCACTTTTTACTGTCTCCCTACTCTAAAAATATAAGTGCAGTTGCAAGTCAGTGAAGGTAACCACCAGACTTAAACTAGGATGTTTGAAGCAGGATGTAATAAAATCTCATAGATGCTAAATATGACACTAGTAGTGGAGGAATATTTCAGCAGGCCGTTGCATGCACACTGCAAGCTGCTGCTAAAGTCTGGCTGCACATGTATCGTTTCCTGTTATCACTACCAAGTTCTTACAAGAAGAAGAAAAAAAGCATCATATGTGCAGGGAAACCTTCCTAGGTGAACTAATCTGAGGGTAGGAGAAGACTAGAAGACTACATGTATGAGATTATATGTTCAAGAACAGGAGCTGGAAACTGAAAATAAAAGCTTAGATAAATGTAAAAATCACGAGAAACAAAAAAGCAAAACAAAATCACAAATGCTCAAAGCAACGAAGAAGTTTATCAAAAACAATGACGAAAAAAAGTTTTTATTTAAAAATTGATTTAAAAAAATTCCACATTTACTTTATATTTATTTCACTTTATATTTTCATATTAATTCTTGAATTAAATTCTTTAATATTTCATAAATTCTCTACCACAGGGGTGCCCAAGTCCGGTCCTCGAGATCTACCATCCTGCATATTTTAGATACAACCCTTCTCCAACACACCTGAATCAAACGACTGGCTCGTTACCAGGCCTCTGCAGAGCCGAATGACATGCAGACGACATCTGATTCAAGCGTGTTGGAGAAGGGCTGCATCTAAAAGTTGCAGGATGGTAGATCTCGAGGACCGAACTCGGGCACCCCTGTTGTACCAGTTTTCTTATGTTTGTTTTTGGTGACACTCCCATCGCTCCACAGCCCTACGCTAACGTCAGCGTGTCGTACAAACGACTCGGCAGAGGCCAAAGCAAATTAACAAGATGCCAATTCTGCAGAAGTTTTAACTCTGAGTATTACTCTAAATCAGGCATGTCAAACTGGTCCAGCAAAGGGCCGTGTGGCTGCAGGTTTTTGTTCCAACCAAGCAGCAGCACACCAGATTTGACTGATTCAATCAACTGATCTCAGTCTTCAGACAGCTGATTGGTCAAACTGTGTGCTCTTGGCTGGCTGGAACAAAAACCTGCAGCCACACGGCCCTTTGCTGGACCAGTTTGACATGCCTGCTCTAAATCATCTGAGCGAACCACATGCACTGTTACTTTTTCGTTGTTCAAACTTTTCTGTTTTTCAGACAAAAGTCCTACTCATTGCAGTGTTATTAGCGCATATGAATGGCAGCAAAGGAAGCTCTAAAATTAAACCCAAACAAACCAAAAATGATGTTTTAAGGCTTACTCATTTTGGATTTAAAGTGTGTTTTGTGTGGTTGGACTGGTCTTTAACTCCTACGGCTAGTTTAAAAACCATTAGAGCCATTATATGATGGACAATTCAGACTTTTTATATACGTGTTAAAACCTCACACATGGATCTTATCTGTAATCTCTCCATATAGGTTTGAAAATTAAAGCCAGACATAAATGACCTGCCATGATAATTAGAATCTGAGGCCAGAGAGAAAGTCTTTTAAATAAAGATCTAATTTTGTTTTATCCACTGTGCAGCACACACAGATCAAGCTGTGGGGAAGGTGGGATGAGTTACGGATATTCCATTTGATCTTAATTTCCTCCGTCTGCTCGGTGTATGAAACACAGAAGAGGAATACTGATGAATGGACATGACAGGACTTCAGCCAGCATCTAATTCTGTTTCCTGGGGTTATCTGCTGAGATTTAATGGGTTTAGGACAACACTGGTGCAGAATAAAGAAAGCCACCCCTTCCTTTGTTAAAAACTCTTATAATGTGAACATTTGTAAGAAATTTCTTCTTTTCTTTGTGATCATTTTAAAGCTCAAGAAGCATCCATGCATATGTAGCTGGATCTGAGCATCTGTCACAGTCTCCACCTCCAGTTGTCAAACAATGAGCTTTGAACCCAAGTACCAAGCAGAATAAAAATGTGCTGCATGTAAGCCCCCCATCCCATCTCTAGAGGAAAAACTAACCCCCTTTTCTGCTCCATTTACTGGCTTTATAAGGACGGGGCACAGCAGAGGCACTTTGGGTTTATACTGTGAGTGCGAGGGACTAACAGCAACGTCTTTCTACATTTACAGACATCAGGATTCAGTTTCTTCCATTTGCTGCCGTTCATTTTCTCTGTTTCTGACTGGGAAACAACCAAGCAAAACCAAGCTGTAGCCTTCGTTGATCAAAGTTTCCATTTGTTATCAATCCCCTGTGCGGAGCGTTTTTCATACCAGGTAATCGTATTACATCCAAGGTTCCACTCCATCATGTCAAAGAGAGGACACGGGAGGACTCCGCCAAGAAGACCTCAGAAACACATCACCTTCCACATTTTATTTCCACTTCCATATCCTCTTATTTCAGACACGTTCAGCTGGGACAGCCAGCAGAAAGTTTGAACTTTAAGATCTTTATGAGAACATTACAACATAAAAACAGACAAGGATATAAAAATACATTAAAACCTTCAACTCTTAAAATGATCCTAGCACCACAATCATACGTTTGAAATAACTTGGCACCATTCAATGAAAATAGCAGGATCACCAATGACAAATTCCCTTTTTATCAACATGCTTTTCACCAACACCGCCAATCAAAGGCCAGCTCCTCCTCTGCTGTGGTCAACATCCACTCCTCCCTACAGACTATTTCTTTCTCCTACCGAAGCTTCTAACAGGTAAAATTACAAGTTACTGAAGATGCTTCTCTTTAAACCAGCAACCTGGAAAATGACACGCATCATAAAAATAAACAGATAAATATTAAATGGCATTCATGCTGTGATGCATGCCTTCAGGCATTGGTGAGTTTGCACATGAAGCTCCTTTTACTACATGAGACCTCAGCTGTGAATTAAATAGATTAAATACTACAGTAGCAAATAAAAAGCTGCCTTGTGCTCAAGATTATACAAGTAAAAATGGAAGTTTTCTCAGTCTGCGCGGGATTGTGTGGTTTTGTGAGGTATGAGCTATTTGGAGAAAAATGAACTTGGGTCGAAGCTTTTTGACGTAAAAATGTCTGAAATGAAAATTAACGGCTTACATTAGCCTCACATTCCTTTAACTTGGAAAATGACTGAATCTCTGTCTGAGGGCGACAGCCTCTCTGAAGACACTGTTAGACGAACAGTTAACCCCTCCATGAGGTAAAGAAACATAATGAAATGGCTGTGTGTGTTATTATGGGGGGTCCTCACTCTGCTGTCTGAAGGCTTGGGTGGGCTCCTGGTTGCTGCTGCTCCTTGTTGAGGATGATACTGATGATGTCGCCCTCGTGCTCCTTCATGTGCTCCATCAGGCGCTCCTTGCTGGTGGACTCAAAGCCGCAGATGCAGCAGCAGAACAGGAGCACGCAGTACTCCATCCCCGGACCCGGGACAGATAACGGGCCTGATCGTGGATGGCTCTGGGAATGTGACTGGGGCTCTGTGGTTTCCTTCTCCTGGGGGCTCGGGGATTCACTGGGCCACTGTGAATAGTCTGTGGGAGGTGTGGGCAGGCCCGCTGTGCTTTCAACAGACAGAGCAGCTTTTGGCGCGGATGTGCTCGTTGGGTGAGGTTCCACTGGCCCTTTCGATTGGTCTTTTGAGTGGGGGGCCGCCACTGGACACTCGGCCGCTGACTCCAGGACAGCAGACAACTTCGGAGGAGCTCTGAGGAGAAAGCCAGAGAGAATCATGGCGACGTTAAAAGGTATGGAGTAGAGCTCTGTGACTGAGATGGATAAATCTCACTTTTACCCAGCTGCCTACATTATGTGCAGCTATAAACCTTCATGCTAGATTACTCATCTTTATCTAAGTCCCAAACATAAACCAGGAGCCTGTCAGGCTGCAAACGCTCAGAGGGCTGATTTCATTACTCGCTTTTACGTCTACAAAAACACTGTGTCAACACTTCTCTAAGTCTTACTTCTGACTAAAACCAACCCAAATACTATTTATCTTTATTTAAGCACATTCAGGAATCACTTAAAGCACACTGGATGATTACGTCAACTCCCAAATGTGGAAACCTGAACCTCTAACAAAGCAGGACCTGTTCAGGTATACAAGACTATTATGACAAGCACATAAAGATAAAATACATCCTATAATAAAGACATTCATGTTTGCTGACAGTAATGTTGTACCCAAGGTTGTGTCATTTTTATATAACTGTATGTCAGGGCTCAGAGGGAACATGAGCTGAGAGAAGAAATCCCAGAATACATGGTGTATGACGTGGGAAGTCACCAAACTACAACACAATCACAGAAGAGGCAAGAATTTGTTCAGAAGAAACAAATCAGAAACTTCATAACACCTCAAATTAAAACAAGACAAAAAACTCAACCCCCATGTTGGAGAATGCAACCACGTGGATTCAGACCACACACACATTCTCTGGAATTGTGAGAAAATACGGTCATTCTGGGAAACTTGGTGGGAACCACGCATAAAAGATCAAAATGCTCCGAATTCTCCTTGTGGCAGCAAACAGACCATAACTAAGAACTGGCTTGGGACTGAAGCACCAACATACAGATGGTATCGTAGAAGATACTCGAACAATGAAAGACAGATTTACAGGCTGAACATGAAAGAAGAAGATTCAGTGAAAGACTGGGACAAATGGCTTTCGTATAAAAGGTAAGGCAAATTCATTTTTATCGCACATTTCATTTTCCCATTTCAGACAATTCAAAGTGCTTTACATAAACATTAAAAGCATCAAAGCAGAGAGCAGGACACAATAAAAACTAACTTTTAAAGAGATAAAAGAAATAAAATACAAACTGAAAGGAAAAAAGCTAAAAAAAAATAAACAGCAAAATAAAGTTCCAGTGTAATGAATTAACAGTCGTTGTGATAAAAGGAGGCAAATAGAAAAGTTTTTAACTCTGATTTAAAACTGCTGAGAGTTTCAGCAGACCTGCAGTTTTCTAGGAGTTTGTTCCACATGTGAGGAACATAAAAGCTGAACGCTGCTTCTCCACGTTTAGTTCAGACTCTGGGAACAAAAAGTAGACCTGATCCTGATGACCTGAGGGATCTGGTTGTAATGATCTTTGTAAACTAACAGCAGGAATTTGAAGTCAGTTCCTTTACAGACAGGAAGCCAGTGTAAAGATCTGAGGACTGGAGTTCTAGGCTCTACTTTCCTGGTCTTAGTGAGGATTCAAGCAGCAGTGTTTGGACTGACTGCAGCTGTCTGATGGACTTTTTAGGGAGACCTGTGAGGACAGCATTACAGTAGTCCAGTCTCCTAAAGATAAATATATGGACAACTTTGAAAAACTCATTACTAGAAGCTTTGTTGTTTATTTTGATTTTACTTTTCCGTTTTTTTGCATATTTTTCCTAAGAGAACAAATAGGAAAAGAAGAAAAAAAGGAAAGTTATGTTGTAATTTTGTTGGTCTCTTCTATAAGAACAGAAAACATGATTTATGAATGTGCACTTTATGTTTATACTTAAATAAAAAGATGAACATACCTCCTAGGGCTGGCCCATATATCACACGTGATATAGAATGAAGAAATACAGTTTATATTGAAATAGCTTGTTGTGAGTTAAAACTATCTTTTCTTTTTGCATAACTGCATTTTTTATAGTCATTAAAAAGTATTTTTCATTCATTTTGTTTTAAGAGTATTTAATTTAATTTACGGCTTCTTTTATTAAGGATCAGCAGCACATTAAAACGCATTAAAACAGTTACTGAAATTAAAAGTTATGCATTTAGCATAACGGCTGTAAATGAGAACTGTCTACGGTTACTTCACAAAAAAATTATACAACGATATTTATCGTATATCATAATTCAGGTGAAAAATATTGAGACATAAAATTTGGTTCATATCGTCCAGCCCTAAAACCTCTAACAGGTGCCGTTCCTTTTTACACCAAAGTCACAAAAATAACATCATTTGTGTATCCTCAGACAACAGGTGGAATTTAAGGGTCTGAGCATTTTGACATGTACACGATTTCTGGTTTAGGTTTGTCATAAATTTGCTAAGATGTTAAGCTCATGTTGTCAATTTGTGACGAAGAGTTTAACGGACAAAATGTGCATTTCCCTCATCGTGAGTAAATTTACATGATTACAACTTTGGCCTCAGCTTTGTTAATCTGAAAGTCTCCATCCTAAAACATTGGAACTTTAGAAGAAGAGAGTCAGTACAGCAAAAACCTAAATGGATTTATTACGTTTTCACAAAATATGCCATAAATATGCTGTTGCAGGTAAACACACAGTTCAACAATCAGAAATCTGTCTGGTCTCGTTTTAGAGCTTAACAGAGCCAGAGAGTCAAAAAAATCTGGTCCACTCAACAGCATTTATCATCTCTACAAGGAACATAAAATAAGGGACAACAACAAAGATTTTAAAAACTAAAATTTGCAGCATTTTACATTTTACATGGTGGAAACTAACAACTTGAATTTTAATAGCAACATATGGGAGCTTTTTTTTTTATTGGCCAGGGACTGCATCTGCATGCAAATAGAAGCTCTGCTTCCAAATGCTGCAATGCCTCAAAAACAAGAGAGAAGAAGAAAAGTGATGGCGAGAAAGCATGGGAGGAGGGGGGATTGACCAATTTTAAAGTCTGCAGTGTTTCAGGAGAAAGGAAATACATCCAGCATGTTTATGGATGAGCTGTGTTTTCCTTGGCACCAGAATATGCTGAGAGAAATAGTCAAACTGGGGTTACCCCACTAAGCTGCCACTGGACAGCAACATCATAATAGGATAGCATTACTCTGTACGCAACACTGTGTTGGACAAAAATTTATTTTCTTTTTTTCATATTATTTCATGCAAAAACAGAACAACATGAGATAACGTGGACAGATAAGGTGACATAGAGTAATGGACAAACATATCTAATTAGCACGACTGGGAAAAAATCCTGCTTGTAAATTAATACAAACTTGATTGAAGAAGTCAGCCCTGCTGTGTGGCCGACTGGACTGAGAATAAGTGACTGCCAACAGACATGCAAACAGCTAAAGACTTTGTCCTCTGGCTGTTGCTGCCAGCTGCAGAGCCTTTAGGTTTCTGAACCTGACCCCACGATGTGGTCTAGAACACATGGCACTTTTATGCATTTTCATAAAACAAGCAAAAGTTTCAGAAACGTGTGTTTCTCGTCTGTAGAATAATTGACATCCCAAGTCTTGCAGTTTTTCAGCAGGACCTGATCTAATGTGTTCTGGATGCCAAAACATCCCATAAAATGACCTTTATTTGACACAGATGTTTAGTTTTTTCTGCATTTTCACAAACAGAATAAATGTTTTACAAACCAGAAACTGTGTGTTAACTCTTCTACAAGCTCCGTATTATAATTCAGCCCAGATTTAAACTTCAACAGTTTGTAGTTTTTTAGCAGGACCTGGGGCCTCACTGATCAAGCTGGCGTAGGAACAAAAACCAGCGTATGCCAATCACAGTCACCTTTTGAGATTTATGAACACCAGACTTCCATACTTCCGTGGCAACTCTGACCCTCCTGTATACACAAAATCTGGAAAAACGGAAAACGGCGACACTGATAGTCCAGAATAAAATCAAGGAAATGATGTGAAATATGAGACATTTGTGCAAAATCCACTATTACCTTTCACACCACATGTTAGATATTAAAGCTGTTTGCAGAAATGAATAAAAAAGCACATTCTGTATTAATTCTCCTAAGAGCCACGTTCGAAAAAAAAAACAGGATTTTCAGGAAAACAGGAGATGATATTAATAAGAACCTCAACTACTAAATTATGTTCTGTCATTGTGAAACAAAACTTCCATGTTATAAAACCCATCCAGATAAAAAAGGTGCCAATCTGCTGCCAGCATGTAGCAGCCAGTGTGGAAAGTGTGGAAAGTAGCTCTGGTCCTTCATTCCAGCAGAGCGGGACCAGACTGGAGGCTGGAGGTCTAGAAGTGATGCTACGCTAATGAAACACACAAGAGGAGGATTTCCTTTAATTATTTATTCTAACACAATGCTTTTTTGTTGTTGTCCCAATTTCTGCCCAGGCAGTCTTTATTTCCCGCAACTCCTTGGTTGCCTGGTTAATAGCGGTGATTGTGTCCCTCTGCACCGCCCACCCAGCTAGAGCTCCGCCCACCCAGCTAGAGCTCCGCCCACCCAGCTAGAGCACCCAGCAACTAGAAAGAAATATTATTTAACACTAAATAAACTGCTACCAATCTCAGACGTATCTGTACATATTTATTTATAAAAAACGAATGACTAAATTACCGTCATCAGTTCTGTCATTTAGCAGACGCTTTTCTCTAAAGCGATTAACCCATGTGGAATTCAAACTTCGGTTTCCCTCATGGGTGACGGGGATCCAGTCGCACCATCCAATGCCTTTGGCGTGTCTTACCTTCCGACATGGTGTTGACAGCATCTGCCTTCTTTCTGACCCTGGTAATGCCCACGCCGTCCCCACCAAATAAAACCTTTTTACGTTTTTCAGTGTGGTCCATCAGGATCTCAGTCTGGCATTCCAAAAAAAAAAAAAAAGACGCTCCTTCCCTTTTTTTCCCTCCCTCACCATCATGGAAATGATATGATTATTTATTATGGGCGTTCACCTGATCTTTAATGGCCACCACATGGGCGTGGCACGGCCTTCCCTCACATACACCAACTTTAGAGGTGATTCTGATTTATGAACGGAAACAGGCGTGGGATGTGCGGGCGCACGCTGTTATAAATCTGAAAGTTTTTCTGTGCTGCATTTCCTGCTTTCCCTGTGGACGCCACCGGTGGTCTGCTTTGCTACACAGTTTGATAAACGTGGCCCCTGGTCTAGAGTGCTCTACTTCAGCAGCATCAGGCTGCGTCTCTAAACATTTCTTTATCCACGCTCAACGTCTGCATGTGAAAACTAAACAGCCAGTTATTTATCTTATTTAAATGACAGCGTGTCATTTCTGAATGCATGGTTGTACGTTCACAACTCCGGGGGAGCGCGTGTCAGGAAATATGTGGCATAAACAACCAATAAAAACCAGACTCCTGACACTTTCCCACCAACAAAACTGACATATTGTAGCCAACGTTTAGTTACTCATCAACATCTCTGCTGTATCTTACCTATCAGGTGTTTAGTGTAGGTCTAGAGCGGATCTCCCATCCAAACATTTCCAAGCCTCATTTAACTTCTGATTAGTGATAGTTAAGAGCAATGCTGCATTCCTCAAAGACCATTGCTACATGAACTCAAAGTGACACTAGTCCACATTAGTGCACACATCGAGTTATTAAACTGTCTCTTTTGTTTTTTGTTTTTTTTCTGCAAACACTGGACACGCCAGAGATCCGGCACAAGCAGAAATACTTCAAAACCTGTTTATATTCTGTATTCTGTAATAGAAAAAATGACCTGTGTTTACTTTTATAGATTGAGCTGATTAAAAATCAGTTTGTGGATGTTGTGTTATTATCAGTGCTGATCAGAATCAGAGGAGATAATTACCCAAAACCTCCGCCGAGTCCTGGGGGACAGAATGCACCGCATACTGTTCCAGGTTTTTTGAGCGGTGTTAAAAGGGCTTTAGTTGCATTTAAGTGAAAAAGTCTTTCCTTGAACCTGAAAAGTGTTTTATGTTTCCAAACACAGAACGAAAACCCGACAAAAACCCTGAACAACTGATACCGGTGTATCTGAGTTCACGTCTTACCGGCTGCTTTGGGAGATGGCCTCATTAATGGCTTTGTTAACTTGCTCATAGTTGTAGTTCTGGTCTCCCGCATGTTTCCACATGTGGGATTTCAGAGACGGGGGATGACTGCACACATAACCACACAGGGAGCACCTGAAAGAAAAGATGGGGAAAAAAGAGGAGCGTGAGAGGGAAGATGAGCAAGACAGTGAAAGCGGATCATGTCAAAGTTAATTTAATATGTGTGCTGAGGTTCTTCTAATCCCTCTCCCACTTTCGATCGAGAGGAATCATCCTGACTCAACACTCCACATGGGCCACCGAGCTTTAGAGACAGAGACAAAGCGAGGAGAGGGGATTTACACCAAATGGCTGAAGTCATCTGTCAAAATTTAAACAATTATAGCTGATGCTGTCAAGCACTACGCAAATACTTTCCAGTATTCTCATTTGTAATAGAAACAGTCACAAACACAAACAAGATCAAAGACAAATCATACAGAAATAGTTTGTGATCATGTGCAGAAATATTTGCTTATGTCTATTGATCTATGGTGTATTATATTTGATCACTTTTAAATGTGAGTGGACCTTAACGCCATATCACCAGTCTTCCTTTGTGTTTCACTGTCACATCTTTACATTCACTGTAGTAGTTCATCTAATCTGAGCCAACAAAATGTGTCTTTGTGACCCAAGAATGTGCTCCAAATAATACTTACCAAACGTAATCTACTTTTGAACTCAGCCAGGGAAATATCTTTTTTAGAGGTGAACGTTGTGTACTGTATTGTAGCTGGAGCTGTTGTGAAAACTCAAATGTCTACAGACAACTCCTGTGTCAAGTCTGAAGTAGATGCATATCTATTTTTTAGAACCAGTATAATGTCTGTAATGTTAGTTTAGATTAGATTAGATTAGACTTTATTATCTCACAGTGGAGAAATTCACTTGTTACAGCAGCTCTTGTTATAGAATAAAGACACGGTGGGTCAGATTAAAAGTACTCTGGCTTGTCCTACCCCCTTGATTACTGCTGAAACCTTCTTCGCTAATTTTAGCTGGTTTTTCATCTCAGTGTTTGTTCATTCTCGCTTTTTTTTCCTCTATTCTGTCTGGCTTTTCTTTTCTGTGTGAGCCATGATTCAGACATGCAGATACAAGCAGATCGAAGCTTCAGAGCTAACACTGTTCGGGCGCTTCATCACCATGGTCTGGCAGTCTGGAAAATGGTGCAGGGGTGTGTCTTATCTTGCATTAAAGTCTCACTACAGAACTTTAGAAAACTTTCTGTCTTAGGTGCCCCATAATGAAGAATAATTCAGCATTCACCTGTCTCTTCTCTGAGCTCTCTCCAGCCAGTAAAAGTCAGTCTAATGTTGACTCGTGTCTGATCTCTTGTTCTGTCCCTTTCTCTCCTTCTTTTCCTCTCGTCCTTTGATAATGCCTTCTTGTATTTCTTTGCTAAGTGTGTTGGTATCAAGTTGCTAATGCGTGACGCGATGCTGTAAAATGAAACTCGGCTTTTAACGTTTGATTTTTAATTATCTGGATAAATTTTGGATGGATGATGCAGGACGACGGCTCCAAGAATGTACATAATGAATATCAAGAGTCAGAAACACAGTTTTAATATTGGAAACTTGCTGTGTTGCTTTACAGAACACAGGTTTTCTAACCTGTGTTTGTCATCTTTCGTGTATTTACTTTTGTGATTTGATTAAATCATTTTGACATTTGAGTGGTTATGAAATTAGTTCATGTGACTTCGATCATATTTTGTACAGGTGGGCCAAATTTTTTGGTTAATAAGAGATGCGTGACAGACAACTGAAAGACGGTTTTCAAACAGTGCCGACAGCATGCATCCAGATCTGTAAACAACTCAAAGTGAGTTGAGCAAAACTTTGTATTAAAACAGTTCCTACCCTCAAACACTGAAGCAGCGTCTGTATACAGCTGCATGTGACAGCTGGATGAGACATGAGTGAACTTCACCTCTGCCCACAGAAATCCACTTGTTGAGACAAACTAAGCATCTGTGTCAAATTTGAAGAAATTCCCTGGAGATGTTTAAGAGATGTGAAGCTAACAGCAGACAGATGGGGAATCTGAAAAGCCGGGTCTCTGGACACAGCTGCTGAGGCAGCAGGGGCACGATGACCGACTCATTTCAATGATCAAATCTGGTGCAGTTTCTCCATTAATAACATCCAAAATATTTCTTCATCGTGCCTCCTGTTTAATGTCACTAATTATGACTAATGAGACAAAACTGTAACTGTAGATCCTTAATGCTTAAAATTGGTTATTTATGTCATGGTTTGAGACAAGGTAAATGATATTAATTAGTTTGGGTAAAAGGAAGCATGACTGGCAGCCGTTTACCACATTTTCTCTCGGAAAGACGATACTATACGATCCCGGTTTCCATAAACAGAAAATCCCGAGCTGAACCTGAAGTTACCTCCATGAGCCCCTAATCCTGGTCTGGAGGATCAGATCTGGACCATTTCCTGAGCTCAGCACTGAAATCTTTATTCCCAGAATGTATCTAACTGTCGACTTAGCCCTTCTGGATGTTGATGCTAAGTCTCAAACCTGATAACATTTAGTTTTTGCTCCCTAAATTTAAATTTAGAGCTCTTAGAAATACTTAAACTTAGAGCCCTGATTGCTTGTTGTCAGCCAGCAACGGCTCCCAAATGCAAATGGAACAACTGGCATCAGCTCCAACCATTTTAATTGCTCAGTTGATGAAGAAATTATATGAACGAGTCGCTCACACCTGTGCACTGAAGAGATTTAAATCAACAGTCAATTTCGGCCGAGCTCCAGAAAAAGAAGCTTTACTTGTAGGGAACTAAAACTCCTCCAATTTGGATGAGAACTCCCACATAAAAAGAATAATGATGTCATTTAAATGTTTTGTTAAACAATCGCTGGTGGGACACAAGTTACACCGAGGTACACTTAGACTGTTTCGACTGAATTCAGGTATGTTTACAAGCTTCCTGTTTCACTGAGCTTGTTTTAGCCATTTAATCATCAACAGCATCATCTGAATTGATGTAAACAGTGTGGGTGTGTATGTGTGTGTGCTGAAATATCAAAAATTTTTGAGAAACAATGATCGAGAAACAACATTAGTAACATGCAAATGCTGTCATATAACAGGCTAATTAGCCGTGTTCCTTGTTTACATGATAATATTAACTAGAGTAGAGCTGCTGTCTGGGGAGTTTTACTGGTGCTGCAAAGTCTGAAGATTAAAATAGAAATATTTCTACTTTATGTATGAATATTAAAAATATTGTGATCTGCATCTGTTTATGAAATTCTACTGTTTCTGAAAGTTTGTTTAAAAAAAAGAAAAAAAAAAAGAAAGACCAAACTGCAGATTTAAGAGCCAATTTGATCGATTGATCAGCATCTACTCTGGTCTGAGCTGGTCACTTGAGATGGGACCGGTGGAGAATACCTCAGTGTTCTCATATTTCAAAGCAATCTGTCTCCTTCAACTCCTCCTCAGTATGAAACTACTGCACTATATAACTCAAGTGGTCTGTTATAACACTTTTTCTGCACCATTTTTATGTATGAACATATATGCATTCAAGCTTTGCAGGTACTTGAGACGAGTGCCAGGTGAAGAGGAAATCAGCAATCAGTGTTTGATGATATTTCACATGAGGACTGTATTGACTACAATTAAGTTTTTTCATCCACCAGCCAGTAACCTTGTAATCAGAGGCCCACGTCTGAAGTCTAAAGGTTGTTAGCATAATGAGCAGGACTCCAAATACCACGTGCACGTTAAACTGCAGCGGTGCATCTAATTTTTGACCACACATGCAACTGTGTACGTATAGAAAAGGCCAGTAACTCGCAGTGTTGCTAACTTGGAGACCTTGTCAGACTCCGATCACTTGTTTTGTCATTCATACAAATTATATCAGAGATGCAGCAAGAAACGACGATGCTGGGCAGCAATAAAAACACAGAAAACACAGATTAAATAATAAAAACACAGAATTAAAAACAAGAGATTAAATAATAAATAAAATACTGGTGCAGTGGTGCAGTGATTAAAATAGCTACATGTAAAACAAACAACAAAAATAAACAGTTACTGCACAAATAAGAAGTTATTGTACATATGCATTTGTCTTTGACTGTTTGCGTTAGTAACCTCAGAGATTTTAGAACAATTCATGGCTCACAAATTATTTAATACATGGTCACATGCCAAACCATGATATAATGGCATAAAATGGACTTTTTGTTTGTATTACTATTTTTATTTAAGTCAGTGATCCCCAACTCTGGTCCTCAAGGCCCACTATCCTGCAGGTAACACCTGAGTCAAATGAAATGGAGCTAGCGAGCCATTAGTTTGAGTCAGGTGTAACAGCTCGGAAACACCACAAGTCTGCAGGACATCGGGCCTCCAGGACCGGAGCTGAAGATCCCTGATTCAATTTATTTAATGATATACTTATGTATTTATTTTTCTTTAAATCGAGCTACCTTGACATTTTAAGTGCACTTGGGGGCCCCAAGCGGCCGCTTGGTTTGTAGATTCCTTGGGCTGGACTTTAAAAAAAATATTTTAATAGTTAAAATTGCTTTACTGTGACATGTTCTGACACTTTATATGAGCTTTTTTTGGTTTCATAAGATTTTTAAAGATTTTATAACATTCAATTTATGGTTAATATTTCACCAATTTGGGTTGTGCATCTAAATTATTTTTGGTGCAAGTAATCTTTTCTTACCATTAGAACTAACGCACCTTTACTCAATAATGTATCTGGATGCCTGATGAGACAATGTGGCCTCAGGTTTTCATACAAACTGATAAACATCCGGCTTAAGGTTCTCCCCTCGGATGGTCCTTGTTATCGTTTCATTCTGCAGTGGATGCGTGTTTGCCCTTTCTCACCTGTACTGCTCCAGCAGCTGCACAGCCTGGTGCTCCTGAGGGTGTCTCCTCATGTGGCTCTTCAAACTGTTCATGTTAGTGGTGGCAAAGTCACAGCTGCAGCACCTGACGGAGGCAAAAAAAAGAAAAGAGAAGGAGTGAGAACACAGAGGCAGAAAAGCCGGTTTAACAAGCTGCATTCTGAGGTCAATGTGCTCTTCTTTACATTTGTAGCCTAAAGGGAAATAAAGGATTTCCAGGAAAAACAGAGAGGAAATAGCCACTTTAAGAAAAAGAATAAATCCCAGTGTTTTCTACTGTGTGGATGTTCCAGCTGGAAGATGAAACCGGCTTTTGTTGTTGCTTAGAGGCAAACGATGTGTTGTCCATGGTCTGAGGACAGCGGCCACACTTAACCCACAGCAATTTGTGCACAATTAAAAAAAGTAAGAAGCAAAAGATTTTCCAGTTATGAAAAACACTGTTTTAATAGACAAATGATTCACATCCAGCCCGTTTAGACAAAAGATAGCACTTCCCGTCCCGTCTGGATCATCCTGTCCCCTATGGGGGCTTTTGCATTGTGTATTACCACAGGCCGATGTTAATATTCCAACGTTCTCATGTGGACAACATGGATACTCGTGTTCATCAGCTATTTGCTTTTGGTGTAATTGCTGGAAAATAATTTGGCCCAGGCTGAAGCCAACTCATGCAAACTTGAAAAGATTTTTCTGTGACTAACTTTGAAAATTAATGAAGGTAGGAGTGTGTAAAAAGCAGAGTAGTTATGTTAAAATGCACTGAACATGCCAATGTGCGCCATACAGGGAGATCGTGGCATGCGAGTGTGTTGTTTCTTTAACTTCCACCCACTGTGCCAGCCCATTTGACTAGATTTTTTAATGTTAACTGTATGAATTCAAAGTCAACAAAGCCATTGTTTCCTTCACAAGGGTCATTATTTCTGGTAGCAGCTGCAGGGCAAACAGCACACAAACAATACAACACTCCAGGGAGCTGTTTTCACAAAGGTAGAATTCAGTCAAGCCAGGTGAAAGTAATCCTACTACGTGCACGCTCCCAGCCATCTTCAAAATACTGTCAAGCGGTTAACTGATACTGACAGAAAAAAGTTGCTTCTGACTTCACTTTAAGCAAGCAATAGATAATAACGGAGGATGAGGAATTAAATTAGGATTATAATTATGAGAAATTAAAGCCTGTTATATGCAAAAAGGGAAACTCGGCTACTAGAATAACAAAGAGTCTGGCAGACCGTAGCACAACCACTGAATGCCAAAGAAGACTCAAACTATCAGAGGCTTTTAATAATCGTTACCTTTAACCAACGCCAGTATGATTATATGCATTATGCAGTAAGTTGCTTTAATATGATAAAGAAAACGTTTGTACATTTGTACGTGTTAATTAAAAAAATTCTATTCCAACCATCAAGCCGTGTAAATAAGCAGTATATGTAAAAGCTCATGTACATCGTTACTTGTATTATTTGCATGTTATAAAATGTCATATTAAATAAATCAGCAAATCAAAAAGCTAAGTTTGAATATTTATGTTGATTTTCTGTATTGTTTTTGTATGCTACTGAGTCCCTAAATTTCCTCCGTGACTGATCTAAAACATGACTTTCTCTGCATCTTCTACTGCACACAGGAACATGCCACCATACAGATATCTTACACCACTGCAGACCATCTGTGGGATGGTCCGTGTATGGTTGGTTCTGTGCTGGATCAATGGACGCAGCAGTGTGCACAGATAATGTGTCACAGCCGCTGGTAGTGTTAGTGCAGATGACTGTCTTAAAACAACTCTAATGAGCTATGTCAGATTTTCACATGTCTGTGCCCCCTAACAACGGCTAATCCAGCGTCCATCTTCATTCTATCTCTTCTATGAGGTCTCTCCAGCCAGTAAAAGTAAGTCTGATGTTGACTCCTGTTTTAAATCCAGCTCTGTTACTTTCTCTTCTGCCTCTTTTCCTCTGATAATGTCCTCATGGGTTTCTTTGCTGAATCAGCCTTGGTGATTCATAATAGCCAGGGTGTTGATATCCAGTTGCTAGCATGTGATGCAATGATCATGTCACATGGAAACAAAAACTGTTGTAAAGTGTGGTTTTTCAGCCTCAGGATGATGCAGGGCAACGATGGCTCCAGGAATGTAAGCAATGAATGTTGGTGCCATCAGAACGAGTCAGAAGCCCAAAGTTTTAAGATGGAAAAACCTGTGTAGTGTTGCTTTAAAAAGCAGGAGGGGCGGTCATGATCCAAAACGCTCCTTCACCTTAGAAACCTCATCTCCACGTCATCATCTAAATATCTAAAATGTACATGAATGAAGGGAGAAATGTGTGTCGTTAGGGGGTCCCAAAGTAAGGAAATCAGCCTAAGTTCAGTAGTGCGGCTTTATTAGACACATATACTAAAATGATACCAACATGCAGATGCAGAGTCCTAAATCGAACGTCAGGGAAAAGACACTCCATGCTTTTATGCAAAAACTGGAATGAAGTTAGACACAAAAAGGAAGCAACAAGTTTCTGCTCCAGAAGAAACAGTCTGGTGCTCCTGTGAATGACGGGCATATCAGGGTTTTCAAGATTATTCTTAATGCATTGATAAGCAAACTGGCTCTATGTAGAGAATACTCTTCAAATACTTCATAATAATTCAACTGGAGATCAGATCAACAACAGCCCAGCTGATTAAGCCACTGATGGTTTGCTTAGTGGGGAGAAAACAACAGATATTAGGTAGGCAGAAATTTCTGCTGTTAAAAAGGCCCCTCTGTTAACTTAGACATTAAATCATGATCTGAGCATCACTGATGTCTGATATTCTAATTATTATAAATCAATAAGACCATCTTTCCATGTAAAAAGATAAAATGACCACTATCTCTCTTGTTAGGCATCACCACCCTCTGAAAGTGCATCTCACACACATAAAAAACTAGATTTATCACATAAACAAAGTACACAGATCCACTTAAATAAAACACTTTCATTTTTTATTTAATGGTGAAGAGATATAAACATTAACAGAGTTCCTGTACCACACTGATAATGTGCATTATGGCACTCTGCCAGACACACAATGTTAATGGCAGATATATGAACACCATGTCCTGTTATGCAATCCAGATTTCAGATGATAACCGAGTATAATTATCAGATCATCCAACTTATTTCATTATGGCTGCTATTAAAACAGCTGCACAGATGTGATGTAGGAGAGTGCTGGTACACGGCTGATGGCCACAACGTCAACCATGCCGTAATCATCACTGCTGCATATTTTTGGTACAACAAAGATGGGGGAGGCTCCACATCTGACACGGCTTTACTTCCTCTAAATGCTGAAATGGAGAATGCACTGCAGTCTGGATGCATTCTGACACTGACACATTTTTCTGAGACTAATAGTGAAGGGCTGACTTTCAGCTTTTATCTGAAGGTGTTTACATCTAGACTGGGTGCAGAGGAGCGCCAACTCCAGCCCTGTCATCATCCTTCAGCAGTGCACTTAATTCTGAGAGTCTGCCCTGCAGCTCGGGGGCAAGGCAAACAAAAATATATTGTGGTTCTAAAACTCACAGACCAGACTCAGATGGAAATGTCTTCTCCGACAATACGTCTTTGAAAAGGTAAATTTGTGTAATATATTAATGCATGTAAACAGATAATTGAGTTTGTAAGTGAAAGGAGAGAAAATAAAAGATCTTTGACATTTTATTTACTGATTCATTACAAAATGTTTTCATAAACAGTCCAAAAGCAATTATATGCACTTTGGTATCAAGGGACAGTCAAATCCTGAAATTTAAGAAGCTGTACACATCGACTGTTTGACTAAAACTGAAACCGACTCAGTTTTTGGTCTCTTGTCAAGCCTTCATTAGAACTTACAAACAGAAGTACAACCATTATTATAACATTTATTTCAAGAATTCTGCATGTTTTTCATGCAGAAACATACATTCAGTACCTGGATAAGCCGCCAGCTCCTGACTCTGCCACTGCCTCGGTGCCACGGGCTAACAACATCCGCTTATGTGAATATGTGATTTTAGTTCACACAAATTCAAGTGTTAATGGAGTGTCTCCACAGTGCTGATGTGAGGATTTCCAGGCCTTTACTGCCATCTAAAGGACCTTTCTAAAACTGCAACTGCAGCTCGCGTTCAACCTAAATGGGTCATGAACGGAAAAAATACATAAAACTTTATTGCTCCACTGTGTCTGAAATAGTACTTGAAAACTACTAATGAGATATACACTGAGCACATTAGACAACATGAGACACAAGCCAGAAATGGCAGTCCCCTCATTCTTTCCACTTCAATCTGGTATGAACCAGCTTGTGTCCTTACTTACTTTTATTAGAATGGATTCCATTAAGCTCATAAAAGCTCTGTTAACAATAAAAAAAAAAATTACAATAAAGCAGGGGTGTCCAGCTCTGGATAATCCTGCAGGCTTTAGATGTCTCCCTGCTCCAACACACCTGATTCAAATGAAACGGCTCCTGTCAACAGTGTGTTGGGTAGTTCTACACCAGGGGTGCCCAAGTCCGGTCCTCGAGATCTACCATCCTGCAACTTTTAGATGCAACCCTCCTCCAACACGCCTAAATCAAATGTCATTCAGCTCTGCACAGGCCTGGTAACGAGCCAGTCATTTGATTCAGGTGTGTTGGAGAAGGGTTGCATCTAAAAGGTGCAGGATAGTAGATCTTGAGGACTGGACTTGGGCACCCCTGCCCTAGACCAACATTAAAAACTAATTGGAAAAAAAAGGAAACAGACACAACGACACTCTTGAAGCAGAAAGAAAACATAAAACAATTAAAACCAGCAAAAGAGAAACTCCAGTAACCAAACAGTGACCGTCCCAGCCTCACTCGGGGTTAAAAGCCAAAGAATAAAGGTGTGTGTTTTAAATGAGATGTAAAAACAGTAATTGAGGGAGCCTGTGTGATATGCTGGCAAGCTTATTTCGTAGCTTTGGACCCAAAACAGAGAAAGCATGACCACCTTTAAATTTCCTTTGATGCCTTGGAACTACTAACAGAGTCTGATCCGCTGACTTAAGGGAGCGAGACGGCACATATGGCTGCAACAGGACAAATAAGAAGGGGCATGGAAATTAAGAGATTTAAAAACAAATTAAATAATTTTTACTGCAAGATTGTAATGTGCTTTTTAGTTCTTAGTTGTGTTGTGATTTTCTAGACATTCAACCAGATTCTGAGAATAAACATCCGTGTTTGAGTGAGTTAAACTCGGTCTTAGTCTCCAGTACGTGGCTCCATATCCATATATTTACAAAGTTCTGGAAATTTTGACCAATTCTTCATTTTAATCACCTGTTATTTTCATCAGAAAAAGAAAAAATCCAGGATTAGCAATTTGAGAATCAGCCAGTCTCAGCCAAACATAATCACACTGAAGTGGGCTCTAAGTGGCGTGAAGTATCCAGAAATCACGCCATCAGGACCTGGGAGAGTTTCCCTTGCTGAATTTTAATTCATCGTTACAGAAAATTAAAGCAAAGGCATTGAGGTGGAAAAACACTGAACTACATGCCACATCTTAACTGAACCATGCTAGCACTACAACCCCTCCGTGTTTAAGATGCACGAATATAGGATTTGTTATAGCGCAAACTGCATGCTCCCCAGCTTTAACGGACCCCAAGACTCTGCTGCTTATCACTCAAAAACCACATTATTATCTATTTAACAAAAACTGAGCAAAGCTGCCAGGTGCTGCTAATCACATGCAGCTGATTAACCGATCATTAGAAGGTGAGAGCATCTGACATCACATTCTGACATTTTACTGGTCACCAGTACTTAGACACGCATTAACAAAATACCAGGGAGAAGAGACATCAGCAATGATCTCAGAGAAGCTAATTGTTGTCCATCAATCTAGGATATAAGACTGAGACCTCCTCCAAACATTACAGACCCCATCGCTCTAAGGGAACAACAATTAAAAGCACTAAAGACTGATTTCAATCTTCCCAGGAGTGGAGCACGGTAGTGGAGGAATGATTATTTGGATTAGGTTTACTCCTCTGTATACAGAAGTATTCTAGAGCCACATGGCTGAAACTGGGTCACGCAACAGCACAAGGAGCCTCATTCACCAAAATCATCTTATTCATTTTCTTTAATTCTTTCTTAGAAAGTATTTTTTTTTACAAAAAGCCTCCATCAGTTTCACCAATGTGTTTGTGGACCACAAAACTGTATCTTTCCTCTGATACTGGTTAAAGGCAGTCTCTCTGTAGGTGAAAGGACATGCCGGCTGTTTCTACTTTGCAGCTAAACACCTGAAAATGTCCATAAAGGTCGAGACTGGCGGTCCGAGTGCAGACGCAGGAAAAATAATCAGAATGCCAAAAGAAACGAATGAAAATAAGCCAATAATAATAAAAATGTGCACTAAAACCTTATCTGTCATCATTTCTAAATGGACAACTAGGTTATAAATAATCACACGGTGAGATTCTATCGCATTAAAGCAGCTTTATGTAGAAACGGGTAATAAATTACGAACAAACTTGGACGTCAGCCTGCAACCTGGTCCCATGAACACGTCAGGATGACATCCTCTTGGTGCCGTGGCTAAAGAGGGAAGGGGTACCTTCTGCAGCTGAAGGCTGTGACTCTTTCTTGAATGTATGAAAAATACTTCCAATTTTCCCGTGTTAGGACACAAATTACAATATCTTGATATTTATTTTAAAATAACTAAATGTTTTGTAAATTGCCTAAATTTATGTTAAAAATATTTAAAAAGAAAACATGTCTGTAGTTTTCTGAATGTATTTTAATGAACGAAACAGGAAACACAAACGCTAACTTTGTTCAAACATGACGGCTCTAAAATGTTTCAGTATTTTCTTCCTACTTCAAAAGAAATCTACGAAGATTTTCACAAATGCCCCAATCTTTGCAGAAAGTTCTAAAGTAGGATCTGAGAACACATTAGGTCGTAAGAACGGTTGGTGAATGAGAACAATCTAGATCTAGAATCTAGATCAACCCAAACTCCAGACCTCTAACTAATTTAGATGCAGGTAGGACCTTTAGAAAGATGTGCATAAACTAAAGCCTGTAAATCATGAGTGGAAGTGATACTGTAGAGAAAAGAAGGCCGAAACTCTACAACATGCCTGTTCACCTCTGGCCCTTGAGGGCCGCTACCCTGCAGGTTTTAGATGTTTTCCTGCCTTCATTTAGGTGAAAACCTTGCACCTCTATAGTTTTTTTTTTATTTTAACAACTTACCGATACGGCTTATCAGAGTTATGAATCCGCCTGTGGTTCCTCACCCCAACATACGTGGAGCTGGTGTAGTTGCACACGTCACACTTATACATCTTCTGCATACAACCCTCTGTAAGACAGGACAGCTTCCTGAGAACAACTAAAACACTTTCATGTTTTTTCCAGGTGAAAATCGCAGCACAGCGAACGTCTTACCTTCATCTGCTCCCCGTTCTGATTCTTCCACCACGGTGATGGTTTCGGTGACTGCTGAGAGCTCCGTCATGTCACCACTAAAGCTGTGGTGATCTCTTTCATGACTTCTTAACTGACTCTAGTAAGAACAACAGTAGATCAAAAAGAGATTAAGGTGATTTTTACTTATGCACTGTGCAAGTTTAACAGACCTTCTTACTCCCTTTGGTGCAGACATCATAGCAGCAGGCCTGCATTCAACTTTCACTGTTAGAAACTCTTAAATCTTTAAGATAAAATGATGAATCTAATCATGTCTGCTGCAGACAGGCAGTCCCATGATATCATCCAGATCAGAAGCATTATCCTCAGCACACAACCAGCGATCACTTATTAAAAGTAAATCACCTCTCTGGGGTCATTCAGCTCTTCTGATGCTCTCCTCTCATTGGTAGGGCGGGCGCTGTACTGACTTTTAATTTATTTTGGTAACTTCTTAAATAAAGTATGAAGTTAGACCTGATGTTGTCTTTTCCCTGTCACCTTTACACTTACGCTCCCCGCCACCATCTTCAGTGCTGCCAACATCACTAATTTTCCTGTGTATCTTCATTGTTTCTTGTTAATATAAACCAGCCTGACATGTGGTGAGAGGATGGACAAACGGTGGATAAATTCTGCTTCTCATCCTTTCCTCGCTCACCTTCCTGCCCGACAGAGCTGCAGCCTGTAAGCTGCAAACGTAAAATTAACATAGTTTCTGTCTAACTGCATATAGTATTCTTTGCATCATATTCTAGGCTCATTTCTATTTGTTTAATGTGCTCTTGCATCTCTTGCCAATTTTTTTTTTAAAAAGGGACTTTGTCAGATGATCTCTGAGCTCTAAAATCAGTGATTGCTGGTTAACATGTTTCCGAACAGGAAGATTGTTGTTTGTATTCTTGTTATGTGCTGAGACTTGTAGGAACAGCAGTTTGACTTTTTGTATTTAATATTGTCCATTTATTTCACAAGTTTTTCTTTAAAAAAAAAAGTTGAATATGTTTGAATACATGCTTGTTATATGCTCGCTGGCCACTTCATCAGCTCCCCCGATCAGCTGAGTGGTAACACAAATATCTAATCAGCCAATCACAAGGCAGCAACTCATTTAGTCATGTAGACATGGTCAATACAACTGAAGATCAAAGTGAGCATCAGAATAAGGAAAAAAAAAAGAGAAAAATGAGATTTAAGTGAATTTGAATGTGGCATTGTTGTTGATATTTCAGAAACTGCTGATCTACTGAGATTTTCACCCACAACCATCTCTAGAAATATCTCTACCAGAATGTCTTGTTGATGTCAGAGGTCAGAGGATAATGCTCAGACAGGTTGGAGATGATAGAAAGACAACAGGTAGTCAGACAACCACTGGTTCCAACCAAAGTCTGCAGAACAGCATCTCTGAACACACAACACGTCCAACCTTGAAGCAGATGAGCTACAGCAGCAGAAGACCACAGCGAGTGCCTCCTGTCAGCTAAGAACAGGAAGCCAATAGAAAATGTGGAGAAAATTCACATTTTTGGAATCTGAAGTCTTTATTTGGCTCTTTAACAAAATGTAAAATAAAATAATATGAACAAAAATAATTATTTTATATTTAATGCTTGTGATCATATGTAAAAATTATTGTAGTGCAAAAGGTGTCCACCAGGGGGCAGAAGGAGAATATCAGATTGCATTTAACAAGGTTCTGAGTAGGGGTGGGACTTGATTAAATTTTTTTACTAAACTAATTAGAGGGTTTGCAATTTAATAACCTCAATTAATCACATTTTAATAATGTGATAACAAAAATATTGCATTAAAAAAAAGCAATTTTTTAAATGTATGTATCATCTATGCAATGTATGTAATGTATTTTAGTGGATGACTGAATTGAATAATAGACACAAACATTAATATTGTAAACTCAAGCTCTAGTAATGTCTGGAAAAATGCATTTAATTGCATTTCAATTCAAAACTGTAGAGAAAGAAATAGGAAATATCCCTGGCCTAATATGCACAGACCTCTTCATCAACAGGCATTAATGACAGAAAGCCAGGGCGAGATCAGCCGGGGTCAGCTTTACAGGTTTCATTTTCAGTCTGATTCTCTAGACCAGCGGTTCTCATACTTTCTGAGCCACGACCCACAAGATAACATGTTGGCGTTTGTGACCCCCACGCGATGACATGGTGATTAACTGTGTGACGTATCAAACGGGACATCCTCTACATGTGAGGCTGGAAAACATTTAAAATCTTCATAAATGAGGACAAAGTGGTTTTTGGTCGTTCACCGCTATGACAAGGCACCTACGTGTCTAAAATCAGCTTAATAAAATCAGGTAATGTCAGGTTCAGATTTTTAATATGCGCACCAACTTTGTTGTTTATGTATTAAAAAATTATAGTGCTAATATTTCTTCATTAATAATTTAAATTTTGACAGCCCTGGTAAATATCCCAAATTTATCTTTATTTTTTATTGTTTATTATCTTTTATTATTTTATCTTTATTTTTATATTAGGCTACATATTTTTGTATAATTGTAAAAATAAATAAAAGTTCATAAAATTAATAAAATTACTTTCTCATATTTTTTAATGCTTTCATATTTTTACTGCAACATCTATTAATATATCCTGTATATTTAGATGTCTATCTTTTATAATGCCCAGAAAATATCGGAAATGCCTCCACACAGATGGACCCATCATTTATCTTAGAATAAAATGATCAGATCAATAAATGTTTAACATCAATGATCAGTGTGATGGTGAAGCTGCAGGCGACAGTTTGTAGACTCGCAGGCTTTAATCCACCGTTTGTGAAATGGCTGCATGAACATTTGATGATCTAGTTTTTAGATTTACGACAGGTGTAGGAACTTCCACCAAACACCAGGTACACACTGATGTCCGAGTCTGGAACAGTTAGTAATGCATCTAAACCTGAACCTCATTCATTGTTCAGCAGCGACCTAACTTATTATCTCTGATGTCATGTGCACTATGTGGAGCAAAATCTCTGAGGAATGTTTCCAACTCTTTTTTGAATCTATGACATCAAGAACTAAGCCAGTTCTGGAGGGAAAAGGGGGTTCAACCTGGTACTAGCAAGGTGGACCTGATAAAGTGGCCAGTGAGTTTATACCATGAAGCTGTATATCTGCAAGCAGGGAAAGTTCCTGAAGTTAAATGAATGTTTATACTGTACATATACTACATGGAGCTACTACTACAGGATGTATTGGTCCAAATCCCCACCTCTGCTCATATACACCACTCAGAGAAAGGTAGGAATATTCAGCTTTTGGGTGAAATTTACAGAAAATGTAAAAATGGGATGTTACACTAATATTGTACAATGAATGTAGAACATTTCAGTAGAATCATGTGATGGTAATTTCTTCATGTCAAATAATTTACTCAGGCAAAACCTAACAGTGGAGGGTAAACCTCAACATAAAATGTCGATGTATCATTAACTTGTTGTGTGTTAGGGGCCGTCTTGGTCTAATGAAGTCTAAATGTGAACAGGATGCTGAAGAGAACCGTTTAGATACAAGCCACAGGAACCAGAACGTTACGTTTTTGTGATCAGCTTATTAACTTATGAAAAGTTGTACATGTGCATTTAAGTTTAGAACGGCTCAAATTAAGTTCACCTATAAAAGTTTAAATGGATTTTAGGTCCATTCTGACATCTTACAGAAAGTCAAATATCCCTAAGTTTTTGTGAGTTGTCTAGAACATGTACGTACTTTATCATTTTTCTAAAATATCTTGTCTGGAAAATATCAGGAAAATGAAAAGCTAAAAATTCCACTAAAAGTCAGAAACCTAATTTTTCCCCCAAACCTGGTTCTCTGCATGTTGTTTCCCTGCTAAAAGCAGCTCTTTCAGCCTGCAGTAGCTCAACACTTTCCCCCTTGTGTGATTTAGGTTGAGCTGTTTTTAAGTTTTACGTCGTCTAAATATCTAAACCTCCGTATCTTTGTTCCTCAGTATAGCCTGAATTTCTGCTTTAAACTGATAAAAAACGGGCAGGCTGCTTCCACCTTTGACAATAGTTTTAAATATTGAACATTGTGACATACTATCAGTAATCTAGACTCTCCTCACCTTGTAGTGAAAGGCATCTGGACACTGCTTGCACTGGTACATCCTGGTCTTGCAGTGGTGGATCATGTGATTTTCTAGGTCCTTACTGTCTGAGGCTTTGTGCTCACAGATGGGACACTGATACGGCTGCCTCTGCTTGTGCACTCGCAGATGCTGTTTAATGTAGCCTTTATTGCCGCTGCTATAGCGACACAGGCGGCATCGGTACGGCCTCTCGCTGCCGGGGATGTAATCCACCAAACCCCCATCCGGTGAGCCAACCAAGCCACCCATACTGGGTATGCTGCACACATAACCCTCAGCACCGTTCTCCGTGACCATGCCGGCTATGGCTCCGTTTTGCAGCTGTGCGTTATCTTGAAGCTCTTTCAAGATGTCTTCATCTGAGGTGTTCTGGTCTGAGCGCTCTCTGAGTCTTTCAATGACGGTAAGGAGTGAAAGGCTGATGCCGGCTTTAGCGGCGGGGCTTTCCTCGTCTCCTTCCCCGATGCTCAGATCCTCCTCTCTGCTCTTGCTGCGAAGCTCCAAGTCTAACAGAGCTGCTGAGGTGTCTTTGTCAGAAGCCTTCTGTTCAGTTTTATTCACCTCAAAGAGATTCTGCTCCATTTGTGGGTTCTGTGTTGAAACGGTCTTCAGACTTACCTTGGCGCTGGAGGTGGGCAGCTCTGGCGTCCTCATGGGCATCGCCACGAGGACCTCTGCAGCCAGTGAGTGCAGTCGGAGAGACTCAGAGTGTGTCCTCTTACGTCCGGCCGGCGGGATGTTTTCATCACTTGAAGAGTCGTTACTTTTACTAACAGAGGGTTTCACGTCACCTGTTACTGACCGACTGTCGCTAAGTTCTGGACTGCAACTAAGATCCTCTTTCAAACCCCCTACGTGGTCCTGGTCTTCCCCCTGAGCATCCAGTAATCTCTTGTTGTTGTGGACATCTGGGCTGAGAAGAAGCGGCTTGGTTGCCATGACTGAGTCCTCAGCAGAAGGAAGTCTCTCTACGATCACGTTGATGTGGCCGGCGCTGTTGGGGCTGCTGTTAATGATCTTCTGAGCCGATGACAGGAGGCTGTCCTTTACAGACGTACCATCATGGTGACCGTCCATCTCCACCTCACCGTCTGTCTCGGTTGTCACGTGCACCTCCACCACAGGCTCCACGGAGCTCACATCTTTGATGGGGTATCCATTTTCCTCCTCTTCCTCCTCTTTTTTTGGACTTTTTTTGGGATTAGCGATGGTAAGATTCAGTGCGTCTTGTTTGCTCTCAACGCCCACAGGCATGCAGAGCTGGAGTTTGAAGGCAGCTGGGAGCTTCTGCGGGTTTTTGTCTTGAAGAGCTGACGAAAAAACAACTAAATCCTCTCTGGGTGTTGCACTGTTAACAGCGGCTTGTATCTCCTTCCTCGTGGAACCTCCTTCTTCATCCTCAAAGATGGGATAAGAGCAGTCGACCAGGCCGGCGTGCTTCCATGCGTGGGTTTTTAGCATCCGCTGCTGGCTGCACACATAACTGCAGATCAAGCAGCGGTATAAACCATATTCCTCGTAGCTGTACCATTTCTTCTTCTGTGGTAGCTCTTTGGAGCCATCCACTGAACTTGTGACCATATCTTCCCCCATTCTGTCCCCATCCTGCTTTCGTAAGCCCTCCGTCTTCCCTTCAGTGCATGGATCTAAACTCCTCTTCACGTCGCCTCCTTCGTCAAAGTGCAGCCTGACATGTGCCTCCAACTGTGCCTGGTCTCTGGAGGTGAAGTGACACTCGGAGCACATGAGAATGAGGTCGCTGTGCTGCTCATTGTGTTGCTTCAGGTGTTCCTTCAGCTGGGGCAGCGTCTGGGAGAGGTAGGGGCACAGGCTGCACTGATAGCATGTCACCGTCCGCTTGCTGTCGCTTCGGCCGGAATTACCAGCCGCCCCCGTTACTGCAGAGGTGATGTCGTTGTTGTTATCATCACCTGACGGAGGTGAAGACAGACTGCCGTCAACCTTGCTGGAGTCCTCGTTACAGTTCTTCTTGATTTTCTTGGACGGGGAGCCTCTGCAACTCGACCCATCCTCAGCAGTGGCCGGCAGGTGGAGTCCTCTTTTCTGTCGCTGAGGCTGCCTCTCCACGATCTTACTGAGCTTCTGAATGACCTGGATGAGAGAATCATCAGCTTGTTTTTGCTGAATAATCCTGGGGATGTGGGGATTTACAGCCTGCTGGGTCTTGGTTTGAGAGCAGGACCCCACTGCCAAGGCTGTGGAGGAGGAGGAAGCAGTGGAGGAGTCTGTGATGAGGACAGCTACATTGCTGTTCTCATCCATGACCTGGCAACCAACAGGAAACAAAGAAAGAAGTGAGTGTAACACAAACACAAATGTAATATCAACAGGGATGTCATGATTACTTCACAATTAAATCACGATACTAAATGTCACGATTAAATAATTGTAGATATTCCTAAATATTTTTCAGAAAAGATTACTTTAGCAACTCATGCACAGAACGAAGACAAAGTTACATCAGCATGTTACCGATTCTGAGCAAGTTGCAGAAGAGGTATGTTTGAGTGGGAAAGCACAGCAGAGGAGGGGTTATTCCCTCCAAACAAAGACATTAAGTCATCTATGTGGGCTTTTTTTGGTTAGTGAAAAAAATTACCAAGATGTCATTGTGTAGGACCAGCCTGTAAATCACGACGTAAAAAAGGAAATCCGTCCAATGTTTCCCCCCCTGGATAACCAGCAGCTTTGCAAACGTTTAGTAGTTTAGATTAAATGTGTATCCAATGTAACACTGAAACTAAACCTCATGTCATTTGCATTTTAAGAGCTGTGTGCAACTCTGGTTGCCTCTTACAGTAACATGACGAATTAAATGCACAAAAACTCAATTATTTTTTTTAACGATATTTTCGCCGTTCAAATGTGATCAACTCAGCGTGATTTCGATGACATTTTTTCATCTGTGTGCAATAGCCTGTAGAAAAACTGTATGTCATTTCTTGTTTATTATTCCTACTGTTCCAGCATCATTTATGTGTCAAACAGCAGCTATTCTGCTAAAAGAAAGCTGCATGTCCAAGCTAGCTAGATGTTTTTCCTGTGTTCACAATTCTCTACTCAGTTTGAAAAAATATTTTCAAAACTAATTTTATATGTAGTTTCCAGAAAGAAGCATCTCAAGTCCAGTTAGAGGTCCTATGGCCTTTTCTGAGAGAAATGTTTTCAAAACAAGACACAAGAAAAAAGAAACAAATACAAATAAAAGCAAGTAAATGAATGAATAACCAGGTTTCCTTAAAAGTTTAATTTCCCTTTAAATGTTTGATTTTTTAAAACAAATAAATGACTGTGCTAAATAAAACACATTACTGATTCTCTACATCACCCAGAGGCCTAATAAATGATGTGGTCTTTCACTATAAATGGAGCCAAACGACCACCATGAGATCAGGAACAGCTTAATCCATTCATGATAAGCCCTGCAGCCCTGGTGGTCAATACACAGGCTTGTAAACAGATAAAGCATGTGCATCTGTTTACAAGTCTGTCTAAACGGATATGGTCCCATCTCATGTGGTTAAACTCCTTTCATCTTCACTAATCCAACACTTTCCTCTTTCTCCTTTTTTGACCACAGCTCTCCTTCCTCTTTATCACACTTCTGCTTCTGTATGAGATCTAAATATCAGATGAATATTTGGGGAAGGATATTATTTTAAGTAACTGGAAATTTTCCAGGGTTTGACTTTTCAGGTATAATTTAGTACAACTTTGAGACATCTGACCAATTACTGCATGCAAATCTGCCAAATAAACAACTAATAGTCAAGCACTTAAAGCTACTTTACTGAATTTTCTGACACATGAGACATTTTCTTATCTTGAATCCTGACTGTAATCAGTTCAGTATCTCTGCAAACACCAGCATGTGCTTTGAACCCTCTCAGGAGAGCACCTGTTATGTCAGGATCTAAAAATATTTCATCCACTCTTTCCACTATGAAATAAAAGTTTAAAACAACCTCCAAACTCTCCAATAACAACTTTACCTAATTAGATGGCAAACATAAGATGGCAAACTAAAGCAGTTCAGACACAAACGAGGATTTTATCCAAAAAAAAGTGGAAGAGATAAAAAGTAAAGAGAAATAGGGACTGTTAGCTTCACTGTTAGCTTCACAGCTTGCTGCCTGCTATTCAGGCACACACATCCACGAGTCTCACACAGTGCTAGGAGTTACACACATCAATGTACAAGGACGTTTTAACTGTCTTTACGGTTAATAAGTGACTGAGGAGTGCGTGACTGTACGTAAAATAAAATATACTCACTGACACGTAAAGGCTCGGCGCTCTTTGTCCTCAAGAAATAAAACTGCTTTGTTTTATTCGTTTGCCATAAAAAGTGGCCTCTCTCTCTCCCACATTGCAAAATGGCGAGGATGGAATATCAGTCACGTGACTCGGAGTTTGAGTCAGGTGACCAATGCCTACCCACGATTTACAGATGATGTTCAAGTGCTGCTCGTAAAACACGGATTGAAAACGACTGGTCAACGCGTTGTTTTCAATTATGAAATTAAAGAAGATTATCAAAAATGCAGGGATTGGTTGTTTTGTGGGGGCTTTTTAAAAAAATTTACAATACAAAAAAATCTCATTTAAATCGTTCTTACGGTGGTCTTTAGTTCGCCTTGGCCAGCTCTAACTTTTTACACATTCTGGACGATTTTATTTAAAATTCTTCGAGATTACCACGTAGCTCACTTATTTCTTTAAGAAAGATGCTAACAAAAATGCGTAATGGTAAAAAAAAAAAAAAAAAACATTATTTATTTATTCACCCCTGACCACTTTTTTATGTCAAAAACGAAAAGAAATTTGTTGCTGTTTAAAAAAAAAAGGGGGGGGGGGGGGTGTTCTCCCATTCCGGTGTGTTCCCTGAACGCCTCTCTTTTTTCTTTTCTTTTTTTCTCTCGCTTGTGAGAAACTGTTGTCAGAATAGTGCACCTATTGGACTATTGTATTAATTAGGCCCGAGCACTGACGGCGGTGCGAAGGTCTATGGAAATGCAAGCGTTTATTAGGCCCAAGCAGAGCTGTCGATATACTCAGAGTTGCGACAACCGTTGACTTCGCTGTAAGAGCAGTCACGTGGGTCATAGAGCCAAACAAACCCCGCGCTGCTAGACTCCGAAACAGACAGCAGCGATCGGATTACTGAGGGTGAAAACTAAATATTAAATTATTATGTTAACGTTGATTTAAGTGATGATCAAGTCATGTTTGACAGTTGATTAAATAAGTGTAACCAGGACAATAATTTAATACATTTTTGGAGGGGAATATTAATCTCAACCAGCAAGCTAGCATTTATTAAAGACCAGACATGGTGGTCCTCATTAGCCTCTATATTTCTCACTGCAAACCGTCCTTACAATTAACTTTTGTAAGGTTAAATGATTAGCTTGTTATGGCTCACTTTCATCTATTAAAGCTAGCCGTGTGGTAGCATGTAATGTCCCAGCAGTATGGACTTACTGGACTTGCTTAGTTTATGTTTATTTTATTATTTTAAATTATGCTTCATATATTCTTGTGTTTTTAATGTCTTTGTAAAGCCATTTGAATCACCATGTTGTTGAATTGTGCTGTACAAATAAACTTGCTTTGCTTTGAATGTAAAAGGAAACGTCTCACTGAGTAACTTGGTTTAACTAAAAACTCACCTGACTTCTGTTGGGACTGCCACCGACAGGACAAGAAAACAAGTAAAACCTTTAAAAAGCAAGCATTTTAATGACATAAGACAATAGGGAAAGGCAATAAAGTAAATAAATCAGTTTCAATGTGCATGATGAAGTGATAAAAATAGACCACAGAGAAAGAAAAATGACAAACTGATGGATGTCAGTGTTCCTGCCTGCTGCTCCTGAACAAATAATTTTTTAAATGACTTTAATGGCTAAATTAGCTACAGGACATGAATGTAGAACAGCTGAACAGAGTAAAAAGAGACGATAAAAGAGTGATAGTGACTAAATAGAGATGCACAGGGAACTGGTGAAATATAAGCTAATTAGGAATAAATTTAGGTGATTATTACTCAAGTTATTGGGGGAACATGGAAAGCAAAAGGGGACAAGGCGGTTTTAATAAATAAACAGTTTAAATAAAATTTAATAGAGAAAAGTCAGTAGGCTCTGGATAATTACCTAACAGGTGCTCTGTGATTTTCTATTATATGTAAAAGTTATATATAACATTTTACAGACAAGAAAACAGTCAATCATGGTGAACTGTGCAGCATTTGGATGCTCCAACCGGTCTGAGAGGCTTCTCAGGATTTCCGAGGGACCCAGAACGGAGGAAGAGGTGGCTTGTAACGGTCGGCAGGAAGGATTTTAATATAGCTGCACGAATAAACAACAATAAGAAACTGTGTGAGGTACGTTATGTCTACAGAGGTGACATGAACATGCCCCAAAACTCACCAAATTTTGCCTAATTTTGTGGTGCTCAGGTATGTTTGGACAAAACTGAACGAGGGCGCAACCTATTTATGGTGTTCCGCCACTGCATGTCATCAGTCTTTATGAAATTCGCTACACATGTTCTAAATGGTGGGGCGAACAAAAAATCCTCTTGGAGCACTGCCATAAAAATAACAAAAAGGCGGTCATTTTGGGTCAAAGTCGCCATTTTGGCGTTTTACTGACCTCATATTTAAATGAACTCCTCCTAGAGATATTATTGTAGTGAAACCAAAATGGCTTAGGATGGTCAGAAGGCATGTGTGATCAAAAGTTATCAAAACTTTCTCAAAGGAGTAAGGGCGTAGAGGGGGCATGGCCTCAAAGTTTGACGTGTCGCCATGAAAAACGAAATTGATATAACTCACACATAAAACAACATATCTGAACAAAACTGGCCACGTATGTTGCTAGTCCCATCCACAAGACATCTTCATGGTAATTATTGGATTATGAATAGGCCACGCCCCCTGGCGACAGGAAGTCATGGTTTTTACTCGAAGACCCACTTCTCTGACGTTTTGGACACAAGGGATTAATCAGGGTCTGGCCCTGAACAGATCCATACGACCAATTCCAGTCTAGCCCTAAGCCCTGCCCACTTTCAACAGGAAATGCTTTTTGTTAGATGTCGGAGGTCCTTCTTCGCTAAACGTAACCATGGCGAATAGTGGTCCGACGCCATGACACAGGAAGTACTTGTAACTGACCCATTGTACTGTTGATCTCCACCAAACTTACCAGGGAGGTCCGCAGTCAGGCAGGGAACTCAGCCAAATGGCATGTGCTGAAAAAATTGCAATATGGCTCTATAGCGCCCCCTACAAATATTTAATTGATCACAACCGCCCTCTACATTAACCAATATGGCTGAAATCCAGCATATTGATAGAACTTGGAAGGATGTACAAAAAAGCCTCTTGCACCTATATGATAACTTCAACAGGAAGTCGGCCATTTTTGGGGTCACTTTTGCATGTATCTTTGCCTTGCATTTAAACTATCACCTCCTAGAGTTTTTATCGTGCTGGCCTCAAAATCGGTATCAACACTCTAGAGGCATGTGATGAAAAGTCATCAAAAACTTTCTCAAAGGAGGTGGCGTTCAGCGGCGGCGCCTCATCAAGTTTTCAAGTTTCGCCATCAAGCATGGAATCCATTATTTCTGACAGATCTGACTCGATCTGCACCAAACTGCACATGTTTCACTTCAGTTCCATACCGACCACATCTACATGTCCAGATGTTGTTATCTGGACATTACTCAACACTGCATGGCAAGACCGTGGCGCCATGACAAACTTGGATAGGACGCCATGACATCATTAATCAGTATAAATCCCTCAATTTTCATCCAATCACCGTCACACTTACAGTGATTAATCAGGGCCACGTCCTGAACAGATACATATAACTACTTCTGTTCTTGGCGTAAGCCCCGCCCACTTACAACAGGAAGTGCCTTTTTCAGACACTGGGGTCCCTTTCCTCAGGATTGAACCTCACACACTCAAAATTGCTTGAGATCAGGTCAAACCCTTTCATGATACAAGACAGAAAAAAAAAAGTTCCTTCGCCAAACGTAACCATGGCGAATGGCGTCGAAAGCCATGAAACAGGATGTATTAACTGACCCAATGTACTCTTGATCTCCACCAAACTCGGCAGAGAGAACAGTGGTCAGGCCTGGAACTGATTCAAATTGACGTATGCTGGAAATATGGCTCTAGGCTTAGGCAAATTTCCATTTATTACAGTGTGCACATACTTCTTTTGAGTCTTTCCAGCAAGCAGAAAGCTTCACAACTAGTGTGCACATAGTTTCTTTCCAATTAGTTAACTCCTTAGCATAATTGAACTTGTTGTATTTAGAAAAACTGACCTTTATTTATGTTATAAACATAAACATGTTTCATCACCTGAAATAGCAGCACATCTGGTGATAAGATTTTGCCTGCAAAATGATAAAATCTGTATATATTTTTTATTTGTTTTATTTTTTTAATTATGTTTTTTAACAAATAGGTGGTCTAAAGGAAAACCATTAATAATGAATAAGCTTAACTAATGTAGATTTTCAGTCATGGCACACACTTTAATCTGAACTCTGCAGTTTGTGTTTCAGTTGTTCACCTGTAGAAAACGGACATTTGCCTTGTCTAACAATTTTTCCCCTTTACTCCTGGTGTATTTGTTTTCAGTCTCTTTGTACATTTATTTGAATAATTTTCATCATCATGGTGGGAGCAGAGAATACACTATGTCCTGCTGTTATCCAAACATTTGCTCTGATTTTTGCCACTAACATTAATTATGAAGAATATCTAAAATTTTGCACAGGAACATAGCAAATAAATTAAGAACATGGAGAGATGAGGCCTGGTGTGTGCAGCCAGACAAAAAATGAAAGAGCTAAAGGCTGAGAGACAGAGTTTCGTAGGGCAATAAGAAAAGAAATGAACATCTCTTTTAGCACCAGCTCTCTGCTCTCAGGGAGAATGAAACAAACTTAGCCAAGAGTTGATGAACAGACATGGACAGTTTGTGTCTTTGATTTAGCTGCAGGGGTAGACTGGCAACCTCTGAAATGTGGTTGGACATCCCGGGTACCAGACCTGTCTTTCCAACAGTGTCTCTACAATGGTTTGAAGTAAATTTTAAAGTAGTTTTCTAGCTAGTCATCCTAAGAGATTTTGTCTACTACTAATGTTTTGTAACCAGATGTTAGCATTGAGAATGTAGCTATGCTAATCAATTTAAATGCTAGCACTAGATTAGTTTTCAAGATGTCATATGTCATATTTAGTTTTCAGTGAGTGTATTGAGGAACTACACATCAACACAATTAAGATTAAGATTTTTATAATGGAGCTGAAAATAAAGATGCTCAATGAGTGCCTCAGTATCCACATTACTTAGCGCTGATGAAGCGCTACATTTCAAAGTAAGCTATGGCATGAAAATGTGGACAAATAGCCTTAAATGAGTCTTCATATGTAGAGGAAGGAATATGAATGAAGGGAAAGGGGGGATATTTCTGACTTTTATTTGTAAAGAAGGACACAGATTATGTCAAGATAGACCCCAGCCCCAATGCTAACCTTACAGCTCCCAACGTGGAGCTGGCACAAGAATCCAGTCAGTGTCTCACCATCACCAGACAGTAAACCAGAATGGATCCAGATTATTAATGTAAAGATGTTTTATTTATCTAATATGGCCACAGTTATCACAGCAGAGTTAGAGAGAGGAACACAATCATTTCCTTATAACCCCCCTCGATAAAGTCTTGCCCCTCTAGCTCTGCCACTGAAATGATAAGGAGAAAAAACAAGTGTCGACTGATGAACTGAAGAACCGTGTCCAGCAGTTTGAAGCAATTCAAGTAGTTCTGGCAGGTTAAAATCAACCATGACGGACAGCTTCTTAGCAGGACTGTTTAAAAAGATGAGTTATAACAAACATTAACACAGACAGCTCGGCCTGTAGGTGGAGTCCTCTCTGAAGCAGGGCCAAGAAGCAGTGATGCATGGTGGGGAAAGAAAAAATTAGCTGGCTCTTTAAGAGGAGAACTACTCAAAGGAACAAGAACTTTCAGAGGGAGCTCTTTGAAAAAGAGAAGGAAGGCCATAAGCAAACCAGTCTCAGAGTGCTAGGAGCAGAGATCCTGCTGGCACGAGAATGAAAAACCTGCTGCCTCAACATTTTTTAATAAAAGAGCCTGTGGAGCATCCATGCAGTTTGTCTGCACTCACCACCAACAACACTTCTTTTTAATTTAATTTAATTAATTAAATGTTTTATATATATATATATATATATATATATATATATATATAGAGAGAGAGATATTCATTCCCTTTCTTTTCCTTTCTTTTTTTTGGGGGGGGGGGGGGGGGGGGTACTAAGAGATTATATATTTTTAAAATGGTCCAGCCTGCAGGGACAGTTCTCAGTCCTTCTTCCACTACAGCTCAGCACTGCCCTCTACTGGATATTTTGATGTAAGGTTTATGGCAGTGAGCACAGAGACTCAAATATTCTGTCTGTAAAGTGCTGATTATACACATTTAATTCAATAGTGAACAAAAATACAAAATTAATGTTAAATGAAATGTCAATAACATATAAATTAGTCTGTTATTGACCTTTCTGCATGACAGGGATGTGACTTAATGTTTATTCAGACAGTCTGCTCTAATTCGCTGCTGGTGATAGTGATTAAAAATGCTGAGTACAGTGTTTGATAACAGAGTAGTCATAGTATTTCATTGTTGAACTCATCTTATTATTATTCCACTCATTTTTGGTCAAACTGATGTTTTTCACTCAAAGGAAAAGAAAAAGGTAACTAAGAAAGCAAGTTACTGATTGTAGCTGAAACAAGAACTTTATACATAGACAGTCATCGACCACTTTATCAGGCCCACCTCACTAGAACCAGGATGGAGCCCTTTTTTCATTCATGACTACCTTGGCTTGGCTTCTTAGATTGAATAAGGTGTTGGAAAAATTTTCAGAGATTTTGCTCCTTATTGACGTGACAGCATCATGCAGTCGCTGCACATCCATGATGAGAATCTCCTGTTCCTAAATGCAGCTTACTGCTGTGTGATTGGCTGTATAACTATTTGGGTTAAACAATGTCTCCAAGATGATGTAGTGATGATGGGAGAGTTTGACCTATAGCACATCCCCAAACATTCTCACTTGGGTTCAGGTCTAGACTCTGAACCACTCTTTCACAGTCTGAGCTTGATGAGTCATGGTATCATCATCTTGGAATATGCCTGTATGGAAGATTGAATAACCTGCTCGATTAGTATATTCAGGTAGCTGACCTCATTCTTTGGACACATAATGTTGTTGAACCTGGACCTGACCAACTGCTGCAGCTCTAGATCATAGACTACCCTCACAGACTTGTACAGGTCCAGCCGGTCAGGTCCAGCAAGATTACATAGATTCTGTGATTCAAAGTAAATAAATAAATAAATGAATCAGATTATCAAGAGGAGCCTTATACCCATAGGCCTCCCCTTGGCAGAGAAAAGTTGTTCAGCACGATACAGCAACCAGATTATCGTTTTGCTTGTTATGATGCTGGACAGGACAAGTAAAAAAAAAAAAAAAGGCCATGCACAAGCACAGCACACTCTTTTTACACCACTTCCCTCAAGTAGATGCTTCAGATGTGTGAAATCAAAGGACCACAGGACTGTTAAACAGTTTCTTTCCTCAGGCCAACAGACTTCTGAACAACACCAAACACTCACCGGTTCACTACTGTTTACTTGTACATGTCCTGTATTACTGAGCACTTGTTGGCAGACAGTATGCCCTGTACATCTATTTACTGCTACACACTTTTTTCTTATTATTGTGTTGTATTGTTTTATAAACACTGGGCTTTGCTTTTGTACATTCTGTAGCCTGCAAACAATTTATTTAATTACAAAGTGTTAAACTGCTGTTTTGATAATAAATATGACAGTAAATCTTTTGAATTACACAGCTTTTGATTTCCATTTTGATTTCATTTTGATTTCACCAAACAAGATGTTTTTCTGACCACGTTTCTTCCTGGAAGACGATGGTTCCCCACTATCCTTCCAGTTTTTAACAATGTGTTGGACAGTTTTAGTAGTTTCAGCATCTCCTTAGATATTTCCTTTGCTTGATGACAATAATTTGACTCTTCTGAAACAGATGGACATCTTTTCTACGACCACAGGATTTGTCTTCTCGCATGATTGGTAAAGAAACGAGAAACTGCTCACTGCATCAGACAAACCAATGAAACAAGCCTGGACAAAAATGATGGCACCACTAAAAATGATTGAAAATAATTTGATCATAGCATCACAGGTGTCTTCAAACTTGTAATCAGTCAGTCTGCCTGTTTAAAGGGTGACGAGCAGTCACTGTGCCGTTTGATGACAGGGTTTGTACCATGCTGAACATGAACCACAGAAAGCCAAGGAGAGTTGTCTCAGGAGATTAGAGAGAAAATCATAGACAAGCTTGTTAAAGGTCCCATATTATACATTTTTTCAACATTTTCATATGGGTGTCAGAAGTCCAACAACATTGTTTTCAAAGCGTATTACCCAAAATTAAGCCTTGGTCCTTCATTTCAGCCATTCCAAAAGTAGCTCTAGTGAGCTCTACAGAGAACAGGCTGTTTCCTTGTCTGAACCTTTAAATGTTCATGAGTGGTTCCTGTCCACACCCCTCCCTGGGAGATGATCGCTGGCACCCACTCTGTGATTTTAAAGGGCAGGCACAGCTAGCCGGGGGGGCGGGTCACTGGCAGTATCCACTACCGAAGGCAGGGGTTATTTCCCTTTATGAGGTCACAATTTTGGACTTGAACTAATTAAATCGGCGTGGATTCAAATAGGCTAGAAACACCTTAAAACAGGACCTGACTTTTCTTAAAATTAGCTGACTTATATATTAACTTCCAGAGAAACACAAATAACTGGTAAGCACATGAAAAAAGTTCATTTACAGGAATGATTTTACAACTGCAGCATTGAGTTTCCATCTAATGATCTAATTAGTGACAGCTAATAAGACATCATTTATGTTTTAACAATGAGAACAGGGATGAAAAGAAAGCTTGAAAGAAGAAATTTCAATGAAGCAGCTTCCTTTATTAAATAATCTTGGATTTGAGTAAAACATGTTATCAGGAATAAGGAAATTATCAGGATCTTTATGTGATTTTTGTCTTTTTTCAGACTTTTGGTCAGAACTGAATAAAATCAGTAATAACTGGCCTCTGTAGAACGCTCTTTTACAAACGTCTTGCTCCAAATGTTCCTTGTATTTTCTCCTCAGGAGTTGATTAAATGTCTGCACCAGTCTCTGTCATGTTGTCCCTGAAATGAACTTCTACAGCAGACTGTGCACCACCAGCAGGTGTAGATGGTCCATATGCATCACTGTACCATAGGTGGGATGTAAGATTATGTAATACTACCTGTTAAAAGAGCATTCATTAACACATAGTGTGCTCAGTTCTCTGTTGCAGATTACTAAAGAAAGTATGAAAGCATTGTATCTGATATTAATCCCAAAGCAAAAACTGGGAGAAAGAGCACACCTGTGAAATATAAACAGCTCAGTCTGCTCCTGTTTAAGGATGATCATTAACCACAATCATTTACTCATTAACCACAATGAGTTGTCAGCACTCTGACTACAAGCTGCCATGTTTGAATCTGAGCCAGGAAGAAAATGTGCAGCTCAGAGGCAGAGCGGGAAACATGTGAAAGAAAATGATGGAAAATTCTGCAACTCTATCTCTGTAAAGATGCAACATCTTGTTGTACATTTTACTGAACAAGCTTCAACTTTGTATCTTAAATGGCAAAGATTCTTTATTTCCACCAGTGTTTAGTAAAAACTAAATTATTCTGTACACATACAGTTCTCTGAGTTATATGTAGGGCTTATAATTGTGTTTTAGGAACACATTACACCAGTTTTAGAATCGCTCCCCGTGTGTTTTAGGATTGATTTATCTTATTTATCAGACTTTCTTTTAAATTATGAATGGGTAAATGGTCTGTATTTATATATTGCTTTTACCCAAAGTGCTTTGCATATACAGTACATCACATTCACTCATTCACTCACTGATGGCAGAAGCTGCCATGCAAGACGCTCAACCACGACCCAACAGGAGCAATTTGGGGTTTGGTGTCTTGCTCAGGGACACCTCAACATGAGCTTGACAGGTCAAGGATCGAACCAGCAACCCTCAGGCTACAAGATGACAGCTCTGCCCACCGAGCCACGCTGCCCATACATAAATAAACATGAACCCTCACGGACCCTGAGGTCCTCTGGTATTGGTCTTTTAGTTGTTCCAAGAGTGAGGAGCTAAACCTACGGTGAGGTCTCTTTCTTTTATTAAGGCCCTCGTCTGTGGAACAGCCTGCCAGAGAACCTCAGGGCTGCAGAGACCGTTGATGTCTTTAAAGAGGCTTAAGACCTACCTTTTTTAGCTTAGCTTTTAACTAAATTTTATTTGATCTTAATTTTCCTTACACAATTTTATTTCACATTATTTATTTTCATTTTACTCAACTGTATTACTTTTTGTTTATTTATTTTTAAAAGTGTTTTTCATTGTTATGTAATCTATTTTGATGTTTGTAAAGGCTTGTTTTATTTTTAATATGCATGAATTGCTTTTTTTTAATCATGTAAAGCACTTTGTGTTGCCTTCAGCATGAAAAACGCTTTGTGAATAAAGTTTGATTTGATATATTGATTTGTTTTACATTATATAGTTCATACTCAAAAATGCACTGAAGCTGCTGTGAAAACTTCACACCTCAAAGCTGACATTATGTTCATGTTTGTGTGCATATAATGCAGCACTTAAAACTTCTGAAAACTGCTACTGTTTTGATGCACTGCACTGCATTTTCATGGTGCACTAAGATTTCTAAGCAGTGGTGGTCTTGGCCTATTTCATGCTCTGAGCAAATTCCCCCCTTCAGACCCCCCTGCAAACACAAAGTATAAGACTGAAACTAATTATATGACATGATTTCTCAAATTCAAATAGTTGCTGGTTCAGGAAGTCTAAAAAGTAATCAGCCCATGTGTAGCAACATAGCAGGAGGCTAATTAACATACTAATGGACATCTGTGTCATTGCTGGCGTAGTACATACATCTAGTTTTTGTTAGTTAGTAGCTTTTAAACTATGATTTTAAATAACCTAAAGAAAAACACATTTATGTGTTACTATAAACATACAACCATAATTTTATTTGGAAGCAGTTTGTGGTGTGATTCACTTTCACTGCGTCAGTGGCCTGAGATCCGGAGGTGAGTCAACCCCCCATCCCCGTTCTTCCAACACAACATTTATCCTTTCACAATATTAAACTAATGTGCCTGCTCCAAAATACCTGATGCCCTCTCTCCTGATTTGATGTGAAAATGAACTCTGGCGTGGTTAATGCAAATAATAGTTAAAATATTATTCTGCCCTACAGATGTTTTCTGCCATTATATTTAGTATTTTAAGTTAGCTATTTGACAGCTGAAAGTAATTTGTTCTTTAATTATTCTGTAAATGTGTCTTTACTAGTATTATACAGATTTTAGACTGTTTCATGGAGAACGCTGCCGACTACTGACCGTACAATGTAAGCAGCAACTAAGCTGCGTTTAGTGGCCACAGCTAGATTTATACTCTGCGTAGCTCCACAGAGGCTCGACGTGCACCTCTTCCAGACCTGACGTGCACACCTGCTACGCAGACGGTTATGCGGGTGTACTCCCTTATACTTGGTCAATTTGGGATTACGAGTTTCCAGATTTCTGGATCGTCTCGCAGAATTTGTGTAATAACTGCCATTTTTAAAAACAACACTCAATAGATCAAGTTGATGAGAAGCTGATCGAATTATTTCTTTGTTTTCTTCCACAAGCCAATAAAGACATTGAACCATACTGGACGCCATTGTTGTTTTAAAGGGGCTATATCATAAAAAATCCACTTTTTTAGCCCTTAAATGCACGTTTTTGTGCCCTGTTAGTGTTTATCAATGCAGAAAATTTAAATACATTTTCTCCTGATGCTGTGTATATATCTTTATATTCTTTTTGGGTCATATTTTTCAGTCTGTTTAGTTTTCTGTATTCTCTATTGCTTTTTCTTATTTATTACGTCACAGTATTTGCTGTGGGTCTGCTAAATAAGTTCAGACTTCAGGATATCCAATTTTGTGAATTCACTATTTTTTATTTATTTATTTTTTCTCGAAGTGACTTTGTAGTCCACGTTTAGTTATGCCGAAGTTACCAGTAGACAAGTCAAAATGTGAGGTTTTTGTGTGTATCAACCCACACAATTCCTTACATCGCCCCACGGCATCAGAGCCTCTTCGAAGTGCCTGGTTGGATTTAATTTTTCACATAAATGTACCAACATCAGTGGGGAAAGTCCTTTTTGTTTGTACGAAGCACTTCTAGGACAAGTGCTTCAGCAACCTCTACCAGTATTAAGATAGATTTGCAGAAAGACTGTTTCTGAATGGCCAGTTCCTTCTCTCTATGGAAACTACGGACACAGCAAAGCGGTGAGATCCACATAATGCTAAGCTTTATTTTAGACATGCATTTTGTGTGTAGATATGATGTACCGGCCGTTGTTTTGATAGTATTTGCACTGTGTGTTCTGCATGTTAGTGCTGTGTGCTAACTTTTAGCTTCCTACCTGAGGATATAACTGTGCTGTGTTCTTTGAATGAAATGATTTGGCTTTGTTTTTTGCCATTTTGTGTAGTGGAACACATGATCCCAATGCATTCAGTGACTTTCTTGACGCTCGCATTAGCTAACTCCTTAAAAATGTCGAGGCCTTGTTTATTCATATTGTGGTAGTGTGGAAAAAGTAGTGTTGGGGGGACAACAGCTGGTAGAGACGGCATGGGATGATGAAAAATACATGGAAGTGTTTGAGGAACTTATCAGTGAGGGACGAACAGAAAGGGAGAGAGGAGGAGTCGAATATGTAAGGCTGGACAGACAAGTTTTTCGTTGTTGACATCTCTAGTAAACTTGCCAATAAAAAGTTTCTCTGCCGGTAGATAATCGTATGCAAAACGAGTCACTCTAAAGACGCGCCTCAGAACAGGGGTCAACAAGGGGTGTGTGAAGCTAGAATAACCAGGAATTCAGACCAAAGCATTGCGGTTCTACTTTACATAGACCATAAATTAATGATTTACATGTGAAAAGGAAGGATTTAAAAGCATGATATGTCCACTTTAAAATAAAAAAATACCTACCGAACTGAAGTGAACCGCCAGAAGAACGCCAACCTGGTGAGTTTAATGGTTGATACCACCCCTGCTGTCACCTTCAGATTAGAAAGGACAAACTGCAACATGACGCCAAAATGGCAAGTACCCGCTACGCTCGAGTGCAACAGCAAACTCACCAGCGTCAGCTACACCATAACTAACTGCACGCAGACGCCGTACGAGTATAAATCCAACTTTCAGGGTTTATCCCTGTAAGCACAGGGAGCGATCAGTTGTATGTGTCATGTTTCTGCCAATCCTTGAGTCCAATGGACAGGTGCAAACACCCAGGAACCTCCAGAAACTTCGTCATATCTGGGTCTCTTGTCAATGAAAACAAAACGTTGCTATAATTTGAGGCCAGTGGATTTTCAGCATCTATCCTCATCCTATGGTGGTTGGTTGCCATAAACATAATTATTCTACAGATAAGAAAAAATTATTTTATTGGTGTATTTCATGAGGTTCAGGTGACGAAAGCCTTACAACACGGAGGGAGGTACAGACGTCAGACACGGACTTTGAGGGTAGCATGGATTTATGTGCTTGTCTTTACTGGAAACCGAAATGATGTTTTCGTGTTGTGTGCATGTAGCATGTCTCGATGGGTAGGATGAAATGTTCAAACACCGGGTTGTGATGAAGTTTGTGCCTGCCCATGCCCTTGAAAAAGGATAATCTGCAAGTTTGACTGACTGTTGTTGTATTAGTCTTACTAAGTGAAGTGGTTGTCTTAATTCCCCATTTTGAATATGGTTTGGACTGAATTGGTGGAAGCTGGTTGTTGCCCCAGTTGTATGTATAGCATGTGATATGTTAGCATGTAGTGTTTCTCTTTTTACTGTTATGTCCACCTGTGGCTAATATTATGATTTTGGATCAATCATTTACATGGTACTTATGCTGAATGTTCCCTTCATGCTTCTGTATAATGACTGAATGCTCTTCATTCCTTTTTCTGTATTACAGTTTTACAAATCAAAGTAAAGAATGTGGTACATCAGTAAAAGCTGTGAAAAATGTGGCACGTCTCCTGAGTGCTTACTGAAGCCATATGTGTTTAGCGCTCTGCATAGGCTGAAAACATACATTTAGCTGAGGGCAGAAGAAACATATTACAGAGACTGATCTTTTTGTTCTCGTGCTTCCTTAAACAGATTGTGGTGCTAACCCTCATCATCCAAATCAGAAACCATCTCTGTTTCTAAAGAAGTTAAACATGTCCATTTCAACTGTACAGGTAGATACAAACACATCCACATGACATCTTCTTGTGCAAACATTCAGCTACATAATGCATTTTCTAACGTTTATCCACCCTAAACCCTAAATCTAAGCCATCAAACAGGCGTTTGATAGTATGCTAGAAAATGTGGACCAGGCAAAATTACATGCATACACATATTCCCATGCAGAGCTTCGAAACACACACACATGCACTCACATAAATATATGTAATAGAATTCACGTCCAATTGATGTAAAACAAGCCTGAGCTGGAAATGACATCTTTCATTGTTGCCTATCAGCACTCATATGTGATCTTTATGAACTGTAATTCCTTCCAACTCCTATTAGCCCTGCTGCCTCTCCATCACAGGCACACCGAGGCCGTTCTCTAATCTGAAGTGACAGCACATAGACTTCCACTCACACATTACAGTGTAGTTGCCTCGGGCAACTGAGCCTGCTCCTTTCAAAGTGTTGAAACCAGGTTATTTCTATTGAAGTATTAAAGTCATACTTCAGTTTAAGCTATTTTTTCAGGGTTTGCTATTTTTTTCCCAACTGGAAGGCTGAGAGGAGAAAGAAAGAAAGCACATGTGGTTTGCCACATTTTGTGTAATTTTTCATAACATCTAGCTGGTAAAGAAGATCCATAAATAAGTTAGTAAGCAGATTTTAAGCTAACGGTACAGTAGGCTACTCCAGAAATGCATCTGCTTCTATAAAGTTGGAGAAATCCTTAATATTGATTATTTGTCTGACCAGAACTCCAAAAAACCCAGAGTAGACTTCTGAGTGCATTAACCTCAATTTTTGGCACCTGCATGAATATTTCTGCTATGGAATTGTGGAACTTTTACATGAAAATATGGTAAAAACCAAAGTGAAAGGTAGAGCAAAGACATCCTTAGATGTCTTTCTGACATCCTCAGATGCTCTATTAAGAATCTAGAGTCTATTAAACATCATTAAGACTTGAAATAAGAACAAAAGGGTGAAGTATTCTTGCAGGTCTTGCTAGAAACTAGAGAAAAAGCTCAACACAGATATTCCAGCACACCAGCAGGACGTCACAGGATTAAACTGATGAGGGAAAATTATGTTTGATCTGTTGAAACAGGATGACTGAGAAGACCATCTGGAGGGGTTCAGTAACTTGTATGTATTAAAATTAAGATAAAGAGTAATTGCATGTGTATGCTTGTACATATATACACATACACTCATATATTCACACATACACACACACACTATATGTATAGATATACATGAGTATAAGTGTATAAGCGTGTGTACAAACTATGTGCAACTACATCAAACCCTGAACGCAGCTTTAAACCACTGCCTGTCACAGCGACCGCAGACAGAAAATATCCGTTTGACGAACTGGTACATTTACAGGAACTATTAATGTACGATGTCTCTGTAAAATAAACTTGAAAACATTTTCACAGAACTGAGTTTGAACCACATGTGACCCAATATTGTCCAGAGATTTTTCATTTTTAACCGGTGCCGTCAGTCACCGATGGCTAGATAATAATAAATACATATTTACAGATGAACACTGCTGAGTAAAATATTTCCATCTCACAATTTATAGCCCTTTACTACATTTTGGACATGTGGAGAAATGTGTTGTATACACATGTAAACATGTTTCCTTGTGAGACTGGGCTGTTTGAGTTCATGCTGGGACCATTAGAGTATAGACAAATAAAGGGTCACCAAACATAAATACAGTAAGATCAAGTTCAAGGAAAATTTTCCTTTTCTTGAGGAACAAACTGGTTTTATAATAGCTCGCAGCAACATATTGGGAAAAAGAACTATGAAGTAGTTCATTTTCAGACCTTTGAACTTAGTTCAGAATTTGAACTGTGAACTATGAACTGAACTAGTTAATTTTAAAATTCGTGAACTGAACTTTGAACTAGTTCATGTAGAAACTGAACTTTCCCAACTCTGTTGTTTTATGCTGCATCATTACAGAGATATTCATATCCATCCTACAAGTGTTTATTTAAGGTGAGCCTGAAACTGGCGCCATCTTCATTTATTAGAATTTGGACATCTCACAAGTGTTCTCGTTACTACGACGCCACAAGTGTTTAAAGAGACCTTGTGGTTGCAGAGATTTAATTATTGAATTTCCATTTAATTGTGAGTATGCACGTTTGAGCCATAGGGCTCAAAGGGTTAAAACGTCTAGAGTTGAACAAATTTAAAAATGACCCCCATATTCACCAAATGATTTGCAGACAGACAGACAGACAGACAGACAGACAGACAGACAGACAGACAGATAGATAGATAGATAGATAGATAGATAGATAGATAGATAGATAGATAGATAGATGTTTAAATGATTAATTCTGTGAGTATTTTTCTTCTGCAGCAATCTGGGGTAATATATACATAAAATATATATATATATATATACAAAGAAATATTAATACAAATAAATCAAATATATATATAAGAAAAAACAAATAAATATTAATATATACAGGAAGACTGCAAATTCTATCATCAAATATATATGTATATGTAATACTATATATATATATATACAGAGATGACTAATTTTATATCTATAAAAAAAACTAGCTAATTAATCAGCTAAAATGAAATATGAATAAAGTCCTGAGAAAAGCTCAGGCATGATGACACAAACCAGTCTGAGTTTCTGCTGCTGTTCCAAATGTGACCACAGGGTGGCAGTAGTGACTTTTAAAATGAGCTGAGTTTGTGTAAAATGAGGTGGCGAGAGGTTCAGAGTAAATTCTTGGCAAGAAAATCTGAAGTAAACCAAACAGTTTGTGACTTTAGTTGGGTTATTGCTGATAATATTGATGTCTGATGTGTTTAATCAGCATACTTACCCTAACTAATGACATCTGAGTAAAATAAAGATTAAAAAGTGGTCTAAAATTTCACGTTGGACACATTTCCACAGCACATAATAAAGAAAGTGGGGGTAAAAACTGAGAATGAAGATTAGACGTGGGTTTAATTTTTCTTTTCTGTTAGGTGATGATGGACTGACAGCTGAGAGAAGGAGAGAAAACGAGAAAGGAGGAAGAAAATATGAAGGAGGGAGAGATGGGTAGGGGACATTGTTTTTGCAGCAAATTGATGTGATCCATCTGAATCATGTGACTCCTGCAGCACACTCCCTGAGTGACCAGCACCACACCACACCCAAGGGCAACTGGAATTGCATTGTGCACCCCCCCAACACCCCCACACACACACACACACACACACACACACACACACACACACACACACACACACACACACACACACACACACACACACCTTTTTACTCGTCTTTTTAAGGCAGTAAGAAACGATGTATGTCCTCCATTTCGCCGTGAGAGTGAGCAAACAAAACGACAGCCTGTAGTCGTATGTATCACAGTCCTTCTTCCCCTAAAATATATTCCAGTAATGCACACACACTCGCATGCACTAGGAGAGGTGGTCATGTGGCTTCCTTCTCAGGTCATTGTCTCTGGAGTTGCTGCTTTATTGTGCTCGCTGATCCGATTTCCCTTCCTCTGTGGTGTGATTTCTCTTTCTATTTCCCCAGCCAATCTTACAGCCATGGTTCACCTGGAGAAGAAAAATAGTGTGACCACTACGCCAACACAGCAGCACTAACAACAACAACATGGCATAATAATGCTTTCACTTGAAGAATGGGAAGTAATGCATCTTCATGATCTATCTGGGCCATATCAAATATATGAATCATGTTATTATGGAGGAACTGGAGGAGACCGGGGCTGCGGTGGTGGTGGTGGGGTGATTGCTGGGAGAAGTGGCTGTGCTTGTCTTGCCACAGAGTTTTGTTCATACACGGCAGTGTTATAATGTGAATGAAATATTTCTAGATCCTGGGAGCTCAGTGTCCAGATTGTTTAAGGTGCTAATCACACATAGCAACAAAAAGAAACGCTGTGTTTCTCCAACAAACTGACCAAAACCCAGAAAAACTTTTTGTTTTCCATGCAAAACCCGAACTGTCTCACCCCTCTGTGCCACAAAACTCCATGTGGTGACAAACAAACATTAAAAACACATCAGTGAGTCACATGCAGGCAACACCGACACACTGGTTTATTTCAAATCAAACACACACACACACACACACATTGTGATTCAAATCAAACACACACACACACACATTGTTCTGCTGCTGGAAATGATCACTGAAACACCAAATACATACCAATCTAGAGATAAAAATAGCCCCTAACAGACACTTCAAAAAATGTTTGGCTGAAGCTACTGACTCCAATTTCTTTGATACGTGGGGTTAGTTTTATAAGACGACTGCATGTGTTCATCACAGCCTCCAGCAGGACACCTATAGGAGTTCTTTGTGTCTTTTTGCCATTTAATGTTGTTTATTCTGTTTTTCTATCACCAAATCACTCAACTCAGATTCATTTATTTCTTTATTTTTACTTGTCCAAACAAATTTGCTTGCTTCATGGGTATAACACTCCTCTTGATAATCTCATTTTTTATTTCTATATTTATTTAAATAAATTGTTTTATCTTATTTATTTGGATTTATGGAATTTATGTAATCTTGCTGGACCTGACTGGAGGGGACAGAAAAAAAGGACAGTAATGGAGAGAAGTAAAAAGGAATACAGTAGATAAAAGCACCCACCTTCAATCCAACCTAATGCCAGACAACCAGACAACAAGTAAACTAAGCTGACAATCATCAGGAGTTTGTAAAAAAAAAGTAACTATGACATCAACAAGACACACACAAAAAAGATGAAGAAAAAAGAAAAAAAAACTGGACAAGTCAGTGACTGTGTCGGCATGCAGAGGATGAGGAATGAAGAGTGAGCAGAGATGAGTGTGATCGTGCAAATGTGACCACGCCTCTATGGAGGCTAGAGGCAGACTAGGGCGGCCCAGAGACCCAGGCGATCAGCAGCAATCCTGGAGCATGAACCCAAGCCACCCCACCACAAAGACTACCTCAGACCCACCCCGGGGGGCAGCAGAGGAAGGCCCCAGCCAGAGCCCCCTGCGGTCACGGGGCACAGGCCCCAGTGGGCCAAGACCGGGGTGACCAGAGTGAAGGGCCCCGAGCCCCAAGAGCCCAGAGGCAGCCACCCCCCGTAAAGCAGAGGGCCTGCACCGTGCCCTTTCAAAGCAGAGGGCCTGCACCCTGCCTTTTCAAAGCAGAGGGCCTGCACCATGCCCTTTCAAAGCAGAGGGCTTGCACCGTGCCCTTTCAAAGCAGAGGGCCTGCACCGTGTCTTTTCAAAGCAGAGGGCCTGCACCGTGCCCTTTCAAAGCAGAGGGCCTGCACCCTGCCTTTTCAAAGCAGAGGGCTTGCACCGTGCCCTTTCAAAGCAGAGGGCCTGCACCGTGTCTTTTCAAAGCAGAGGGCCTGCACCCTGCCTTTTCAAAGCAGAGGGCCTGCACCCTGCCTTTTCAAAGCAGAGGGCCTGCGCCGTGCCCTTTCAAAGCAGAGGGCCTGCACCGTGTCTTTTCAAAGCAGAGTGCCTGCACCGTGCCATTTCTTGTCAAATCTTTGCACATTAACTTAAAACACATTTAGAAGTATTTTAGTTTAGTTTTTCTCAACGTATTTCTTTCAACGTAGGGTATGTTTTCTATGTCTGACTGCATGTTTCTGATGTTCTGCAGTTCACATTTAGATTGTCTTTTTATATTTAGTCCTCATTTTGTTTCTTAGACACGGCAGCCAGAAACCCTGTTTTTTCTTCTCCTTGTCAATTTTTAGATTTTGTTTTATTTTCATCTTCAATACGCCTTCTGGTGAGACTTGGTCGAATGCGATGCTGAAAATGAGAAACTTCATCAAACCTTTACAAACTGTAGAGTACCCTATCTAAAAAAAAAAAAAGAAAATCTGAATCAGTCAGTAAGAACAGAACCAGAGAAACACTTTTTCTGAGAAATCAAGGAGAGACTCGACTATTTTTCTCCTTGTTTCCAAGTTACATGTGAACTTTATATAAAAAGTGTGTGACCAGATGTGAGCGTTAGAGACATTATTGGGGCTGTTTTCCTTCAGCCGGGGAAATTAATTACTTATTGATCAAGAGAGCGAGTGAATAAAATGAAGTGAATAAATAAATAAGTGAACAGATAGAGGAGAGCGGACCGTAGGTGGACGACTAGTTCACATTTGCAAACATCATGGTTGGCAGATTCCATTTGTTTTCCATTTCATTATACCCGAGCAGGGCCGTACACACGGTAAGTTCATTTGATAAAAGACGATAAAAAGAAAATAATCTGATAATCTGATGACAGCTGAGGTCACCTTCCCAACACGGCTGGTTATGAGCGAATTTAATAAAATGTTACCTTAAAAGAGATCCTAGTGCATAGTGTTTTCACAAAATAGGATGAATTTGGATGTTTAATTCTTTCATTTAATGATTAAAATCATACAAATGGCTAAATTTTATCTTTTCTTTTAATTAACAACCTTGCTGCAGGAAAGTTGGGTGCTGATTGGAACCTTCCTTTAAACTTGCTAAGTACATATCATTAGGCTATCACATCAGACGGGATGGTGCACTAATAAACAATTATTTATAACAAATTATTGCCTAATGCATCAAATTAACAACATGCAGCAAGTGAGATTTATACACCACGCTTGCCACATTTATTACATTTACTTAAGGTATTCAGTGATGCACATTTGGTGTAAAACGCTCTTTCTTTATAGATGGTACTTTACAGTGGAATATGTGAGATTAACAGTGTGAAGTGTGTTTTTGTTTGCTTGATTTATGGACACCGTAAAATCATATTTATTAGGCTGGTGCAAATAATTAAATGGTAGAGTTTTAAGTGCAATATTCACCTAAAATGGGTGGAAATATTATCTCATAAAGCAGAAGTTATCTCCAAAGTCAAGGAGTCAAAATATTTACATTTATAAATCTCGCCTTAACAACTCGCAGCAAACAGGGGAGGACAGCCGGGCCAGTTGGCTTTTGTAACCGATGGACTGAGATGAATGTTGGTGGGAGATGCTGCTGTTGTTTTTCACTGCTTCTAATTGCCTTTTACCCTCCAATATGGAGAGTTTGGGACAAATAAGTTTCCTAACTGCAGCAACACACAGACAAACAATAAATAAGAGCTGCATAGAAATGCACTGACACAATTACACAAGCCCCTGTCACAGACACTGTTGTATATAAAGCAACGAACAAAAAGACACACAAAGAGGAAAAGAAATAATTAGTAAAATGTGGGAAAAGCTGCAAAAACTGAACAATCAGGCTGATTCTGAGACATATTCATAGTAATCTTAACATTGTTGTTAGATAATAAGACACTTTATCATCGCTTGCTCTGACGAGGTGCATTAGTCTTGACCTGCATAAGGAGACAAAAAAAAAGAAGAAAACAACAAAAATAGACGGAAGGACAGGACAACAGGACGACTGTGTTTGCATGTACATAACTTCTTAGTGTGTGTGTGTGTGTTCTTCTCCCACAGATATTGTCAAGACTCCTCTCTCCGCAGTTTAGACAAGAGGCCCTCAGAGGAAGATAAATGCCTGCTCACCTCTTGTATTCAACAGACTAGACAAACTTTTGAATGTAACTTTAGAAGTTAAATAAATAAAGATATTTTCTGTTTTTAAATGAAGAACTAAACATGTAGCTTTTGTACGAAAGGTCAGTCTTACCACTCTTACTGGAAGGTTTAAGTTAAACTTGTAGATTTTATTTTCTTTCTTTATTTTTCTGTCCAGCATCATGACAGCAGAATGATGGTCTGGCTGTGTTGGGCTGAGCAAATTTGCTTTGCCAAGAGGATCTTTACGGATAAAAAGCTATGGATATACTTGCTGTGTACGCAAATGTGCTACGTTCTGCACCGTCTGTGTACATACTGCAGCACAACGCAACCAAAACACTCAAAACTGGAGGTCACCACTAGGGGCAGTACTCAGCACCTGGAGCCTGAAATAGTGAAAAAGCCAATCTGCCGGTCACGTATTTCTGGGGGATTTCTGTAAACAAGAGTTTACCAGTTTGCTGCCAGCTGGTAAGGCTCGAGTGCTTCTGACTGTGCACCGGGGAGGAAGAATAATAAAGATACTGGTAATTGTGAACAAGGTCCGAGAGGCGCTCTTCAAAACTATCCACCCTTTTGTGTACCCCTGACCTAATGGTCATGCTCTTGTTTGCATAAGCGCCTGTTTTCAATTTTGCAACTCACGCTTGCGTCACGTTACCTCACATTAATGTGTTCACAGCAGGCCAAGCGTTTGCAGGAAGGCGTGGCAGCCATGATATGTACTTGGACGCATTGCTTACAGCAAGTATATCCCAGCCCTTTCATTGTGACAACTGTAGTGTCAAACTAATACAGAAAAAATGGACAACTAACATCTGCAAAGAAAACATCCTATGGCCTTTGTAGGAAAACACAGCAGACAATCATTAGGAGCACCTGCAGGAAGACAAACTGTGACAACAACAAAATAATATATGTATGTTTGTGTGTGTGTGCATATGCAACATATGTGTGTGTATGCATGTGTGTGCATGTGTGTTTGGGCATGTGTGTGTATGCAAGATATGAGGAACGAGTTGCATTAAGCAATTGTACAAATGCCACTGCTCCTCCTCCAAGGATGAGAAGCAGACAGAGAGAGGGCCCAAAACAGTCGTCACCATGGGGCACAGAAGCAGGCAGCCTACCACAGGGAGGACCAGACACCCACCCAGAGGGAGGTAAAGGAAAGCTGCAATCAGAGCCCTCATGGCTATGGAGCACGAGCCCCAGGGATCCAGGGACAGTGGCCCACAGGCCCTGAGAGGCCCCCCCCAAATGCGGGCTGAGAGCCGGACCCAGAGCCCTAAGAGTGCCCTGCTCAGCACCCTAGAGACCACGACGCCCCCAACTTGTAGAATTTCTTCTTCACTGACATACAGACAGGTCAACAGGGATTTTTTTTTCACATGTTGTGCAACTTTATTTAAAGCTGCAGTGTTTTGTGTTGGTGGCCCATGTAGGAAATCAGGTTTCTTCTTTATAAATTTATACATTTGAAAATTAGACAAATTAAAATGAGAAATTCTTGAGGATAGGGTTCACAGCCTCAGAGCACAGGTTATTAGATCTCAGTTTGTGATCATGTAAAAGGTCTCTGAACCAGAAAGTGGACCGTGACAGAGTCATGCTGCCTTTATTGTCATCACTTAACGACTGAACAGGACGACTGCCAGAAAACTTTGTTCATTTCTTTGAGTACTACGGACAGACAGGAAGACAAATGATCAAAGCTACAGCAGACACATTTTAATGTACAATCAATAGAAGAACTAGATGTGATTTTTATTATTTATAACATACACTGCATTAAAGCTAAACCACCCAACAACAGCATGCTACTGGCAATATGAGAATTTCTGCATGAGAATGTGTGTGTGTGTGTGTGTGTGTGTGTGTGTGTGTGTGTGTGTGTGTACACATCCACGGTCACACAAAGATACAACCTGAAGTACGTGCACACACACCAGCCGCAGTGCCTGAGCTATGGCCTAATAGGATAATGAATTCAGTGTGTAGCGGCAGTGTAAGGACTGATAGTGTGTGTGTTTAGATGTGTGTGTGTACGGGGCAGCAGTGGGGGTTAATACAACATGATAAATATTTGATTTCTGCTGGGGCCAGTCCCCACCTACAGAATGGGAAATGGCTGTAATGCGATTCAGAACAGATTGTCCTTTGGGATGGCCTTTGTGTGTTTTGCTTGCTATGTTTGTGTGAGTATAAAGGGCCCTATGACTGCATGTGTACGGCCAGGGGAAATAAAAGAACAAATCGGCTTACAAATCACCAAAGCACCGTGGCTGCATGGCGAGCAATGGCCCCTGTCTGACTATCACCACCAGCAATGACCCTGAGCACAACAATCAAGTTGGTATGGGCTCTGACGTGATATTATATAAAGGTTCAGGAGGACAGAGCTCCATACAGCGGACTAGAATGAACTCTAGTTGCACCAAATTCTTTGCATTTGTGGAATAAAAGAAACATAACAACAATGAAGCTTTGTTTACATTTTAAACCAATTTAACTTGGAATACAATAAACTCTGTATGATCTAAACAGCTATTTAAGTCATTACATTATGTTAAATTATAAGATGATTTAGACCTCCAGTCTTTATTTGACTTGCTTTGCTCTGCTACTCTACAAATTCATTACAAATTTGAAGTATAAGGTCAGGAAAACTGTACAAATACACTATCAAACACATCTTGTTTCTAAAAGTTTCATTGACATTTTTCACATAGTATTGGCAATGTATTCAGCAAGGATAACAAAACCAGCTGAGGAAATCCTGCATGTCTAAAAATCTGTGATCAGTACTGACGCAGCAGGCCTCTTATCGAGTATCAGTGTGTGATGAAGACAATGGGGCCTTACGGTAATCTCAGATAGGTGCTCTTTTGATGTTTCAGGTGTGTCGAATTAATGCAGGGCTTCTCAAATTTTCTTATTCACACCATAGTTTGTGCTTTTTAAAAGGCCTTTATTTTACATGGGAAAAAAAAGAAAGACTAACACATTGTGACCAACAAGGTATCCATCAGGGTCATTGTTTGCTCTAGCTCTATTGTAGTCCACTAATGAGCTGATTGACAAACCAGAACCCTTCTGGTCTGCAAGCAATAACATAACATCCAAACTGAAATAAGAAGATGGCAAGAAAAGAAAATAAGTAAAAAATAAATATTGGACTTTCATAGACATAATCTGCTATAGTAAGCTCAAGATAAAGCTTCATGAACTACTGAAGGCTTCCGGCAAAGGGTTCATTTCTCCACTGAATGACGCGGTTTCATCAGGACATATATTTCTGTCCTGAGTGTTTTTTTTTTCCATAACAGCATTTCTGGCTCTGAATCTGGGAAAACACTGTATTATTAAGTTTTTTTCAGAAATGCATGTAAATGTTTCAGATCAGATTATTACAGTAATCTGATTACTCCTAGATAACTGATTTTGTTTGCTAAGTAAATGCACTCAGTGTTTTATAAAATAGTTATCTGAGAATGCCTTTAATATTTATGAAGAATAGGCGGTGTTACATAATTAGCTGTAAATGAATCAATATTGAATATAATCGAATTTAATCAAAATGTAATCGAAATCAGCTGCTGTGAATCTAATCAAATTGATTCAGGAATTTAGTGACGATGCCCAGCCCTATTGTTTATATTAAAGTAATGCATAGTCTAGTGAATAGAATATCTTTATATTGTATCATATATGTGTGAAAAACTGTCACTGCATTATGAATGCATCCTGTGTGCAAACCAATCATTTGGCTAAAAATGGTATAGTGGAGTGGTGTCATGATATAGAAATGGCAGGAGGGCTAATATTTGTGTTCTACATTACTTAGCGATCAGTGAATGTGCTTGTGTAACTAGCTCAATGATGTCCAGTAAAGGAGGAATTTATTCATTTCCATTAAGAAGGTATTCAACTGTGTTTGTGTTTGGTTGATTTTTTTTTTGGAATCATTGACATTGCTCCTCTGAAAGTCTTGATTATGAGTATCATGGAAATACTCAACATCTTGGCACAGCTTGATGTAAACGAATACACAACAATTGCTCTGATTTACACAAACTCAAAAAACCTACTTCACTGAAAGCCTGCTTTCTGCCCTCTATCGCGGTTATGTGCATACGTGCATGAAATATGCATAAATGATGAAAATCTCCCATTAATATAGGTAATGAGTGGAGGATAGAAAGGCTTCTTAAAGATGAACTAATACGTCTGAGAGCCAAAATTCTTGCTGGTTGCAAGGTAATCAAATACTTATTTCATGCAATAAAATGCAAATGAATTATTTAAAAATCATACATTGTGTTTTTCTGGATATTTTTTTTTAGATTCTCTCTCGCAGATGAGGTGTAGCTATGATGAAAATTACAAGCATCTCCATAATAGGCAGTGAATCAAATACTTATTTTCTCCCCTGTACATCCTTTTCAGTGACTTCCAACACCACAACTTCTAAAGTACTTGGATCATTTTGTCCATGTGCCACGGAGCAGTGCCACCTATCTGTCTGACAGACAGATGTCAGCGCATGCACACATGAGCGCTAGCCATAGACTGTATATAAAAGATGGACGGAGCCTCCGTGACGTCACCCGTAGGTTTCTGAAGAGCAAAAGTGTAGCTCGTTGGACGTTCCCACCATCGCCATCTTGGTAGCGTCACTCATGTCATTAGTCTCGGAAAATCTAAAATTGGGCAAAGAGGTTGAGCTAAGAGAGGGACTGTGAAGGTGGGGGTGGATGACTGACACCCATCAAACTCTGAGCTGCCTGTAGCTAAGAGCTAACTGAGCTAACCCCGTGCATCCATAGCTAACCAGCTAACGGAGCTAGGCGGGCTAAAGCTAAGGCGCACTGTTAGCCGGCTAAAAACCGTAGTTGTGCTGCAGTCTCCCTTCTTGCCGATACCTTGCCGATATTGGATACCTGTCAATCAAACACAGTTGTCATGAAGGTAAACTTGACCTATTAATCCTAAAATGGATTTTTGTACCAGGCTTTAAACATGCTGGTCTTTTTAACATGGGAGTCTATGGGGATTTGCTCTGTTTTGGAGCCCCTAGCAGATGAGGGGTGAACTGCAATTTTTTTGCACTTCGGCAAAGGCTTCACATTTTACTGGTGGAAGTTGCCGCTTGGCACCAGCACATCTGTGCACACACACACACACACACACACACAGATTTGCCTGAGTTAAACTAAAATCTGTGACCCATCAGAATCTGTGGCTGCAGGGGGTGATAGTGTACAGCAAAGTGTGTAGCATCTTAGAAGATGAGCAAAGTCTTGAAAACACTTAAAATCTTAAAGTCTGAGTTCATGTAATGCAAGGACAGTAAAGTCCCACATTGTGATGGCTATCAGAAATCGTTACCTCTGAGATCTTGGCTATGTGAGGTACACATTATGTTTAGACTAAAGACCCATTTATGCTCGATGCAGAAGATGGACATGCAGACCGATGGGCAGTTTCGTCTGTCTCCTGTGTTAGTTACGGGCGTGATTTGGTTCGTTTTCAGGGAGCTTAGCTTTCCATTGCTTGACACAGAAGACGGAACAATACCACCGGAAATCGTAGGGGGGTGTGCTGAGCAGAATAACTGGCATGCGACCAATGAAAGAAACAAACCAGAGAAAAAGAAGAGGATCAGAATGGGAACAAAAAAGCAGAAGAATGAAGACGAGGACAAGAACTGTTGAAATTGAGCGAGCTTTTAAAGAAAGGATATGCAAGTGTTTAGGCCGTGTTGGACTTCATACCGTTGCATCACCGATGTGACGATTTCTGTCTCACTTCTCATATACAAACATCCGCATTGACACACCAGTCAATAAGCAACATATGTGGAGTTTAAGCTGATATACTTGTGATGAGCCAAAATATTTATATTATTATTTTTTTTCTTTTTAAATTTTTTTTACACAAGTTCTACAGTGTGCCTTTGATTATTTTTGTAAGCCAGTGGGTTTTTCTAGAAGTCTATGTTTTGTTTTGTTTTATTTTAAACCTTAAAGAAGCCCTGGATGTGGTTAGAAACCAGTATGGGATGAGTTGGAAGTGAAACGGTTGCAGTGGCAGAAGTGTGGCTGGTATCTGCAGCTGCTGCCTAACTCACATAGCCAGTCCCTTGTGTAATCTCTCCTCTCTGCAGGTGGATGTCTTTATGGGTTTTCTAGGTTGTTTTGAAAGTGAACAAAACAGTGACTCACTGCTATGCTTCACTTCTGTGTATGCGAGAGGTCGCTGTTTAATGAAAGCATATTTTTCTCTTCAGAATTCATGTTGCTTCACAAAATGGCAACTAACTACAACACACCTCTTTATGTTGTGGGATAAAGATGCCTGATCATTCTCCAGAACAAGATATCTGTTAAAATGTATTATTATTATTGATTTCCTTAATTTAATTTAATTTATTAAAGATGTGAATTTGGGGCGCCCGAATTGAAGTCCACAGAAACAACAAACTGAATTGTTATTAAACATGCTAATGTCTTTTATTAGACATTACAAAGCCAAAAAAAACTTAACATCCCATGTATAAGTAAAAGTATAACTGTATTTTTCACATTTCGTCATACCAAGGTTTGAGAGAACCATAATTCCAATTCTCTGTTTGTCCTATAAGTGCTGCAGAACTGACATTAGAGCAGACTCACCCTTTTTTGAAGGCTTTCTGGGCTCTTTATTTTAACAGTAGCTGGACAGGAAAGATGGGATGGAGAGAGCAGAGAATGACCTGCAGCAAAGAGCCCCAGGCTGAGTTTTGAACCTGGGCCACGAGGAGCTATAGCCTCTGCTTTGGTACATGGTACAATTTAGTAATTTTCCTCTTTTTTATTTTATAGTATTTTTGTGCCCCAGCTTCTGAAATATTACCATTCAAGTTTCTTATTTTCCCCCATTTTTGTTCATAGTGAATAATCTTCCAATTTATTAGCCCAAAAGCATAAAGCCTTATTTATTTTAAGAGGTCCTATTTCAAAAAGCATTGATTATTGCAGAAGAAATGTTTTTAAGTTGTGAAGATGTGATCTTTGTGATATTTTTCTTACATGTTTTTCTTTAGTTGTACAACCACGTCTCCTAGACATGATGCACCTGAAAAGATGAATGATTTCTCAGAAACTGGATCATGATAGCGTTTTCCTAAAGGAGAGGCACTTTTGAATAATCTAACAACATATTTAAAAAAAAACTTTAACTGATAAAATAAAATAAACGCTCAGTTTATTTAAATCCAGGTTAAAGACCCACCTGTTTTTATTTAGAGTCCAGATCTGCATCTGGTTCTTTTAAGCTGGAATCATGTTTTAATTTAGTTTTTTTCTGCACTGGAACTTTAGTTCTTGCATTTTATCTATTTTATTTTAGCATCTTCCTTCTGTTTTTATTTCATTAATTGGATTTCTTTTAATCACTTGTATTGCTTTCTGTACCCTGCTGTACAGTTTTATGTAAAGCACTTTGAACTGTCTTGTACATGAAATGTACTATACAAATTAATTTGCCTTGCCTTGCCTCAAATACTGTTTATTTCCTTTACACCATCCACCAGTTCATCCTCAGAATTCCCACTATACCTACACCTCCAACATCTCTACTGAGCATAACAGGGCAAAGACAACAACAGATTCCGGACTATTTAAAGGAAACACGTGCACATTGATCATGCATGTATTCATCCATTTCTGAAATGGTGCAAACAAACATTTATTCCTACAAGAGTCTGGACATACAAAAACACACACCACCATACTGTAAAAGAGTAAAAAAAAAAAAAAAAACACACCTCAAACTCGATACTGCAGGGAGCGACCAGTCTGTCTGATGTATTTATAGACAAGCCTGCTACACAATCAAGAAACATTTTGTTCTGAAGTGGAGAAAATATGGTTTTGGTGATATTGGGTGGCAGAGGAGTGAGGGTAATGATTGATTATAGCTAGACAGAACTCTTGTTGCTAATTCAATCATTGCTGAAAAATGACAAGAACTGTTCACCAATACACACGCACACACGCACACACACACACACACACACACACACACACACACACACATGCACATGCTCAAAAAGGCTTACTCCCACTCTCATTTCTTTTCTTTTTCCTGTTGTGCAATTGTCAGAGCAAATTAATGCAATTAACATGGCCTTGGGCAGAAAGTGAGGGGTGCTGAGTTTGTCACACTGCAATTCTGTTATCTACAGATGAAAAAGAAAAAAACACACACACACAATCTTGTTTCTTCAGCTTGGACTATTTTTTCCATCTTTCAGAGGATCTATCCCTCTCTTATGTGTGTATATGCTGTCATTGTGTCTCTTCTCATTTGGGATGAGACAGAGACGTTGGCGTCAGCCCCAATGAAAGCACTGTTAATGTGTCCTAATGAGTCAGGCGCGCTGGCGTTCATGTTGGCCATTTGGATTCATGTCTAGACACACCACACAAACCACCGTAACATGCACATAAACACGCTGCATGTCAGACACACAATGAATATTCACACACAGCATGCCCACACACACATTTGTAAATTCCTATAACTTATAACAGTTTGAGAAAACAGCTGAGATATCTCTTACATTTGAAGAGAGGAGCATTGTTACACTGTGTGGATAAATAAATACAAGTCTTACATGAACAACACATGATTTCTAACAGGGTAAAAATATTTATTATACAAAAACTAAGATATATAGCAGCAGTGTGAAAAACAATGTAAACCCCACAATTCAATAGCACATAAAGCCACCCTTACAACTCAGTCATTCAAAGTAATCCTTTTTCTAATGTTGTGTTATCAGTCTCTTATGTTGTTTATTGTTGAACTTTGGCCCCTCTTCTTATAAAGTGGCTTCAGTTTATTGAGGTATTTAGTCTCTCATCTACCCACCACCCTCTTAAGGTCTTGCCACAAAATTTTAATTGGATTGAGGTCTGGACTTTGGGCCATTTAACCCTTAAATCTCCATTTGGTCATTCACTAGGTTGTCGGCATCCCCAGCACTATCACTTATATGGTCAACGCTTTCTCAGGAATGGTAGTGTGTAACTCTGGGGTGAATTGTGATAGATTGTTTACCATTTAAGTGATCTACAGGCATTTATATCCCATCCAGGAGGTTTACAATCCATTATTACTACTTTGTTGCTAAGGGACCTTTATTTTGACCTGGAAATTATATTGAAGACACTTCCTGTTAAACTTTACACCAATCACATAGCTTAAATTGACAGTAATGTTCAATCAGGAGCAACCAAAAATGAACAAGTGAGCAGAAGTTCTTTTTCTGAAAAAATAATGGCCCTTTATTTCTGGAATAAAGACAATGTTTTAATGTATGGTGGCACCAAAACTCAACTTTGAGTTGGTTTTATGAGGATAGCAGGTAAACAGCAGCATAAATTACTGCAAACAGCAAAAAAGAGCTGGAGGAAAAAGTGTAAATATGTAAATAGTTTCTGTTGTGTGTTCATTTAAATGCCAGTATAGAAATAGAAATCAATTCAGTTTTCTTGTTTTGGTTGGCTTTTATGCTGCTATATCTATTGACACATTAATTTGACATCACTTTAGCCTCATAATCTGACATCTGAGGCTGTCTTGAAAAAATAATGTCTGGATGTTGACTGTGATTAAAAGTGCTTCTACATACATTTCTACGTAATAATAATAATAATAATAATAATAATAATTAGAAGAAGAAGAAGAAAAAAACACATCAGATGTTACTCTAGAATACTTTGGTATACAGAGGAGTTGATGGCTGATTCTGTGTCTACAAGAAGCCCAGGTTCTGTAACTGTAAAGCAAGCCCAAATCATCACACCTCTACCACCGTGCTTGACAGTGGTTATGAGGGGTTTGTGCTGATGTGGTGCTTTTCAAATGTGACGCATGTTTTATGAGTAAATATTTCCACTTTGGTGTAGCGTATTCCCTTACAGAGAAAGGAACAGATGGGATGCACCTCAAAAACTTTGCTTTTAAAGTTTATTAACTTATACGTCTCAGATAGATTTTCCTTACAGAGCCGATAGGATTAACTTCTTCCAGAGGGAGAGTGGACATTGGAACGGGACTCTGGGATTTATGACTCAAGTTGGGATGCTTAATAGATTAAAGAGGTCAACTCTTCTCTCAAGGCGGGTAAGAGTTAAGTGTTGGCCAAACTATGATTCTGTATTTGGGGAGAAACTCTGGATAAACCTCTTGCAAACACAAATATTCAATTTGAAATACTTAACAGCACGTGAGCTAAGAACTAACAGATATCTTTTTAAGGTTTGTTGCATTACAGTCAAACACACTGCATTTTGGTAGGTTTCTATAGTGTTTTAATCAATCTTTGATCAGTTTATTTACATCATTCATACATTAACTCATTGCCTTATAAACATTGTTTTTAATCCGTTGTGTTTATTTTATCATGTTTGAATGACTATGTTTCACATGTTCATCAATTTAATGCTTTAACATCTTATAACTTACACATGCATCCACAAATGTTTAAATCTAGAACTTTTACACATAAGATTAAGGAAACATTTGCAGCACTAAACTGCCACTTCATGCAGAATCTGACCCCCAGCCAAGCTGCACAGAGCCTGCTCTCATTGGCTGGAGCCAGTAACAACACCTTCGACCTGAACAAAGAACTCAGAACCTGCATGAAGATGCCTGCTTAGGCAAGAAAAGCTGATCGAGGAATGATCAGACCACGAGGTGCAGGATGGGACAGTGTTTTTGTCTTAGTCTTCTTCCTCCTTTTTGTGTTGTGCTTTTGTAACTAGCTAAACAGACACATGGAAGTATAAAGACATAGGACAACGTTTGAAACACACGTTGCTATTTACGTACGTAAGGGAGCATCAACGGGCCTTTTAACAGACAATGCAATTTAGCTCCCAAGGATTCAGAAATCCTTTCAGCACCCTCTGCATCGGTTTAATTAGCCACAGGTTAATTAACTTCTGTTTAATTTTTTCTCACAATTTTTTCTTAGCTTCCATTACAATCTAAAGAGCTTGGTGGTGCCTTGAGGTTTCCAAATATTAATACTGATAAATAATCTTTTATATTGATTAATACAATTAATATTTTATATAAACAGGGCTGCATGGTGGTGTGGTGGTTAGCACTGCAGCCTTACAGCAAAAAGGTCGCTGGTTTGAATCTCAGCTGGGGGTGAGGTTCGAACCTTGAGGGCGGTGGCCTTTCTGTGTGGAGTTTGCATTTTCTCCCGGTGTATGCGTGGGTTCTCTCCGGGTTCCCCGGCTTCCTCCCACCGTCCAAAGACATGCTTGTTAGGTTAATTGATGACTCTAAATTCTCCCTAGGAGTGAGTGCGAGTGTGAGTGGTTGTTTGTCCCCTATGTGTTGGCCCTGCGATGGACTGGTGACCTGTCCAGGGTGTACCCTGGTTCTCACCTGTTACTGCTGGGATAGGCTCCAGCTTACCCGCGACCTGTAATGGACTAAGCGGTACAGAGAATGAATGAATATTTTCTATAAACATTCTTAATGTTTAACGATTCATTACATTGCCTCTTCTGTTTTTGCCATTTGTTTAGATGCAGCTTTGTAAATTTAAATTGTTTTGCTATGATCTTTTCAAAGAGCAGAGGCTTTCTGTTAGCAACCCTGTGAAACAAGCCAGTTCAGGCTGTTATGAATTGTATTGTCATGAGTAAAACCTATTTACATGAATAACAAGTTAAATGTGTTAGATTGTACTTGGTAGTTGCTATTTAAATCTATTTTTCCTGCTTGCTGTATGAAAAATAAGTTGCAGCTTCACTTTGCTGAATAACGGTAATTTAATAAGGAATTTAAGATAAAATCCCACAAGGAGAAATAAACATTACTAGAATGAAATATTGCACTCAGGTATAAAAACTACCACAAAAATCACAATAAATATTTACTTAAAATATAAATATGTACCTGTTTAAAAAATACAAGCCAAGCTAAGAAAGCTGCTGCATAACCATGCGGCACCATGTTCACCATAAGTCTAATATTCATGCGTCTGTAGTAATATCCGAATTTTTCATTTTAATTAATTACTATAAATAATCTTTTACATAAATATTTGTTGCTTTTGCAAGAAAATGGAAACTCTTGCTGCAGCTTTCCTTAAAAACTGATGAATAATAAGACATTTTAGATGACAACAATGTTGGAGGAACTGACTTGCTTCGGAATAACAACTAGTTAGCTAGTTTTGCTCCATCACGGAAATTCATCTTCTTTGGATGACCGAGTTAACAAAACTTAGGCTGTCTTGTGAAACTGCAGAGAATTGCAGAACTGCAGATGAATAGTTATTCATCTGGTACTATGAAGTTATTCATAGCCCTACTACCCCCCTTTTTTAAATAGAGATTACTCATCTGAACTGTGATGTTTTTCAGACATGTTTCATGAATGAAACTGTGCAGGAAAAATCAAGATTACATATGAAGTCCTCCACTATGACACTCCGACACTGACCTCACTTAACCAAACAGTACATGGATGAAAATTGATTGTATGCACACGTTGTGGCCTATAAGTAACTAACTTTTTGTGACTTTGGATATATGTTTTGAAATATTATTGTATATCAGATATTGATCAAATCATATTTATATTCCCCTTCTGTAACCAATTTGCCTCATGCAAGTTAAGAATACAGGGATTTAATTTTTTGTGTGTTGTGTGTCCCTGTTATCTTGTTCTTATATAGAAACTCTTTTTTTAAAATGTCTTCATTACTGTCCTCTGTTATATTGTTGGAGGTTATTATGAACCACTGCTTTAACTTGCAGTACTAAGGAAGCAGTAAGGGTGTACTTAGTTTTAGTGTTTCGCTCCAGTTTCTGCAGTTTGGCTCACTTTTTGTACTATAAACAAAACAGTGTAATGCTTTGCTGTTCATTTGAGATTGTTGATACCTAATTTTAAGTCTTGATAAGAACCAGATAATTAAAAGAAATATCTTATTATTATGTCAAATGTGAGAATTGCGAGAGGGTGTACTTTCTTTTTGACATGTCTGTTAATGGTGGTCTGAACCTTGACTCTGAATGTAACTGCACAGCAACATTTGCAAGAAAAATCTGTGCTTCTTTTCTCATAATTGTCCTAGTAAATGTCAGTATGTGACATTTACCAGGTGACGTACAGTCAATAATTTCCGCTTCACGGTTTGTATTATAAATGAAATATGATATGCACATGGCTCGGACTGAGGACGATAAGTGCATACTCTTTGAGGACTTTATCACACCAAGCAATGATTCTCCTCCTGGCTTGCTCTCACTGATGTTGGCATTGACCCCCGACATGCAGAGCTGACCCTATTAACGTTGTTTATGTCATGTTTATGACTAGTAAACATAGTAGTAAACACTCCATTAAGCCCAGAGAAAACCCCTCTACACCCCTGCAACCACCTCTTCTTGGCTTTTTAACTTGTGTTAGCATGTGTGTAACCATGTATTCCCTTGTGTAGCCTGTTTGTCAAGCACTGAAATAACTAGACAATTTCGTCCTCCCAGTCTGGCCCATCCTGGTCCCACCAATTTGCCTGTACAGCAAGCTGTGATTTAGTGTAAGCAATAACATTTCTTTGATGGAGTGTTGTACTGTGGTGTGGTTGCTTTTCAGCTGGTCAGTGAGGAAATGTGAAATATGCATTTGATTTCAGAGGGATAGTAAAAGTGGGGGATGATGCCATAGGTGTGCAGGTCAGGAGCGTTTATGTACCAGACTCGCTAGCCATTTTTGAGTGAATGACCCAATAAGAGTGAAAGCAGTGGTGTTTCTATGATGTCTTCATGCCTCCTCAGTCCTATTTGTCGAGCTTCTGGTTGGAATTTCATCAATTCTTTGTCTGCGCTTCATTTTTCCTGGTCAGTGTTACTAGAGCCTATCCCAGCTACCACCTGGTGAGGGTCACCCACCATATATACTCACATTTACACCTGAACATGTGTGCTTTTGGCCAGTGAGAGGAAGCTGGAGTACCCGGAGAGAGCTCACACTGGCCCCGGGAGGACAGGCTAAATTCACCTGGGATCTCAACCAGGACAGTTTTTAGCCTGAGGTGACAGGAAACAATGCTAAAGAACACACCACATCAAGCTTGCTAGAATATGATCATTATCCCTCCATTCCTAGTGACACTAGTCTAGATTCACTCACAATATCACAATGAACCAGCATGAATGAGCCTGATTTTAATTTTAAACAGGGCATGAAATAAATTTTTTCCACAATGGGGGGTTCCCCTCTTACCTGCTTCACATGGTTTTCACATATACATGCCCATACACTGTCCTCTTCTTACCGTAGATCACATCAATGTTTGGTTTTAATTTATATTTCTAAACTCCCGCTAGGAGTGAGTGTGAGTGGTTGTTTGCCTCTATGTGATGACCTGTTCAAGGTTACCCTTCCTCTGAGCCTACAGCAGCTGGGACAGGCTCCACATCCCCCTGGGACCCTGAACTGTAACACAGGAGTAAGCAGGTATAGAACATGGATGGATGGACGACGGTTACAATGCACCATCAAATCTTAAGCCTGCATCTTTATGTTTTATAAAAAGGAAGGAAAAATGGACAGAAAACTGTAAATCAGTCACCTTGAGAGATATTATAGCTCCTCACATGTACATATAATTTCTAAACCCACCTGAACTGATATTAGGCAAAGCAAGGCCTGATACAAACATATCAAAATATATAAATTTTTATCTAAACGTGTACCATAAAACACATGCAAGGTCAATTATCTTAGCACAAAGAAAAGGGAAATTTGTGTTTGGTTGATCATTTCTTCCCTTTAATAATACTAATTAATGCTGTGTCATGCATGGTTGGAAAGCCTGATTAACCACCTTTACAATGAGGTATAACTTGTAAGGGTGATGAAAACCAGAAATATATATATATATGTGTGTGTGTGTGTGTGTGTGTGTGTGTGTGTGTCTACAATAGTTAAGGTTTATGCTTTGTTTTCTTGCTAGCTTGCAATAGAAATCTTGACTGGATGGAGTACAACTGTTGGACTTCTTCATAAATCAGTGTCAGCTTCGTTATAAGATACATAATAAATTCACCGTGTTGCAGTCTAAAATCTGTTTTAGCAGAATAGACCCTACAAATATGTGAAGGCAGCAGATCTGAATGTCACCCAGGTAATAATACAGACAAATTAGCCTGAACCAAATCAGTCTGGAGATTCAGCCCTCCTGCTAATTAGAGCTGGGGTTATTGCTGACTGGAGGAACGGTTAAGAAGAGAGAGTGAGAGAGAAAGGGGTGGGAGTAGAGAGAGAGAGAGGGTCTTTCAATTCAATCTTTAGTTTTAATGGTAATGTTTAATTTGTCATGAGGAAGGTGATGTTTCATAAAGGGCATCCAGAGCTCATGCTTAATTGGGGTGAACTATGAGGTTGGTAATGAGTGGGAGGAACAGCAGTGGTGTAGCAAGACTTGATTTTTATTTACCATGAAATAGGAAGACATCAGGTGTGTTTAAACCAGGGCTAAATAATTTCAGGCATTAAAAGAGAAGGACAGACACAATGCTGGTTAGGTTTAAATTTATAGAGATTTTTACTATTATTTTTCTTTTCTTTTTTGCACACCACATAGCAGTTTATTGAGCCTATTAGACGTTTAATACAAATCATAACCATGGTATGAATAAAACTTTCTCTATTGACTGAGGTGGAAAAATGGCAAAGCAAGTTTGAATTGAGCTTTAGATGCTCTGAAATGAAAACTTATTTTTACTCTACCAACAAAGATTATAAAATATAATTTAACTGTGCTACTCTGTTTTTTTACTTGAACAAGTTTCTTATCTGGAGAGAGGTTAGGTTTATGCACAGTGATGTCCTAGTTAGGTGTAACCCATAAGAGCCCGACGTGATGTATTTGTCACATACATTTTCTGAGACATTTTGCTTCAATTTATGGTATAAACTTTGCTCAAAATCCTGTTGAACACAATCTGGTACTTGTCTTCTGTCCCCTAATAGATACCCAGAAGCAGAAAACCACATTATAATATTTTTAAAATATCACATGGTAATAAATGGTAGATGTCCCCCCCAAAAATGTAAATTTTTTTGTTACTTTTTGTTAAAGAGCCAAATAAAGACCTCATATTTAAAAAAAATTTGACTTTTCTTACCATTTTTTCATGGGTCGGGCCTTAACGGGTTAAGAAAATATGAAGATTTAGGTTTAAACAGAGGATACAAGTTTTATATGAATAAACAGTCAAAGTTAAGCAACAGTCATGAAAACTCAAAAGAAATGTTAACCAGCATGCACCAGGATGGGACTGGCCCACGGGAGAAGCGGGACAAATCCCTGTAAACTGGGCCAATGAGGAACGTTTTATTAGTCCAGGTTAAACTCTGATGAGGAAACTTTGTGACTTCATCAGTGTGTTTATCTGGTTGTAAATGATGTGATTGCAGGGTTTTTTGCTTGTTGGCTTATTTTACTGCATGAAATTGTTGGTGGGTCCTGCTGGACCAAACATACCTCCACAGGTTGGCTGCTGCATGATAAAGTTTGGGAACCCCTCTTAAGGCTGGACAGTCTCTTTTCTAAGTTGGGTTACTTTTTCGTTTTCTGTTAGTTGAATAACATCAGGCGAAGCGGCTGTCGATCGCTTTTTGTTTTACTGTTGCAGAGAATATTGACGTTAACACATATTTATGGTAAGCTGGCATCTAAATTATTTGCTGACAAAATGACTCATCATGTTGTTTCAGGTTACCATGATGTCATGATGTGAATAATGGAGTCCTGCTGGGACTGCTGTAAGTCTTGTCATGAGTGTAGGAGAGAGAAAAGCTCTGGACTGGTAGCTGATAGCTGTCTGTGAATGTCAGATAATATAGAATATTGAGCTTTGGTGATTAATTAGCCTGTGTGTTTGTGTGTGTGTGTGTGTGTGTACTTGCATGTCACCGTGTGTGTGCAGTATATGAATTAGGGCAGCCTGGGTGAGTGTAGAACTCCCCACCTGACTTTTGGTCCCAGTTGGGCCATGACATGCACCCTTAGGATATTGGAGATATTAAAGACAACTGTTTGCTAAAGAGAATCATATAAAATGATGACATTTTTGGTGTCAGTGGCCTCATTTTCACTGGGCTGGTTCCACTGCTGGTTTGGAGCCACAGCCTGACTCAGCACCAGTTCTTTGGCTTCCCAGTGCTGCAGCGCTGGCTCCTGGCTCTCAAAACTGTTTCTTAACAGGCAGCAACTCTTTGCTGGGCCAGAGGGAAGAAGTGCTTCATGTTAGCTGGGTCAACATTTTGCTGTTGAAAATCTTTCTCAGTTGACGACTTTCTTTTTTGTCTTCCACCACAATGATGCATGTGGTATAAAACAGCTTGGCTCAACTTTCATGCAGAACACTGGTAGAGTGTCATGCACGGCCCTTGGTGGTGACTTTAGATGGCAGATGCTTTCACACATGTGCATGCTTATAATCAGAAACACAGAAGTAAAGTTTGTAACCTGTACAAAAGCGTGATTTATTTTTATGTTGCACAGCGTCTGATCCAGGTTTCACACCTGCAGCTTCAACGGTTTTAAAAATCCACTCCATTCCTGTCATCTTTCCTGTGCAACAGTCATTTATCATGTGACAGCTACACTCAGCTGTGAAGTCACGTCACATTTTTAGACCTCATCATGGACTGGTTTTCCATAAATGAAGGTTTGATATGTCCTGATGAAGTGAATGAAGAGTTTTTCTTGAGTGAACTGAATAACTTAACTGCCTGCATGAAGTCATCTTGTCTCACATCCTCAGTGATCATCTGGACTTGCTGTTTCTCAAACTGAGGACCATGTGGTTCCTACCGTTACAGCGAATATTGATGCTAAAAAATTATATTGATGGTTAACTGGCATCTAAATTATTTGCTGAAACAAAATCATGTTTCATGTTAACGTGATATGAGCTGCATAACAGAGTCCTGCTGTGACTGTTGTACTGAGTCTTTTGGGAGAGAAAAGCTCTGGACTGGTTGTGTGTGTTGTTGGTCTATACAGAGTATTGAGTTTTGGTGATTACTTAGCCGAAGTGTGTGTGTGCGCATGCATGTGTGTGTGCACTTGCATGTGAGCACTGTGATCTGTGTCTGCCCAAACAAGCCGACATTTCAGCCTACAAAAACTCAGCTTTGAATTTGAGAAAACACGTTGTGGTATATGGCAAACAGGAGTAACACAGACAGCTGGACGTTTAGTCAAACATGGGTCCGTTAGTCTTGTCTCAAAAGTTTTGTTATGAAAGACCAAGACAGCCAGACAAGACAAAGTTCTGAGCATTTTATTTAATGTGGTGAATTCAGTCATTTATGTTTTCCTTCTTTTTTTCATTATTAACATTTAATTTATTATTTATATTTAATTTAAAGGAACAGTCTTTTACTCAGGAAGCACTCAGTACTCGAGTAGTTTTCTCATTAAGTACTTTTTTAGTTTTACTTGAGTAATTATGTAGATGACTACTTTTTATTTGTACTTCAGTTATATTTTTCTAAAGCAACATTACTTTTACCTGAGTATAAATTTTGGCTACTCTGTCCACCTCTCCTTGCATCTTATAACAAGGAGGCTGGACAGCTTTCTGGTTCACGTCACTGCCTTATTTTCTAGTTGCTGCATTTAATTTTTGATAGTAATTACAAGACAGCCCTTTTCCAGGTTAGATATTTTTAGAAGGTATTAAATCTGATTCAAAAGCAACAGCAGTAGGTGATATAATACTGTTACTGGGAAAGTGCTAAAATATCGATACAAAGGGGGGTTTTATTGTTAGGTCTGTAAAAGTCAAATGATTTACAGTAACAACTTCCTAATGGTAATAAATCTGTTTTGTCCCCAAATAAATCCTCACGTGTTCCCTACAGCTCAAACTATGTGTTAGTTTAGGTACTGCTCACCTTACCTCTCTAAGAAAGAAAGAGAAGCTGCTGCTCCTCACTTCTTTCTCTACCCTGTTTTTTCTTTCTTCCTTTTCTCATGTCCAGACTTCATTTTCTTTGGGAAACACATGACTTTCTCCTCTAGCTGCACTCTGTGTTAGAGATGTGACGTTCATGAATGAATCCATTTTTTTGAACGGCTCTTTTAAATGAATAGATGACACGTGTGCCATCACAGAAGTCTGATGTCCAACACACTACATTCACGTGATGCATCTATGGGTAGAAATTTTAAATTTAACTCTGAGTTCTATTCAAAATGTTTACTAAACTTTGCACTGATGTCGCTAAGGTTTATTCTTTTTTTATTTATATTTTTCATATATAGCCTATATATATATATATATATACACATATATAGTACTTTGTATTGTACTTATGTAGTGCTGCTTTAAAGTTGCAGTGATGTGGGATAAATTGTATTCTGCACATCCTTCAATCATTATTGGCTGAATTTGGGTTGATAGTTGTGTTGATCATGAATTCCTGGAGGGAACAATTTCCTTCTGCTACACCTGCATAACCAAAAACCTCTCAATCAGTTGTTGTGCTGCAGATACTAACACAGAAATAAAGGTTAATTATTTCAGTGTTATAAACATGTTTAGCAGAGAACTGTAGATCCTCAACTAGCTTCATTAGAAGGAAAATAGTTTGGGAATAATTTGCATGTGTTGACTTTCTGGGAAGACTGACACCACTGTCCACCAGAAAATATGAAGCTGCGTGAAAACTGTAAGCAGAAATTATAACCAGCCAGACTCAGTGTGAAGATATGGAAGTCCACCATACCATATCAGCCTGTTGTTCTTAAGAGGCTGTACTGTGTACAGTGGAACAAGAATGATGTCACATGTCATTACACAAGTATTTCTGCACCAATGCAATGATTTTATCATTTGAATAATTATATTTCATAATATTTTTAACAATATACTGAAAAATATTAATGTTCTACATCCTGGTCTATGTAGTCACAACAGATTTGTATCCCTGAGAGGAAATACGTTGGCCTATATTCCAGACAAACACACAAACATGTCCATAGATACATGCATATATCTGATTAAGCTGTGCTTGTGTGCGACTGGGATCCAGTGCTCGTGTCCAGTGTGAGTGTGTGCTTTCTGACACAGGAGGCTGGTGTGTTGGCTGCCTGAGGCTACACATCTAAAGTGTGTGAAATGAGGGAATATCCAACAGTGGGCTGTTGGCAATGAAGCAGAATTGAGTAGTGTGTTTGTGTGTGCGTGACATACATATCAGACATATGTCAAATTCACTGACACATTAGTTGATGTGAGTGACACTGAGCCTGCGGGCCCTTTGCCTTATCTGTTCGGCCTCCCCAACCCCCTGGATCCCCCCTGACGTGGAACAATCCTCCATTTGCTGTGTAATGAGGGAAATGGATGAGACAGAGGGAACGTCGAGTTTCAGTCAGGAGTCAAACTTACCGGAGGTCTTAAACACAACACAAATAAAAACAAACACAATAAACCAGTTAATGATTTTCCAGGAAAAAATATTTTGAGTGGGAATTTTCTTCTGCAGAGGAGGGTAAAGCGCATATTGTTTCTATCACTGACAGTTCACGATGTTTCTTTTTCTCCAGTTCCTTTCTTTTTCTCTACCTTTTTGTTTTAGTGTTTCGTTCAAGTTTGCTTTAAAAAATTCTTTATTATTCTTCCTGTTTATTCTTTATGTACATTTTTCCGCTGCATTTTCCTTTAAATTTAGTCTTCACTTCAGTTTTCCTTTGTCTTATTTCCATTTTTAATCCCTCTCCATTGTTCTGGCATCTCTTTTTTTCATTCTCATTATTTCTGATTTTTATTTCTCTAGTTTTCTCCACCCTATTACTGTCTTGATTCCTTTACCCTATTTTCTCCTTTTCCTTTTCTCCTTCCCTCCTTTCGTCTGTCATTAAAATATATTTAATTTGTTGCATTTTTAGTTTCTGTCTCAGACGCTCTTCTCCATTTCTTACTTTTCTTTTTGCTCAAGTTTGTCTTGCTTTTTACTCACCCTCTTATTATCCCACTCTTTTCTTGCCTGTCTGGATCCCCTGTCTCCTCCCTCGCACAATGGGGGATTTTTAATGATCAGAGAAGGTGTGATTTCAGTTCATGTTTTTCTTTGTTGCTTCCTGAAACATCCTATAGATGGAGCTGTTACCCATGAATGAAATTTCTCAGCTCTCGCTCTCATCTGTTCTCTCTTTCTTTTTTTTTCATTTGAATAATATCTCTGATTGCTAGATGTGCCCCACACAAGCACTAAACTAATAATCTCCCACAAAACTATTACATAACCCTCCTGTCTGAATGAGAAACTAAAGATCCAAAGAAGTGTGTGATAGTCTTCAGCTTTTCTTTAAAACAAAAGAAGAAAAAAAAGTCTTTGTGTTTATATTTGTGGTAGAAACAATGATCAGTTATTGTATTCATACCCCATTATTACACGTTTGCCTACCAAACAACGTCACTGGGTCACAGGGTCAGATAAAAAAGAAAAAAAACATCAGATCAGGAAGATAAATTTCTCCATGTCAGTAGCTGAAAATAAGTTGTAAAGTTTCAGAGCCTAACACAACTAATCGACTCTGATGGACAAAGGAATTTCCGGTCTGATCCCCAAAGACAAAGTCATTCCTATGCAGTGCATGAAGCCTGTGTAACTGTTTTACCTGGTGCTTAGCGAATGGATAAGAGGTTCTTGCATATTCATAAGAGCAGATAAGAGCTACCCATCCAACTTCCTTTAATTGAGAATGATGGAGAGGGATGGAGAGATGCCGGAGTGGAGGAGTGTAGGGTGAAAGAGGATGGAAAACGATAACCCAGCGCTTGCCTTTATGCATTAATTGAGGGCATTAGAGGGAGGGATGGATAGACTGGGAGGTGATAGGAGGGTGGTGGTGGGGTACCACAGAAATGCCAGCAATGCCAATAAATCACTCCCCACCAGTGATTGACTCTGCAAATGTAGTCTGCAGAAGACCGGGGAAGTTGGAAGGAATCAATCAAGAGTCTCCCAAAACTTTTCAGCCCTCTCAGCTCTGAAGTAGCCCGGCAGATAAAAGGTTATCAACAGAACCGGGCAGGACAGGCCGCGACCTGGACACACTTAGACTTTCAGAGACAATTTACTCTGAAAGCTGAAGCCCTTTGTGAGACATTTAAAAAATATCTGAGCCTACTTCTTAGATCTTCTCAGGAAAAGTTAAACAACTTTACAAAAAATATTACACAACAATTTTAATAGTTTTGTCCTTCACTTCTGTTTAGCAATAATTTCTAGTCTCTCTGCATCACAGTCATACTCTACATTTCCAATCAGTTTCCTCAGTAACAGAAGATTTTAAAAATGCCATGATCGGATTAAATTTATCATTTAACTTCAATGGACTCAGCAAGATAAAAAAAAAAAATACCTTCAATACACTGCTAATAGCTTATGTGCACACTTCACGAGCCCCTCCTGGTGTTTAAAGATGGCAATGGTGGTTTCATTTGGTGACTTTAGTACTTGACCAAAATCACTGTTAATGATGGAAAAAAAAAGTCATGCCTTTGACAACTATGTCATATATCAGTGACAGAAACTAAGAAATGTTTTCAGACAACTTCTGAAGTAAGCACTTTGCATTACCTGTTAGCCTTTACATGTTAGCTGATGAACGCTCTGCATTTGTCCCAGTTGTCGTAACATCATCATGAATCTCAGATTCAACCAAGAACCTGATGGCAGGGATCATCTGTTAGAGCTAACTGCTCTAATCATACTAAATCATACTGAAACAATTAGTCTTCTAAAGCTTCTGAAAAAAAAACCCAAACAAACAAACAAACAAAAAAAAAAACCTTGATATGATTGTCGCCAAATAATTACTATCTTGCCCAAAACAATGCAACACAAATACAATAAAAATAATAGCAATGCTAATTTTTTTCTTGGTGTTTGCCACTAGAGGATATTTATAGAAATAACTGTACTTACTGGAGGCAGAACACAAGGACAAACAGCGACGTTTCCTCTCTGGTTATATCAGTTCCTTGTTTGACATGTTCTGAAACTTGACAAACACAATAACCAGACAGTGGAAGTGATCTGACTGGCTAATGTTTTAGGGGATGTACACCATTACTGATTCTCGGCACTATACAAATAACGCTGAACTAATTAATGACAATTTTAAATATATACTCCAGTCCAATTATAAGTTTCAAATTTCAAGTTGTTTATTTGTCACATGCACATGAAAGATGGCAGTGAAATGCAGTCGTATATACATCAGTCCGATTCGTTGTTATCTAATTATAAACCTACGACAACAAAGCCATTATATGATCCATGTTAGTCTAATTATTCACAGTTGTATTCATATATGCCATTTCATAAAAAATAATTGCTTAGTTAAGGAAACCAATGAATTGCATTTGAATCATTGAATCCTGAACGTGCAGGGCTGTGATTTATAGTTCACGCGCCAGAGCTAATTCTTTGCGGTGAACGAAAAGACTCCCCTCGGGGAAATCCAAATTTTTAACCTCTCCTGCTCAGCCCTGCTAATAATCCATGCAAGTGGCATGGGACTTAATTTCGATGGATACACCACGCAGCCAATCACACGTGAGGACAGACGGATCATACCATCACAGGTGAGCTGGATTTAAATGTCTGGAAAAGGAGTGGAGAAATAAGCGACAACCTAATTATTTATTTAATTTGTTTGCTGTGGTTCTGTAGTTTTTATTTAGTCATTTAAGAACCAGAACCAGGAAGGAAAACCTCTGGCAGAACCAGAAGTAGGAAGGACGGCCATGTGACTGGACCTTGACTTGTGCATCGACTTGTTTTTTTGTGGTTCAAAAACTCCCTGTGTTTTGTTTTGGTAATAGTTAGATGTGTTAGGAAATCCAGGATCAATAAAACCCATCTGTAATCTGTAGTTACCCTTTTTAAATAAAAATATGCTGAGAAAAATGACTCAGTCTGTAAAAAACTAATCAAATTTACATTCTAAGGCTAAAAGAGATGCTACATCTAACACAATATTTCAACTGAAGAGGATTTTCAGGTTTCAGGAAAACATAAGATCCTTTTCCTGTCTGTACACCACAAGGTCAGAGATCCACAGCTTCAAAGCTATTATGGGATGCTGGGTTGCTAAGAGAGCCCAGTCTCTTTGACCTGCTTTACCAGAGGTGGCCTCCATGTCTGCACCACTGCTGCTCTGCCATGTTTCTCCACAGAGGATGTGTGTATGTGTATTCATGAATAAACAGGTAGTAAGTGTCCATTTCCACAACTGTTTCTGTACATTTGTGCATGTGTGTGTATTCACACACACGCAGCATCTGCTTTTATGAGTGCTAGTGATTGCATGTGTGTGTCAGAGATGCCATTGTTTGGCCTCTGGAGGTTTCATTAAGGCCCAGTGTCCAGAGGTAAAAAGTCATTCATCTCCCCTGTTGTGAAGTGGCAGCTCTGGGCTTTGTCCTCCACTCCCCCACCTCCTCTTCCACCCACAACTCTCCCCCTTTTTTCTCCTCCCATCTCTGTTTTGTCTCCTCCCTTCATTTTTTAGTCTCCCCCCAGTCATTATTCTTCTGTGTCTTTCTTTTCTTTTCCTCCCTGTCCATTTCCTTTAACTTTCTTTAAAAAAGAAAATCAAACCTTATGAGTTAAGTAGAAACTAAAGAAAAGAAAGGAAAAAAGGAGTCGTGGAGGGAGAGAGGGGAGTGTTTGATGTCTTTCAGACGGACCGGCCTGTCTAATGAATCCTTCACCAGTCTGAGATCAGCTCATCTTCTCCTATTTCTGTTATTTTTTGCTCTTTTTTTTCCCTCCATGCACATTAATTAGAGCTGTCAAAACTTAAGTCTCTGCCTTTTTCTCTTTCTTTCCCTTTTTATTTTGTTCCTTCAAGTGGCTGAATGGGATACCGTTAATTAAAAAGATATCAGATCATGGAGGCCCCCTGAGCGCTGAAACCGTCTGGGCCCTCGCTTCCCAACAAGTCGAGGCGTCATGTTTTTTCTTTTTTTTCTTTTTGACCGTCTACACTCCAAAGAAATTCTGGTCCCTTTTGTCCGCAACTTAGAGCGATGGATTGAAGTTCACAGGGGAGGAGACTGGAGGATGTGTATGCGTATGTCAGGGAGTGTGTGTGCGTTGAAGTGCTGTGTTGATAAAAGAGCCTTTTTTTGTATTTAATTGCGTCTCAGCTTTATGAAAGTGTGGCCGTCTCCTCTGATGAGAACTTCAGAAGGTTCACACTTTCAAGTGGCATATCTGTTCTCAGCAAAGTGCTGAAGGAAAGACACAGAGAGCTCCAAACCGCCCACTTTCTATGTATATGTACAGTACCAGTCAAAAGTTTGGATATACTTTACCATTGAATGGAAAAATGTGTCCAAACTTTTGACTGGTAATATATATACTTTAGTACTTGACCAAACTCACTGTTAATGATGGAAAAAAAAAATCATGCCTTTGACAACTATGTCATATATCAGTAACAGAAACTAAGAAATGTTTTCAGACAACTTCTGAAGTAAGCACTTTGCATTACCTGTTAGCCTTTACATGTTAGCTGATGAACGCTCTGCATTCGTCCCAGTTGTCGTAACATCATCATGAATCTCAGATTCAACCAAGAACCTGATGGCAGGGAACATCTGTTAGAGCTAACTGCTCTAATCATACTGAATCATACTGAAACAATTAGTCTTCTAAAGCTTCTGAAAAAACAAACAAACAAACAAACAAACAAAAAAAACCTTGATATGATATATATATATATATATATATATATATATACACTACCGTTCAAAAGTTTGGGGTCACTTTGCCATGGGATTCAATAGGGAAGTGACCCCAAACTTTTGAACGGTAGTGTATGTATATATATATATATATATATATATATAAACATATATATATATATATGTACATACATACTGTATTTGTGTGTACATACATACTGTACTCCCATCAGCTGTTAATTAAAGCTAAATGTTCACCCTCGCATCAGCGGAAGTGACAACTTTCAGTTTTACGCTTTTCTGTGTTAACCACGCCCACCTCATGTCGGACCAATCACAACCCAACCATGTCCACTAAAACACAATTTTGTTGTCGCTTCTCATGCCGTATGTAACAGTCCTGGCTTGTGTTACATCCTGGTAATAACGTTAAATAATCGTCATTTCAATTTTAACCACAAAGCATTGTGCTTTTCCCCATATCCGAACAGCCCAGGTTGTATGTTGCTATTTGTCCAGTGTAGTAATCTTGTAAGATTCTCAAAATCAAGCTTATCCAAGTATGTTTGTAAATCCTTCCAGCACATTTACATCCAGCCAAGCACAGTCCAGTAGTGTTTGGTCTCAGATGCACATGGTAAACCAGATTCCTGCGAGAGGCTCTTACAGGATTTTCATCTACAGACTTGTGACAAGGAATTGAAACTGATATTGCTGATGTTCTGTCCAGTTTAACTTTTTTGTTGAAGTAAACATTGCAGGGGGACGTTCTATTGTTGTTATGACCTCTGTGGATGAAGTGTGTTAAGTTACCAGACTAGGACTGGCCCTCTCTCCAGTAGCTCCTCAGGAGTTGGCCTGTGGATGACGGCTTATTTATAAAAACCAGGACAGAAGGCAGAAGGCACTCATTTCCCTCTCGTCCCAAGGAGCCTCCCCAGTTGCGCCAACTCATCTGTTTGCCCGTAATTTAAGTTAGAGTTTGCCATCTTGTTTCTATTTTCTTTTTCTCATGGTTTGTTAGGCTAGGAAGGTATTTGTATTTTCTTCTACTTTAATTTGGTATCGGTTACCTCCTCTTTTGATCAGATTGTTTTGTCCTGGTTGTTATTTTGGCCTTGGACCACCCTGACGTAGCTTAACTCCATCCAGACCCTTAAGATTTATTGTTTCCTTGTAAATAAACTTTTTAAATGTTTAATATTCATTATACCTTCATGGCTGCTTGAAACTTGGAGAAGATGAGTCATTTTCATGTTGAGTCTTGGCAACCCCTAATCGGGCATAACAGCAAAATCACATGACTTAACCAAAGTTAGATCCTTGGGTAAAGCTCAGCGACCTTGTGATCTTACACTCTCATCTACCTGCTCTGTAGTACGTACTGGTAACTTGTCATTGGTGGGTACTGATCTTCTTATTGGACAGTGCTTAACAGACAAACACAGTTTACTCACACATACAGTATATCTGCAGTTCTGTTGTGATTCCACTGATATCTAATTAATTTTTTGGGCTAAAGATGGTTCTAGAGAGAATGGAAAAAGATTCTGGTTGTTCACAGGGTGTGATATAGGCCTACTGGTGCTTTTTCAAAGCCACTTAGATATTAAACAAAATACCTTTTGGCACCTATGGAAGTGTGACACAGGATTGTTTACTTTTTTAAAAAAAAGTCCACATAAGGTGGCAGGAGTGGTAGTGGTTGTATGTGGCTCAATGCACTCTATCATTTTTAGTAGCTGGACTATTATTTAACACCAAGCCAAAAACAAGAGAGTTAAAACACCAGCAAGATGATTCAAGATGAAATGTGTTGAATCCGTCCACCACATCAACCTGCTTTCATGGAAAACTCCATTTGTTGGTAAATAAAATTCATGTTCCTGCATGACCTACGGTCATTTTTGCTTGTGTTCCCAAAACTCTAAATAAAAGAAACAGACAAAACATCTATGAATCTGGGTTCTGGGGTCCTGGATGGCATTTGCACATCTCACTCACCACTCCTCATCACTGATGACTCCTTATTCATCATCCTCTGCATGCTGACTGAGTTGTCCAGTGGGTTTTTACACTAAGAGATCACTTTTCTTTTTTTTCCTGTGAGTTAGCATCTGGCTGTTGTTGTGATACGTTTATGATATATTTAAGAACTCTTCATCACTGGCAGCTCTGTTTTTCTGTAAAAGCCATAGGAAATTTTCTGGTGTATTTATGTACAAATGTAGCAGTTTGTTGTCTGGTGATAGTGTGGATTGAAGGGTCGTTACCTTCTTTCTGTGGTGTTTTTGACTCCTATTTCTTCTTTCTGTTTTCCCTTTTGCTTCTTGTTGCTGTCTTCCTTCCTTTCCCCCTCCAGTCAGGTCCAGCAAGACTACATAGGTTCCATGATTCAAAGTAAATAAATAACTAAATAAATCAGATTATCAAGAAGAGCCCTATACCCATAAGCCTCCCCTTGACAGGACAGGTTAAAAAAAACAAACAAACAAACAAAAAACATCCATGAACAATATAAACGTGTGTGCACAGGAAAAAGACCAAATGCTTCAACAGAACAATGTAGATATTGTACATGATCCTGGCATCAGTTGGGGTTGTGTGTGCTACCATGTGATGCCACCAAGTCCTGACAAAGTGTCCGTATATGACACCCCCCTCCAATTCAACCTTTTCAATTGCATAGCAGCAGCATCGAAGCTCAGTGACAAATGACGCACACATATAGCTACACACACACTCACACACACCCTCCATGTAGAAACCTAATTAATTTTGTGCAGTGTTTCAGAATTGATGGTGGTCATTCCCAGTACTAATTTTTCATCTGGATTTCAAGGGTTCCTTCTTCTGTCATTCCCACTTGTTTCACAGTGTGTGTGTGTATGTGTGTGAGTGTGTGCGTATTTCTGTCATTTTTATATGTGAGAGTTGCATCTTTGGTGCCTATAATGCACATAATGCAGTAGAGACGGGCAACTCAAGCAAAAATACTGCTCAAAATTACTGACAATTTTTTCGACCTTATTAAAATACCCCTCAGTGCCTCAGTGAGTAGAGTGGTCGTCCTGTAGCCCAAGGGTTGCCAGTTCGATCCCGGCCCGGTTGAGCTCATGTCGAGGTGTCCCTGAGCAAGACATCAAACCCCTAATTGCTCCTGATGGGTTGTGGTTGAACGCCTTGCATGGCAGCCTCCGCCATCAGTGTGTGAATGTGTGTGTGAATGAGTGAATGTGACGTACATGTAAAGTGTTTTTGGATAAAAGCGCTATGCAAGTACAGACCATTCACCATGTGTTTGGCGTTGGCTAAGTCCATTTTTGTTTTTAACATTGCCATGGATAGATACTGTTTCTTTTCAATTTAGTCTTCCATGTTTTTTTTAGCATTATATTGACCTATCATGTCTTTGGTCTGCAGAACAGCTCTGTGCATCTCTTACTTGTATGTAATGACAGTTATATATGAATCCCTTAGAAATGCTGTCCATAAATCTGGTGAGAGGGTGCATCTGACTCACCTACATTATCATCAGACAGTTTCTTCTGTCTTGTACTGATGATTCTTGATGAGAATGTAAACTTAGGCACAACAAATTCCATCAGACTTCTTCAACAAAACGGATGGAAGTATGTCTGTAGCTGTCAGCTTTGAGTTAAGGTCTGAGCTATTTCCTCTTCATGTCTAACATCAAACTTAGGTACTCTGGTAATAAAGCTACCAGTGACTTCTGCTTTGTGGACCGACCTTCTGTTGGGTCACATGACATAACTGTTATGGTCATGGTAGACTTATGATAAGCTCACTTTATCTGGCAGGGGTTGCAGTGGATTTATTTTTTGTTTATAATCTTAAAGTGCTTCCACAGAACTTTTTGGTGGTGATTGTCTTTGTCTCTGCGTGTTTCTTATATTTGTACTCTAAAGCACCACACACTTTGTACCAGAGCCTAGCAATTGTGACACATTTTTCTGTTGTTCTTTTTCCTGGTGGTTGACAAACGTCTTTATAAATTGATGCTCCCTTGTTGTGGTAGCAACACATTCTATTTTATTCTATTCTATTCTATTCTATTCTATTCTATTCTATTCTATTCTATTCTACAGTCATTTAGCAGACACTTTTATCCAAAGTGACTTACATTTGAAGAACAACACAAGCAAGAATTCAAACAAGATAAGACGTCATCATTAAGTTGTAGTCAGACTGCTGTGAGTCCAGTTGGACCCAGATACTGTCATGTAGTGCTAGAGGCAGTGCATTTTTTTTTTTTTAAGTCTTTTGTAAGTCATTTTGTTTAAATACAAACATTATGATTTCATCAATCAATATCAACTTGGGCATAAGTGCACGCAGCTTATTCAGCACGTGGTCGAGCTAAAGAGCTGGACAAATCTTTCTAACTCATTCTATTGAGTTAACTAAGTGCGGAAATGCTCCTTAAACAACTGAGTCTTAAGCTTGCTCTTAAAAGTGGATAAGGACTCTGGGGATCGGACAGAGTTTGGTAGATTGTTCCACCACCGGGGAACAGAGGAGAAGAGTCTAGCTACTGATTTTGTGCCACGTTGTGGTGGGAGCACTAGGTGTTTTTAGCTGGCAGAGCTTAACTTTCGAGAGGGAGTGTAGCTCTGGATTAAGGAGTGAAGGTAGACCGGAGCCGTTTGGGTTATTGTTTTGTAAGCCAGAAGCAGAGCTTTGAATCTGATGCGTGCTGCAACTGGAAGCCAGTGAAGAGCAATTAGCAGCGGAGCGGCATGAGCTCTTTTGGGCTGGTTGAAGACCAGACATGCTGCTGCATTCTGGATCATCTGCAGAGGTTTAACTGAGCATGCAGGCAGGCCAGCCAGTAAGGAGTTGCAGTAGTCAATGTGTGAAATGACCAGAGCCTGGACCAGGAGCTGGGCTGTGTGTTCAGTAAGGGGGGGTCTGATCCTCCTGATGTTGTAGAGAGCAAATCGGCAAGATCGAGGAACCGAGGCAACATGGTCCTTAAAGGTTGTCTACCATGACACCAAGACAGAGTAGGTAGAAGGTAGAAGACATAGGCACAAGCATGACAGAGTGAAGCTGCACGCTTATCTGTGGCGGTAAGGAAGGATTGGCTGGAAAGACAATAAGCTCAGTCTTGGACAGATTTAGCTGAAGGTGGCGATCCTTCATCCATGCAGAGATATCAGCAACATGCTGATATTCGCATTGAGACGGTTGTGTCGTCAGGTGGGAAAGAAAGGAAAAGCTGATTACCACCGAAAGCTGCTGATACAACCCGGACACTTGCACAGACACGTTATATTCACATAAACTGCTAGATTTTTTTTAGATAATAAAAAAAAGCTATACCTATAGTACATGTTGCCTTACTCCATTAAACCTCTGCACATTGAAAAAACTTCTGCTCAGAATTGCTTGTAATCCAGTAGGTTGAAAAGTCGGGAGAATAATACAAAATCTTGAAGTTTTAAATCCTGTGTTTTTATCGGTCATAAGTTTGAATAAATAAAATCCATCACGCATCCTAACAAAGTGGTATCTTTAGGAATACTGACATAACTGCATTACTACCTGAGGCGTTTACACTGTGGTGTAAAAGTATCAGTAACTAAATTTATATAAAACCATCGGCCCACTTTCCCCACACAGTCTTGGTGTTCTTGACACGGTTCAAATGCACCTCCATTTAAAAAGCTGTGTCACTTTAAGAAAACTTGTTTGCCTTTAGAAATGAAGGAAATTAAACAATCTGATTATGGCTTTGTCTAATATGCATCACAATTTCCTGTTTTTAATCACTACAGCAGGACTGTGCAGCCTAAGGGCACTGTTTTAATTCTTTTGTGTTACCAACAAATGCAGGAAAAAAAATTATAATTGTTTTGCCAGGATCTAATAACAAGCAATAAAAACCAGCCAACCAGAGTGCTGCCACCACACTCCATCAGCAAGCATGTATTAGAAACCCTCGTCTTTTCATCTTTCTTCCTTTTTAAAACCTCTATTTGGTTAATTTTAGATCAGCAGTGATGATATTCAATGGTTTTTCTGCAGCTGATGAATATTTAAGTTTGCTTATAAAAGAGGGTAATGTTGTCACATGAATAGAGAATGATCCATTCTTCATGCTTCATTATGATTTCTCACTTCTGGCCAAAGACAGGCAGGCTTATGGAATATTTACAGCCTGCTTTAGCTGACATTTAGCAGGAACGCATCACAGCTGATGTGTACCTGCTCTCTAAGACCTTCTGCATGAGTGTGTGGATAAGTTTGCAAGTGTGGGTGAATGTGCGTGTGTGGAAATCTTTGACAGGCCAGTGGTTGGGTGTCTGTCGTGTGACATGACACCATATTGGAGATGACATTTTATCAGTAACACAATCATAAATGCTCTAACTTTGTCTCACTCCCCATTTCTCCACCACATTATAACCAAACTGTTTTATTTAAATACCAATTTTTTTTTGTTTTACTTTAAAAATTTTATAGAATTAACATAAACAGATACCTCAGCTTCACTTTTCTCTCTACTTTTTTTTTTATTCTTGAGTCAACACATGAAGAAATGTCAATATATGACAAATATGACGTGCATGTCAACTCCAACATCAAAAAATTCAAGCAAAACTCTGGCAACTCTATGGTACCTCTGTGGGGACATATGTCTGAAAAGCCTGAGGTGACACATTAAAGATGTTTGCTACAGTAGTTTAACGCTCCTTCGGAATTTGTTTGGGTTCAACACATGTTTACATTTCACTGCCTTCCTGCTACATATACTTAAAAAAAAAAACAGTTTTGTTTTCTATTCTACTGTCATTTAGCAGACGCTTTTCTCCAAAGCGCCTTACATCTGAAGGTGTTAGGCTGTAACGTTAAAGGTCCCAACTGTTAATATTTGTCCCTTGTGGGATTCTGACTCGGGTCTCCCGCATAGAAGACGAATGCCCTGCCAACTGAGCCATCCAACTGGCATATATCAGTCACCACTAGCACATAACAACTAGAAAATGATAAAACAGCTTGAGGTGAGGCTGTTCTCAGAGGGGTAAAATTAACCTGACAAGGTTGTCACCTGCCCCACTGATGGAGAAAAAGTACTCTGAAAATTCCACATAGGCTCAGTTTTATTAAATCAACCATTTATTTAAAGTTTTTGGATCTGTGTTCCTAACTGAAAAGAATCTTAAAACTACTTCATGTGATGGTTATGAGGCAGCTCACTGTTGACGATGGAAATAATAGCTGCTAAGCTACATGGTATGGTAGCTGGTGGTGGTAACCAGTGAAACAGGTGAAAAATTGCCTTTTAACTGCTTAAAAACACTCCAGTGGAAGAATTTGCCTAAGTACGTTTGACATGCTGGCACCATAAGTAAGGTGAAACACAAACTAGGTGACCCTGCCATAAGAAAGAGACCTGAATGCTCCTCTGATACATGTAACAACATTAGTGGGTTTTAAGTCTAATTTCCAATAAAGGGTGCGGGTCTGCTCGGGACAGTTAGGGTGCAGATATGGGTTGTAAAATGTAATCTCGTTGTGTTCCCACAGCCAATCTTTCCCTTACCTGAGATGCGGAGTATCAGCTGGATAGCGATAGATTCTTCAGCTACATAATAGCATGATGCCGTTGCAGTGCCTTCCTTAAAAAAAGAATGGTGGTCATCCAACAGTTTGTTATTTTTTCTTGCCAGTACTTCATAACGCCGTTTAAAATGAAGAGTCAACAAAAAGAAAATCTGTTGCTCCAAACAAGGAGCTGTTCCTGTTTTTGTTTTTTTTATGCCGGGTTGCACAAAAAGTGACTTTTTTTTAACCAATCAACTGATTGCAGTGTGTCAAAATCCATCCTTTTGGGTCAGATTGGTTAGATTGGTACCCCAACGGAAGGGTCCCAACAAAGTAGTATGGGTCAGATCGGATATCAGGGTACTTTTCCCAGTTTTTGCATGTGGAAATGCAAAAAAATGCATCCCACATGCCCCGTACCCATTGGTGGAAACAGGGTTTTTGTCTGCACCACATCCACAGACCAGTCTCAGTGAGTTAAACTAAGAGGTAAAGTACAACAGATTCTATTTGAACTAAATAACAGATCAGGTGAGAGGTGTCTCCCTCTTAACCTGTTTGACTTATTTCATTTGGATTGTCAATATCATCAAAAGACAAGTTGTTGACTGTTGTTAGAAGGGGCTTTGCTTTGAATCCATCGTTTTTCTGCTCCAACTTTGGGCCACACACCTTTAAACTGGCAAAAGTTTTACAGACAAGACAGGCTGTCTCACGGAAATGTTTTCCATAGAGCAAGAAACCAAAGAAGCCCCCCTCCTCTCTCTTCCACGATGTGTGTGTGTGTGTGTGTTCAGAGGTTGGTGGTGAGGTCCATCTGGAAGTGCTCAAAACGTCCTGTCTCATAGCTGCTGCCATCACCTTTCACAGTATTTCAATATTTTATGGACACCACTAGCTCTGGAGCTCTGGGTCTCCCTTTGGAGCTTCTTTGGAAACATCAGCCTGAGTTTTATTTACAACCTCAGAGCCAGGCCTGCACCCCACTGTGGGAGGTGGGTGCATGGTGAATGTGAGAGGATTTAAGCATATCAGCTCACAGATTTTAGGAAAAGTAGGAACGCATGTGTGCTTGCTGTGGTAGTAGATCCACATGCATGTGTAAGAGATCCTAATATTCCTTAGAATTTCTAGCAAGAGCTTCATTTAGCTATCAAATTTTTTAACATGTTTCTTTTAAGGAACATTTAGTAAATTTGAACAAAGTATTGAGTCTGGACTGCTGCAATGGGAAAGCAGTATCAGTGGATGCTTAAATGTATTCTTGAGGCGTTATTTCTCTATTGAGGACCTAAAGTGGAGGTTCAGTGCTGTTTATGTTTGTCTGACACTTGCATTAGACAAAAAGTCCTGTCCAAATAGCGGAGGAGCATTGGCAAAAACCAATGTGATGACCTTTTAGAGAGGTTAGAGAATTAATTTTTTTTCAAATTTAGTTCTACATACCTTTTTAATTGTTAATGATGGTACATATGCATGTCCATACAGTGAATAAACAAATCTAGATATGTAAAAAAAACAAACAAAAAAAGACAAACAAAAAAAAAAACAATAAAACTCTTGAAGTTAAGATATTCTCCCAAGCCTCTTTAGTATGATTGTTAGTCAGTCCATCTACTAGAATTCAGAGTTGACGTCTAATAGAAACCCTGGCAACAGTGGAGATCATGATAATGTAAACCTGTCAGAAAGAGACATTAAAGAGGTAGTGCAGTAGACGCGGTAGTCTGTGGAGCCATTAAATATGCTGTGGCCTCTTCTTTGTTTGTATCGCTGGTTGCACATCAGTTATACTGCTCAACACTGCCCCCGCAGTTTCCGGTGGTACTGCTCCGTTTGCTACATAAGGCTCCACATCTGCAAACTTTCTGAAAACAGATCAAAACACACATGTGAAGGACTCAGAAGACGTATTGTCAGCTTTGTATGCATATGCGTACTTAGCAAAAAGCATAAATGAGCCTTTATGAATACTGGCAACCTGTCCAGGGTATATCCTGCCACTTGCGTTGAACTAAATGCAGAGGATGTATGCTGTCATAAAGTACCTTATTAGCCACCTTATTTTTTTCTTCTTTAAATCTTGATGAAATTTCTTGAAATTTGTTTTATGGTCCACTCCTTTTTCTAAAGGTTTTTCAAAGTTTTCTGTTGGACATTGGCTGCTTTTCAGAAGTATGCTTTGTTTTTATACAAAACATTATGCAAAACATAATACAAGCAGGTAAAATTAGTTTTCTTTCCAGGGATCTTCCTTAGAGATAGGGTGAGAAGCTTGGTTGTTCGGGAGGGGCTCAGAGTAGAGCCGCTGCTCCTCCACATCGAGAGGCGCCAGATGAGGTGGCTCGGGCATCTGGTCAGGATGCCTCCTGGACGCCCCTCTTGTGACGTGTTCTGGTCGCGTCCTACCGAGAATAGACTCTGGGGAAGATCCAGGACATGCTGGAGGGACTACATCTTTTGGTTGTCCTGCGAGCACCTTGGGATTCCCCCCGGATGAGATGACGAATCTGTCTGGGGAGAGGGAAGTCTGGGTTCCCCTGCTTACGCAGCTGCCCCTGCGACCCGACCCCAGATAAGTGATAGAAAATGGATGGATGTTTTGTTTTTATTCTAGTCACTTAACTCTGATCTATGAGTCATTCAATCATAAAAATGACTCATTACCAAAGGTGAAAGTAAGCTGGTACGGTCCGGTACTGTGTACCACTAAAAGATTCACTGGCGGTACGCGGGACCAGGAAGATGGGAGAGTGGCTGCCTGCTATAAAGGCCAGAACCAGTCACGACTGCACTCTGGGTTAAGCAATGCATCCATTAGCAAAATGGAGTTCTGAAAACTACTTTGTGTGTTTAAAAATTCCTTCTTTCCGAATTGTTTCCGAACTGTCAGTCCTGTTTTAGTCCATACTGGATGGAGCTTTGATCGGGCATCTCCCTCTCTTCCTCAAGGCCCACCCCCCCCCCCACCCACCACCCCCACCACCCCCTCGGAGAGAGCCCGGTGGCCTCTTCTGCGCCTTTGAAACGTTAACCACACGATATGTCTTTACGTTCGTTGCTGAATGCTCCGATTAAAATCAGTAGGAGAGTAAAAAGCTGTGTTTAGTGTTTTTTTTATTTTTAAATTTTAATGGCACAGAACAAAAGAGCTTAACGACCGGAGATTTCACTGCGCATGCGCATCTACTTCCCAAACACAGCGATTGCTATGGGGATCAGTGCATTTGATTCAATGCACTGGGACGTTTTCCACAATTGGTCAACAGACGTCAAGAGATGCGGCTTGTGCTGGAACAGGATGAACAAATTACATCAACGAAATTCCGCACATTCTTGTGGTTGGCTAAAACACTTTCAACAAAATTTAAAATTCTACTAGTTATCATCTATAGACATTTTAAAATAAAGTTTTTGCTTCATGAGCTGTTCTTAGAGACTTGTACTCTGCACGTTTATTAATGTTCCAAATAAAATAAATAGTTTTCACATATTGTCAAGTGTTTTTAATTTGTCCCTACTCCATAGGCCTACATGTAGCCTACAGTAAATTACTGATATTTTTTTTATTTGTTTCAGTTTTGAGTTTGTTATTTTAAAATGCATGAAATGAGAGAGAGATAAAGGTTGTGAAGAGAGTACCGGCAAGAATTTAAAACTACTTTCACCCCTGCTCATAGCCTGTGCTGCAAATTACAGTAATAGACAACTTGGCAAAAGGTATTTTAAAATTAATAATTAGGCAGTTTTTAAGTAGCAGCTGGTCACAAAAAAGCAAAAGTGTTCCTATTTCTTCAGTTCAATTGATTAAAATCTCCCAAAAAATAACAGTTTGAAAGGCATCTGATATGAATATCAATGCACCAACAAGGTGAATCCCCAAAGAAGTTTAAGTCAAATCTAAGCATATTTCAGCATGTTCTGCAGTTTGGCCTTTGAGGAAACTGAGGAAAGTGGGCAGCCTCAAAGAAAGAACATTTGGCATCTGATCAGCAGGGCTCTAAATGAACACCTGCTCATCTGCAAAATGTGAGTTAAAATTCAATTTGACGAGTATAAATGAAAACTTATTACCACTTTGGCAGGGAAAGATAAAACTTCAGACCTGCACCCTGCTGAAGATCCATACAGGCAAGGATCAGGCTTAATTCTGATGGGCACACCAAACTTTTACAAGAAAAAAAAATGTGGCTACTGGAAATTTAGATTAGCTGGCAACATTGGGATTTTACCTGCCACATTCCGACAGTGGAAGAATAAAGCTGCTCATAACAAATATTTACTTTCAAGCTTGTGAATTGCACAAACTTAATAAATGCATTAAATGCCGTATTTCAGTTTGTTTGCATGTTCTATGACTACATATTAAGGAGACTCTTGATCTTCATGCCTTTTGGACTCTTTACATAATCTGACCGGGCTCAGGATACATTTTTGATTAAAGGCGGTTTGTTGCACAAAAATATTGCACAAAAACTATTTAAGTTAATAAGCCACATTTGTGGAATATTAACCTTAGATTTATTCTTGTAAGACCATGTAAAAAGTAAAGCATACATATATTAAAGTGTTTTTTGTGCTTGTTAATTAGTGCTGGGCAATGATTTAAATTTTGTTTTCAAGTGAAAAATTCAGTGATGATTCAAAACTAGTGTATTGCAATTTTTTAAAATTAAAAATACCTCTTAAAAACAAAAGTGCAAAAACTTTGGGTTTTAAAAACACTTGTTCCTAAAAACAAATAATCTGCTTTTTAACAGCAGTATTCACTTCACATAGGCGCAGATAAACATTTAGTCTATTTAAATAGTTCAATATTTCATGTAGAAAATGTCATAAAATTAAGTATATATGTAAAAGAAAGTTTAAAATTTCAGCATTTATTAGTTAAAGGGTAACAAGTCAGCAGGATGAATTTCCAATCTTTGTGAAGCTGCCTTCCTTCTAAACTCAGACGGGACCATATCTGATATTGAATTTTAACCATCAGGTGTGTTTCCCTGCAGGAACAGACAAAAAGCAGGATTCAAGAAAAAACAACAATAACAAACAAAACTGCATTAATGTATGATGAAATGATTGTTAGCGTTAATTAATACAGGCTTTAAAGTAATAACATGTTAATGTGCCCAGCCCTATTTTTAATAAAGACTCTACAACATGTTACAGTAAAGCATTTTTAACTTTTTAAATGTTTTTGTCGACAGTCAACATTATAAACATTATTGCTGCTCACTTAAAAAAGAGAAAACTTTACGCACTTTCACTTCAGTCTCTGACGTTTCCAATATCACCAAAAAAGTGGCTAGATTTCTTGATAGTTGCTGTTTTTGAAAAAAGTTTCTAAAGGGGTCTGAGAAGTTGCTAAAAATAGTGATAGTCGCTAAGTTGGCAACACTGCAAGCTACCAGCTTTTTCCATACATGCAGAAAAATTAGAAGCACCTCTCCAATTATACATGTGCAAATGTTCTCTATCATTATTTTGAACCCTGTCTAATAACCTGAGCATCCAGAAACAAACAATAATATGCAGTGTTTGTTTGTTAACCTCAGCTCAATGATAATCTGTTTACATGTATTAATGAGGCTATGTTTACAGTAAACGTGTACGGAGTGTAGTCTGTGAAGGTGGTCTGTGCATGCATGTTATATTTGTGGCTGTATGGAAGTGTTTCTCAGTTAACATTTCATTGTGTGCATGTGTGTGTGTGACATGCTATCAGCCTCACCAGCTGACAGGCCACAGCCTGATTATAAAGGCACTTTACTGGTATTAATATTAATGCCACTTCATTTTATTCAGGGTGTCTGCCTGCCACTCTGATGAGACTGCACTTTACCACTTTAAATTGTGTGTGTGTTTGACAAGAGGCGTGTGTTAGTGGTTGCATGTGTGAGCACATGCATACTGATTCATGTGTGTTTTTCTGGGACTCGGGCATAAATGCAGCTGTCACAAAAAAGACTGTCTTGTCCATTAGCGCCACAGTAATTTTAAACCTAACTTCCCTTTAAATACACTCTGATAAGTTTACGCAGTAGTGTGTATTTTGGTAAAACTACAGAAAAATACTTCAGTGTTGTCCACATGCAAAGGCAATCTGGGAAAGAATAAAGGTGAGGTTAGTTTTAATGGACATACATATGCCTCCTGCTTGTTCCTTTGTATTGTTTTCTTTTGCTGTGTAGGTCAGTCTTTCTTCATTCAACCAGCTGCGGCGTCGCTCTTGCTCCATCCAAGGTCATCTTGGGACAGGAAAATCTTCTACACCATGCTCTGGTGCTATCCCATATAGCACGACTAGACAGCAGTAAAATACCCCCTGCCATACATTAAACATATTTCATTAAACTTTTGATTCTACTGTGGCCAAACACAGACCACAGCCCCTCAGTTAAAAAGATCCGAACCCGGAAAAAAACCATGAAAGAAAAGTGCCACTGAAAAATAAAGTTTAACATAATAAAAAATACATTATGAAACAAAAGTGTCAATATATATAAAAAAAAGCTCAGTAAGAAATGTTAACGAATAAAAGTTTTAATAAATAAATAATAAATCCAAAAGTGTAATTAAATGAATGAAAATACCATTACGATATAAAAGTATCATTAAATAAATAAGTTAACAACTGATCAGTTTGATCAAATTAGTCTGTATTGGCATATTTTTTAATGTCATAAAATATTTAATTATGAATAAAACATCTCTCTACATAGCTACGCTGGAAAGACAATTGGTTGCATTTACAATCGACTGCAAACTGAAGTGAAACTACTACTGTTTTAAAAGAGACAAGAATTGTGTTAGGTTCTTAATGTGCAAATTTTACGAAGCATTGTGGTTTAATTCTTCAAAGACACACTGGTCAATCAAGTGAAAATGGAACCAATGAAAATATTAAAAAGAAAACTACAAAAGGGAAACATGGCGTTTGAACAGAGATTGCCCTCCTCCCCAAAACATGCCCACGTAGCACATATACTATACATGGAGACAGATACAGATTATGAGTAAACTCAAAGAATTTGTGACTTCTTGGGAACAGCGGCGTGTGAAGGATAAAAATCTATTTTATTTGGTGGGGATGGTCACCTGGTAAAAAATGGATTTTAATGGCTGTCAAAAATAACGTGTTAATGGCGGTAACTAATTTATGTAATGAATTGTGATTGCAATTAACGCATGCATGGCATGACAAACCCCATACATCCATCATTTTTCTGCTATGATGGCAGGACGTTGAGAGGCAAGATGGAAAAGATAATTCGGGTGGCTCTATGGATGAATTTGAGAATAAACACAACATTAATGGAGCAACCCATCGACCATGTGGAGAATGAGGGTGTTTTAACACACACTCCTTTGCCGGTAAGAGGGTTCCACACCCACACTTTTCCTGTATTTTTTTTTTTTTTTTTTTTTTCTTTAATCTATTCTGTGTTTTGCACCAACTCGTCTGCTCTAGAGGATCTCTGGTTGTCTCTGTTTGTGCAGCAGCTGCTTCTTTCCTCTCGTCTCATGTTGCTCCGTGAATCATGATGGCTGTCAGTGATCAGCTGATCGGCTTTTCTCTCTTGTTGCTTTCGTTTATTGTTCAGCTGAGAAGGCAGAAACTAGCAGTTCATGGTTCACACCATCACATATTTACCCAAAAGTATTGTTTTTGGCAGGACCTTCTCTAACACAGTAGCTGGCTGGTGGTAGACAGGATTTATACTTCAGCTATGCAGGGGCAGGTCTAGAAAAGTTCTGATGGGGGGCCAGGCAGGAGCATAAATGGGACCTTTTTTATAGGTCTAGATTTATGAAATATTGAACTGATCATGACACCTAAGACTAAGACTCACACTTCAATGACAAAAGGACATGTATGTTTTTATCCAGATCATCAGTTTTCTCAGAGTTTGCATCAATGCTGGCTGTTTAACTTCAGTCATCACATCTGCTGGTTTTAGGACAGATATTATTACCGCAGAGACGGTTGGTAAGATGATGCTGTATAAATTCTCAATTATCAATTAGAACATGGTAGAGATGATTCAGAACAACATATAGAAATACATTACATGCTGCATTTACTGACCATTGGACATCTGATGTTTACCCAGGGAAAGGTCAGTTAACACTAAATATTTGTAGCATTGGCTCATTCTGTTGATACAATGCAGTAAAAATGGGCAAATTTCAGGCATAGTCGTGAATGGTGATTAATCATGATCAATTAATTTGAAAGTTGTGATTAATCTGATTAAAATTGTTAATCATTTGACAGGCCTAATTTTAACTTAAACCATCATGGTTTGCTTATTCTACTAAAATGTCACTGACCGAATGCCTGCTGGTCCTAATCTAATTCAACCATCTCTTCCTTTTCATTTGGATCCTTGTGGCTTTTTAAAAAAAAATAGACTTAAAGGGACATTGTGTAACAATGTTTACTGGCTAAAATTGCTGTCTGCATGTATATACAGGATGTGTTATCATTGGTGTATTATGACATCCGCTAATGAGCTGAGACATTCTCGTAAGTAAAGAATTAATTATTAATAGCTAAGCCGGTAACGAAGTGCCATGACAATCTGCCATCTTGAAACTACAACTGCCAGCAAGGGACAAATAGCACCAACTATGCGATTTCCCTGTGAACCAGCGCACAGTGATTCAGACGAAGGAGGAGAAGATAAACGAGAGTGGCTTATTATCCCGGCAAGTTGGAAAATCTGCTAAATTGTTATTGACAAAAATGCAGGACCATGCATATGTAGCAGCAGCATGGGAGCCGTTTTCACCATCACCAAGAAAGCGAAAAAGGGGACTTTAAAGGTAGTGTGACAATACAAAAAGGAGGATCAACATCGGGCTAGTCTTCCCCAGGTGGAAGGAGCTCAAGAAGGAGAAAGATTTTTAAAGGGATGCTGAAGTTGCAGCTTTCTCCTCAGCAAGTGAGTCAACGGTACTGCTTAAATGAGCCTAAAGATAACTTTTTCATTCGGTTTTGTTAAACAGTGTTGCTCGTTACCATGGGCAGCATATTAGCAGTTTCTGCTAAAATACACCAGTCTTCTTTGTACAGACGTGTATGTTTACGTGGTTTCAGTCTCTTTCATAGTCACGGTAAAAACCAGCTTTCAGGCTACCTGAAGCGGTGGAGGTCACACTGTGGTCAAAGCCGGACTAAAAGCTGGTGGGAAGGCTTTATAAGCTGACTATTACTGTGACAAAAAGCTGGTGCTTTGTTGAGACCAGTTTTCCTGTCAAGATTGGTTCCCCCTGTGAGAACTATTCTTCCTTCTAAACACAGAGGAACCAGATCTGATAGTTTGTTGGGATGCAGTCTGCAATATTTATGAAATCACAAACATCTTTACCTGAGTCAACACTTTATGAACTATCGGATGACATGCTTTCATAGGTGTTAACGAGGCTTTTTGAGACATGGCGGCTACCATTGTTGCAATATGTATTTGAGAAAGTGAGGCGCTAGAATGCACCATACGTTATACACGATCCAACCTTAGATGGTAAATGGTCCGTATTTATATAGCACTTTACTGTACCTGGAATGACACCCAAAGCACTTTACATCATACATCACATTCACCCATCCACACACACTTTCACACACTGATGACATGAGCTCGACAGGCGGAGGATCAAACCGGCAACCCTTTGGTTACAAGACAGCTACACTACCCACTGAGCCATTCCGCAATTCTTACACAATGTCCCTTTGATGATTTGAATGTGGTTTTATACCATGGTCTGGGTGAATACTCGATTCTGATTGGCTGGAGGGTGTCCATTAAAAAGTCATAATGGACACCTATGAAAGATGTTCCGGTCAAATAGACTTATTGCTGTAAATTATTGCGCTGACTAATTGGTATCTGGTATTTACAACTAAGTAAACTTAGTTGCACCTGCACCAGATTTCTCAGTCTGTGGCTATGGATCTCTCATCTTTTGTAAATGTTAAACTAGAAGATAACATGGATAGAAGATAAACTAAATAACACCTGAAAGAATATTTTTACCTTTATGTCAGCTATGTCAGAGTAAAACAAAAAAATTATATAATTGATGATTTTTGCCATTCATCATTTACAGCCCTGGAAACGGTAAGAGACCAATGCTCAAGCTGCTCAAATTGCTGTTGTGTAACTTCCCACCACTTTTTCTGGAGATCTAGAGATTGAACTGGTCATGACAGGCTCTCGGTGTGGCCATCCTCCATCCCCCGGTGGTGTTGACACACCTGCCTGATTTCAGTCTTGCTGAAGAACCACCCCCCCATCATCACTGATGCTCTAAATTTAACAGTAAGTGTGAGATACTGTGGCTTGTAGTCCTCTCCAGGTCTCCATGCAACCATAAAACCACTAGGTGTTGGACAAAGCTGAAAATTAGACCCAGAGAGACAACCTGGTGGTCTGTGGTCTTTTTCAAACCTCAGCCTGATGTCTTTGCTTCTTACCAATTAAGGTGATGTTTGCATGACTCCAGTTCTGCCTGTTGGATCATGATTTCCAGCTGTGCACTCAGCCTATGGTTATTGAGTGATGAGTTTGTGGTCTTCCCTTTCAGTTCAAATTTTTTTTGCCCTCTGCCAGACTGTAGTTTTGTTGTCCTCATGAAGCAGAATAAGTTGTGCTTTAATATGATTTAAATTTTTTAAAAATAACTTAATTTAATAAACTGATATTAACAGTCAGAGATGCTAATTTAAGAATTAAAAGCAGTGATCTCTTATTTTTATGTCTATTGTTGTCACACATAAAACAACCATTCCCAGAAATCCACATTTTTCCTAAAAACTGCAGACATTTACAGAACTTGTTCTTTTCAATGTGTGTAGATTAATTAATGTAATTTCTGTTATTTAAATATTTTGTTCCGTCTTTTTTTTATTCTGTGCATTGAAAATGGAAAGTGCTGCTGCAATAGAAGTATTAACAGTTCACATTGTAAAAACGTCTGACCAGATAAATGGTACGTGACAATGTGACTAACCTGTTGCAGATGTGCGAAACAACCAAATGCTCTAAATCTCAAGACTTCCATCATTTTTTTTTCATCGACCTGTCCTTGGTGAACATATGCACCACAGATGACCCCCCCCAACACACACACACGCACGCACACACACACACACACACACACACACACACACACACACACACACACACACACACACACCACCTTCTCTATTTGGTTCTTTTCCTATCAGTGAGCAAGAGAAAGAGACAGAGAGTAAGAGAAATAGAAAACGATGCAAGGATGATGACGACAGCAAGCTGGAGCTCAGTGCAAAGCTTCGGGTTATCAAACTCATTAATCTACCTGCCGTAGTCCCCGGATGAATAATTGTGCGTTGAATTTATCTGCCGCTGTGATAGCTACCGCTCAGCTCTCCCTCCACCACAGCCTACTGTGCATTGTGTCTGAGCCATGTAATTATTACATGCTTTGTCTTTGCTCTGGATAGAGGTGATGGTAAGGGTGGAAAACAGACTCCCACTCCCTCTTCTTCTTCAGCAGAAGAGGGAGTGAGAGTTTGTGAAGCTTAATATTACTGGGATACTCAAATGTGCCTCTTTATGTTTTAAAACAAACAACAAAAAAATAACAAAAGCCATCAACTATGAATATATCTGGAAAGTGAAAGTATGAAAACAAACAGAAAACTAGGTACTAAGATTGGAAGTGCTTTTAAGTGTCAGCTAACACCGATGAAACTCAGCCAGTTCTAAAAATTCTCAGCCTCAGCTTTACCAATTTGTTGCAAAGGAAATAAGGCAGAAAAAAATATTTTCATTTTATTTACAGCCCCACTAGGTTAATGTCCATCACTCAGGCTGGTCACACAGAATTATGTTTAAGAAGCATGACTTCTTCACACCACATAATGTGGTCGAAGCACATTTAGGGTAGAATTACATGCCAGTAACACAAAGTTCCCTCAACTGACTTCACGGGGTAAGGAACTGTTTATCTGATATATTCTACAGTTTTTTTTTTTTTTTTTTTTTTTTTTAAATCTCTTTATTGAAAACACACAAAAAGTGCAAATAAAACACAAGTAAAACATGCACACTCAAACAAACTAAACGGGGTAGCTTACCATTTCCATTCATTCATTCCATTTCCTACCATTTCCTGTGTTCACATGGAGCAGTTTAAGAGTCTGACCTAATCAGGTTTCAAATTCTCTGACCATTTTGTCCATATTGTATGAAAGTTGTCCAGTTTCAGTTTTGGTGAAGATAATTCTCTCCGTAACAAAAATTCTGTGGATAATGTTGATCCAATCCTCCATTGTTGGTGCTTCAGTTTTAAGCCATCTCCTGGTGACAGCCTTCATACTTTCCACTAGAGGAATCTACAGTAGTGTCCTCTCTTTACTGTTCCAGTTCTCCAACTCTATATTGCCCAGGTACAATGCTTTAAATGTAAAAGGAATTTCAATTAAGAATAAATTCCGTATATGTTCATATATTTTACTCCAAAAAAGATGGAGAACCTGACAGCCCCAAAAAACATGAAAATGATGAGCACCAGGAGCTCCACACTTTGGTGCTGTTAAAAAACACCAAAATGATCTGAAAATATTCTTCCAGCCAAATTTCTGCCAACTTGTGGATACGGTTGAGGCCCACTGCATTTGACAAATTTTAACCCAACTCTTCTTTGTGATTCTTAGTCCTGCCTCTCTTTCCCACCTCTCTTTCACATAGCTTGTGTTCTCCTTCCTGCTTCGAAGGGTGCTCTTGTATAACCTTGATATGAGGTTTTTACATGTATCCAGTTTGATCAATGATTTAAATGTTTCTAAGAAATCTATGTTCTGAAAGTAATTCCTGACCTGTAAATATCTGAAGAAATCCTGAGCTCCTAGACCGAATTTCTGTTTTAAAAATGTCCCTTCACCCCAACAACTATTTAAACCATTAGAGATCCAATCATTAAACCTTATGTCAGCCTTATTTCGGATAAATTCTGAATCATACGCGCACCAGCGTAGAACTTTAGTTGACATCTCTAGTCCACAGATTTTAGTGGTTTTATTACACGTAGAAAGCATGACATGCATTATAGGCTCATCTAAGATGTTCAGTTTTTCTGTGAACCCGGATCTGCTAACAAAACTGAAATTAGCATACCCTTTATGCCCTTCACTTTTTCAGTGTCCTTCCATCCTGCAGACAAACTAGCGGCCTAAATTGAGCAGCAATGTAGTATCCCTGCAGGAAGTGAAAACCCTATCCGCCCTTGTTTTTGCTCAACTGTAAGGTTTTGTTTTCACTCTGCCTCTTTCACTGTTGCATATATACCTTGACAGTAACCTGTCCCCTCCTAAAATTGCGTTGGGAGGGATGGTAATAGGCAAACACTGAAATAAATAAAGCAGTCTAGGTAAGATATTGGTTGTGATGTAGTCGATTCTGGAATGCAGGTCTAAGTAGGGAAAACTGCTCTCTCTTAATAGTTCAGATTTTATTTTCAGGTTTAGGGGGGCATAATTTACTTCAAATGTCTTTGCAGGGTCATGGTGTAGGATTACTCCTAGGTATTTAATACTGTCTGCATCCCACTTCTATGTATGCTTTTCAAACTTCATTTGGAGAGTTGCAATTCAGTGCCAGAATCTGGGTTTATTTATGTTAATTTTATAGCCTGAGAGTGAACCATAGTCTTCTATCAGCTTTAGACCCTTAGGAAAAGTCTCTGTGGGCTGGGTAATAGTCAAAAGCAGTTCATCTGCAATAGAGCCAATTTTTGTTAAACTGCAATGACCCGTCTTTGCCTAATCTATTGCCCCAAGGCTCGATAAAAAACGGTAAAAAGGAGCTGTGATATGCAGCATCCCTGTCTTGTTCCTCTTTCTTCTTGCTATACTGAACATCTTTCAGGTGAGACTTCAGGGTTAAATCAGGAAGAAAAGTTTTTCTTTATCTGTTAAGTACTGACTGATACTGTTAAGTATCAGTCTTGGGTAGTATTGCGTTATTAGGAACACGTTACTTTTGTCTGTAACTAATACTCTTTAAATAAAGGAACTCAGTTATCGTTACTTTACGGTGCGTTTGTCCGTTACTAAATTAAAACATTTCGGCCAGCAGCTGTGAGCTTCTTCATGTTTACAGTGGTGACGCAGCATGACATGGGAAGTGTTGCAAAGTCCGCTTGTTGAGCTTATTTTTCTGTGAAGTCGCTTGTAAACATCATCAGTCGTGGGCTGCGGGTATTTGGCTTGATTTCTTAAGTGTAGTTGCTTGCTTGGGCTTCCTCTGCTGCCTTTTTGAAGCTCTCCTGTTTCTCCTGGATGCGGAACGGGAAAAGTGAACACAACAGTCCTTTTTTTCAGGAACTAGTGTCCACAGACCTGTTTCCTTGGTTACTATGGGCGTCCGAGGTGGCACTCCCCCACCTCCACAAACGCACACAACTAAATCAGGTCAAGTCCAGTCCTCGAGAGCTACCATCCTGTAGCTTGAAGATGCGTCCCTTCTTCAACATACCTGAATCAAATAGCTGAATTGGCTCATTCAGCCATGCTGGAGCCTGGTAATAAGCCAACTGATTTGATTCTAGTGTGTTGGAGAAAGGATGCATCTAAAAATTGCAGGATGGTAGCTCTCGAGGACAGGAGTTGGGCACCTCTGTTCAAAATGTAAACATAACACAGCACTAAGTCATATAACTCATAAATCACAAAGGAGAGTGATTAGTTTTCATGTCTCACAGCACATCTGGTTCAGGTTGACAAAGCTGCAGTGTCCACTGTTGTTTAGCTTTCACTCTCTTCAGTCAAAATTCCTGTCTTCTCTCTTGTGCAACATTTCATGTGACAGCTACATTCAGCTGTGAAGTCATGTCTCATTTTCAGACCTTATCATGGACTAATTTTCCATAAATGACTGAAATGCTGAGACACAAAACATGAAGGACAGTAAACGGTCAAACTTCTGTAATGTCCTGATGAAGTGAATAAAGACAGTTATACTGAGAGGAGTCGCTTGAAATATTCTTAAAGTTCAGATCTCAGATAACGTGTTGACATTGATTACACCTACCAAGAATAACAGATCCATTTAAAGACATGTGATTCAGAAACAGTTACGACAACGGTAGATTCAACTCGTTCAGCTGCACTTCCATGATGGACAGGAATTTCTCAGCATAAGACGAGTGTTTATATCTTCTGCTCCTAGGGAAAGTAAAAAAAAATGCATACTTTTGTCTAATTATTGGCTGGCTGAAGTAACATCTTGTCCGACATGCGTTCTCTAGCTGTAGGCTGGAGTGTGCACACCTGTGTTTCATTGAGGTGAAACGTTGTTGTAGTACAGAAATCATGCAGAGAAAATGACGTGGTGTAAATAAGGTAAATAACATCTGTTTACTCTTTACTACAAGGACAAAGTATAAACCTGTTCTAGAGGAAATGTAAGCTTCAGACTTCAGTGTTTTGGCCGCAGGTTGCGGGTTGTAGTTGCTAAGTGAAGCTGTTTACATCTCAACTTTGCATCCTTGCGTTAGAACATAGAGCAGTTCATATTTATGTGTCATCTCATGTTGTAATCCTCCATCATGTTTTTGATACAGCTCTGCTTGAACACTGAATGGAAGCTGGAATTCAAAAGATTAAATCGCAAACCAAATTGCAATATTGGTCAGAAAAATCTCAATTAAAATGTTTTGCATTATCGTTCAGGCCCACCCCACTTCGCCTTTAAATTATGTTTATCAGTGTATTAATGTGTGTGATAGTTAAACAGAACACCTGAGAACTGCTGGTTAGGAGGACATGAACAGGTGAATGTGGCCTGCAGTTTGAGAGAACTTTGAGTGGTCCCAAAAACTAGATTAGCACTTTATAAGTTTGGTTTATTTACCATTTATATGTTTACAACTAAAAACAAAATGACAAAGAAGGATGGATAGTTTTGATTCAGGAAAAAGCCATTGATATGGAATTATATCATATATTGATACATTTAATGAATGAAATGAAATGAATGAAAAATACTTTATTAATCCCAAAGGGAAATTCAATATTGTAGTAGTAGTAACTTTTTTTTTTTTTTTTTTTTTTTTTTTTTTTAGTAAAGTAAAACAATCACATTAATTAATTAAGGGCTTTGTTCTTCAGCCTGATAGCTGCTGGAAGGAAGGATCTTCTGTATCTCTCTGTCTTGCATCGGACTTGAACAAGCCTCCCACTGAACACACTCTGTTGTTTCGTCACGGCGTTGTGTAGAGGGTGTGAAGGATCTTCCATTATCTTCGTCAGCTTGTACAGAATTCTTTTTTTGATGATCAACTCCAGCGGCTCCAGAGTTACTCCAAGCACAGAACCGGCTTTCTTGATCAGTTTGTTAATTCTTTTCAAGTCTCTGGTTCTGATGCCGCTGCCCCAGCAGACTGCTGCAAAGCTGATTGCACTTTCAACAACAGACCTGTAGAACATTTGCAACATTTTGGTGCAGACGTTAAAAGATCTCAGCTTCCTTAAGAAGTAGAGTCTGCTCTGACCTTTCTTGTAAATGTACTCAGTGTTGCTTTTCCACTCAAGTCTGTTGTCCAGCTGAACTCCAAGGTACTTGTATTCCTCCACCACCTCCACCTCCTCTCCCATGATGGAAACACTTCTATGTGTCTTCTTGTTCCTCCTGAAGTCAACAATCATCTCCTTTGTTTTCTTGGTATTCAAGATGAGATGATTGTCACCGCACCATTTCACAAACTGACCGACCAGTTCTCTGTACTCTGCTTCTTGTCCATCACTGATACACCCAACAACTGCTGAGTCATCAGAGTATTTCTGCAGATGACAGAACTCAGAGTTGTACTGGAAGTCTGAGGTGTACAGCGTGAATAGAAATGGTGAAAGTACAGTCCATTGTGGTGTTCCAGTGCAGCTGACCACCATTTCAGACACACAACCTTTCAGTCTCACAAACTGTGGTCTGTTTGTGAGGTAGTCGTAAATCCAGGTGGTTGTGGAGGGATCCACCTGGAATTTCTGCAGCTTCTCACACAGCAGAGCAGACTGAATCGTATTAAAAGCACTTGAGAAATCAAAGAACATGACCCTCAAAGTGCTGCCTGACTGGTCCAGATGAGAGTGGGCTCTCTGAAGCAGGTATATGATTGCATCTTCAACCCCAAGCCCATTACGGTATGCAAACTGTAATGGGTCCTGAAAGGTGTTCACCTGCTTGCTGAGGTGAGCCAGTAAGAGTCTCTCCAGGACTTTCATGACGTGAGATGTCAGGGCGACTGGTCTGTAGTCTTTTGGTTCAGCTGGTTGTGGTTTTTTAGGCACTGGAACAAGGCAGGATGTTTTCCACAGCACCGGGATTCTTTTCTGGCTCAGGCTGGTGTTGAACAGGTGCTGGAGAATCGGACATAGCTGTTTTGAGCAGGTCTTGAGAACTCTGGGACTGACACCATCTGGACCTGCAGCCTTGTTCTGGTTCAGTTTCACCAGTTGTTGCATGACTTGGTTACAGGAGACAGACAGAGTGGAGGTGGAGGCAGAGGAGGTTTCAGGAAGTCCTGATGTGGAGGGAGATGAGGTTGTGTCCAGGTCCTTGACTGAGCTGCAGGGTGACAGAGTGGAGGTGTGACAGGAAAGCTGTGGGCTCATGGAGGGTGTGTGGCTAGTTGGGGTTGAAGCAGGAGGTGAGCTAAACCTATTGAAGAACATGTTCAGTTCATTCGCTCTGTCCAGACCTCCATCAGTCTGATCCTCCTTTATCCCGAAGCCAGTGATCTTCTTCATTCCTGACCACACATCCCTCACATTGTTTTTCTGAAGCTTACTTTCCAACTTCTTCCTGTAGTCCTCCTTGCACTTCTTCATTTGTGTTTTAAGTTGTTTTTGTGTGGACTTCAATAACTCCCTGTCACCATCCCTAAAAGCTTTCTTTTTGATGTTCAGCAGCTTTTTCAGGTCACTGGTGATCCAGGGTTTGTTATTGGGGAAGCACCTCACGGTTCTTGTTGGAACGGTGCTGTCCACACAGAAGTTAATATAATCTGTCACACACTCAGTCAAGGCATTGATGTCATCTCCATGAGGTTCACATAGGACGTTCCAGTCTGTAGCCTCGAAGCATCCTCTCAGAGCATCTTCAGCTTCATTAGACCAGGTTCTAATAGCCTTTCTAATGACTGGTTGTTGCTGAACGATGGGCTTGTAGGAGGAGGAGAGAAGAACTAGGTTATGGTCTGATCTTCCTAAAGGTGGCAGGGCAAAGGAGCTGTATGCATTTTTAATATTTGCATAAAATAAGTCCAACGTTTTGTTTTCTCTGGTGGAGCAGCTGACAAACTGTTGGAAAGTTGGTAGAGTTGCAGAGAGGGAGATGTTGTTAAAATCTCCAGAGATCGCCACAAATGCGTTTGGATGTTGTGTTTGAAGCCTGGCCACTACAGAGTTAATGACATCACAGGCTGCGTCTGGAGCGGTACCAGGTAATATATATACCGCTACCAGAATAACGCATGTGAACTCTCTGGGTAAATAATACGGGCGGAGACTCACAGCTAGCAGTTCAATGTCTCTATTGCAGATTTTCTCTTTAACAGTGACATGTTCAGGATGACACCAGCGCTGGTTTACCAGCACCGCAATTCCACCTCCCTTCAACTTCCCGCTGAGTTGTTTATTGCGGTCTGCACGGACCGTCCTGAAGCCGTGTACAGACGCATTACAGTCTGGGATGTGTTCATGCAGCCATGTCTCAGTGAAGCACATAATACTGCACTCTCTGTATTCTTTAAGAGACCTGGTTAGCACCTGAAGTTCATCAATTTTGTTAACTAGCGATCTCACGTTTCCCATAACAACCGTTGGAAGAAACGGTTTGAATCGCCACCGTTTTTCTCTCTGCCTCGCTCCTGCCCTGCATCCTCTTCTCTTTCTTTTCAACTCCGTTGGGATTTGAAGTGTTGTTTCACTGATAATCTTGAGTTTGGAGAGTTTTATCAGTTGATCCCGATGGTAAACAAGTCTCGTTGCCATGGAGACTCACAATAACAAGTCTTGCAAAAAGAAAAAATATTCAGAAAAATCTCCCGTATAGCACAGCCTCTGACCAGCGCGAAAAAATCTACCCGAACAGACACAGATTGACAGCTGATATCTTAAAAAAGACGGCTATATTGCAAAAAAATCATAAGTTAAAAACAGAGCTACTACAATTGCTGCTGCCACCTAGCGGCGCATTCTAGAACATTAATGTTCTTTTCCTTCCATCCATCCATCCATCCATCCATCCATCCATCCATCCATCCATCCATCCATCCATCCATCCATTTTCTTCCGCTTATCCGGAGTCGGGTCGCGGGGGCAGCTGCCTAAGCAGGGAAACCCAGACGGGCAAAGGCCCAGCCACCAAGCGCTCGCCTCCGTGCCCCACCTCCAGGCCTGGCTCTAGAGTGGGGCCCCGGTGACCGACGTCCGGGCAAGGGAAACCTTGGTCCTTGCTTTCTCCTCATCATAGGGGTGATTTGAATGATTTGAAAATAAGTGTTCTTTTAACAAATATAAACATTTTGTATGTTGAGCTTTAAAATGTTAATTTCAGGTAAAAGAAAACTGAAGGAATAATTTCTATTTGTAAACATTAAAGCAGGAAATAGTTAGAAACCTTCCTCCTATTTTGTGCCAAACTAAATATTTTACAACTTTATATTAATTTTATAATAACCAAGAAAGTGCAGTCTGACTTCATCATACTCATACTTGTACTCATACCAAAAGTATTAGGACACATCTCCATAGCACTGAATTCAGGTCTATGAAGACATGTATGAGCGAGTTTGGTGTGAAGGAAGTTGACTGGCCTGCAGAGTCCTGACCTCAAACCAACAGAACACCTTTGGAATTAATTAGGCTTTCTGCTCCAGCATTAGTACCTGATCTCACAAATATTACTCTGGAAGAATGATCAAAAACCCCATAAACACACTCCTAAACCTTATGGAAAGCCTTTTCCAGAGGAGTTTAAACTGTTGTAGCTGCAAAGAGTGGGCCAATCTCATTTTAAATCCTATGGATTAAGGATGGGATGTCATTAAAATTCATATATAGGCAGAGGTCCAAATACTTTTGGCAGTATAGTGTAGTTACATACCACGCCTTTGAGCATCAACTTTTTCTTTTTAAGATAAAAAAAAGGTTGTTGGTTGTTAGAAAAAAACAGATTTAAACACTCATTTTCTCATGGTGCCACCCACCCAACACATCTAATTCAGCATCCGCCTTGCGTGGCTAATGTGTTGATATCCAGTTACTGGTGTGTGACGCAGTGCTGTAATGCAAAACACAGCTGTCATGTGATGCTCTGGGCTAGAAGTGTTAGAGTGCAGTATATTCAGACACAGTCACCCTGAAGCTTTGTTTCAAACTAACTCTGATCCGATTCCACGCAGTTTGATTTGTTTGGAACACTGAACGCTCATTTCTCTGGTGTGGTTGATGATCTAGATTTTCTTCTTCTGTGAGCAGATGTCACTGTGTGACATTGGTCAGAGGGTATGGTCTGCTTGAGTAAAGTGCGATATAAAAGCAAACCAAACCAAATTTTTTGGAAATTGCCTGCACAATTGTCCCGAGTCCCACAGACCAGGATAGTCTGAGTGTGAATGTGCTTTTAGCCTTGGGATCCTGAAAGGCAATGATGGCTCCACAAATATATAGAATGACTGTCATTGTGCTATCAGAGCAAGTCCCCCCCCCCCCAAAAAAAAATCTTGAACTGAACTCGGGTGTCTGCAATGGATATCTCTTGAATTACACCATCACCATCCCTGTTCCCTAATCCATGCATGCTTACTAGTGTGAAAAGGCTTAGCCAAAGTCAGGTAGTCACTTGTTTAAAAAAATAAAAATAAAAATTACATTAATGCATGGCGGCTGGGGGACTTTTGGCCTCTCGACATGAACGTGAAGACTTTCCTTACTAAAGAGAAAAGAAAAAAAAATCCATCTGTGATATGTAGGTTTCTTTTATTTAGGCCATTATATAATGGAATGAGGAAATATAGCTGAATAATGAAGGTCGACATACCTAGTCTCTCTCCCTTTCTTTCTCACTTCAACACACACCCAGAAACATGTGTAAGTATCTCCACGCAACTTGTCTGCTTAGTCTTTTCCTGTAGTTATCCAGATTAAGTAAGAGCAGGGAACATAAAAGAACAAATAACAGGCTTGTGGGAAACAGTGGGAGAAACACAGTAAACAGGTTAACACACTATGTGTAGTTTACCTTTTGATTTTATTTATCTTCAAACAGCTTCTCACCACCCTCCAAGTGTGTGCCTACATACGTGTGTGCATATGCAATCCTGCATCAATAGCTTTCATACACAAGATTTTAGGAATGATTTGAAGAATAAAAAAAGCATAATCAGCTCTGACAAAACTTGTCTTTTTTTCCAGACAACAGAGGTACAAGCCCCAGAACTGTCATTTCCTGTGATATTTATGACAAAACTCATTGGCGGGATTTCTATTCCCACTGCTTTGGTGTTTATCTTGGCCCGCTGAATTAGCAAAGTGTCTCTGATGAAAATCTGTCAACCAAACAAATTCTTATCTTTGCTTTTTGTATTTTAGAATAGAAGAAATTTATAGGTGATACTTTTTTCTCCCTGTCTCTCATTTGCATATTGTAGAAAGAAGAAGGTTGAAGTTGCTAACCATTATGGACAGCCTCCCGAGGTAAGCGAGTTTGATGAAGGCTGCTCTTGTTTTCTGGCAGTGCTCATTGGTCGTAGTGTTTTCACAAAAACACAGCTTTAAAATGAAAAGCTTTTAAATTCTCTTGTCCACATTAAGGCTTTCTAACGTTACATGACACAGTAAAATTAATTGGGCTGGATTTAAAAGAACTGATTTATTGATTTGAATAAATTCAAAGTAAATAAATCCAACATCTATTCATAAAACTTGGAGATTGATTTTTTTATACACATTTTTTTCTGGTAATGTACCCTACTCTCGTACCCTACTCTAAATTATATCTCCCATCTCTCTGGCTGAAAAGGTTCTGTATATGGTATGGTAATAAGTTCCGGCTGGCTTTAAACATAATCTGTCCTGTGTGATAATTAACCAGGTGCTAGTAACTTGGATTGTAAAAACAGTTTGTATGATCCAGATAACTGACTTCATAAAACGGACTGCCCTTTTTTTTGTAATATTTACAACAAGTAAACTGTATTTTTATAATTGTTGCCCTAGACCTCTAGACAGTACTCTAAGTAAGGTAATATTGGCGACCAATAAAGAATATAAAGTGATTTGTAATCCAGGACCTGCTTAATTTTATTTATGATTAAGATATTTTTTGCAATTTTATTTTCTGTCTGATGTGAGGCTTCCAACTAATCTTAAATATAGTATCACTCCCAGGAACTTTATTTCTTTTACATATTCAATAATTTCAGTATGTATGCATATGTGTATATCATCTTTCTTTTTATAATTTCCAAAGACCATTACCTTAGTTTTTTCCTATATTTAGTGATAGTTTTTTATCAATCCATTTTTTACATTTTTCTAATTCATTAACTAGCTCTTTATAATCCTTTACAGATAAAGATATATTTGTATCATCTGCTAATATTAATTTTAGCAATCTAGAGACTTGAAATATAAAATGTATGTATATGTTAAACAATTTGGGGCCCAATACTGACCCCTGGGGGACACCACAGGCAATCTCCACACAGCCAGACACATGATCTCCCATCTTCACAAATTGTTGTCTTTCACACAAATAACTCCTAATTCAGCTCAGTGCCACTGTCCTAACTCCATACACCACCACCAGCCCCCCACTGCCCTCCACCTCCCCCCTCTCCCTTACATCGGCCCAGGTGAGGAGAGAACTGAGGCGGCTGAAGAACAGGAAAGCTGCAGGACCAGATGGCATCAGCCCCAGGCTGCTCAGGACCTGTGCAGACCAGCTCTGTGAGGTGCTCAAGTACATCTTTAACCTGAGCCTCAGCCTGGAGAAGGTCCCTGTCCTGTGGAAGACCTCCTGTGTGGTTCCGGTTCCTAAGATATCACACGCGAAGGAACCGAACCATTACAGACCCGTCGCCTTGACCTCCCACCTGATGAAGACCATGGAGAGGCTCATCCTCGGTCACCTCCGCTCCGTGGTGTGCACCACGATGGACCCGCTGCAGTTTGCCTACAGGCCAAACATCGGGGTGGATGATGCTGTCATCTACCTACTGCACAGGGCGCTGGCTCACCTGGAGACCTCTGGGAGCGTCGTGAGAGTCATGCTTTTTGACTTCTCCAGTGCGTTCAACACCATCCAGCCGGCGCTGCTGCGGGGGAAGCTGGAAGGAGCTGGAGTGGATGGAAAGTTAGCTGCGTGGACCATCGACTACCTCACCAACCGGCCACAGTACGTGCGTCTGCAGAACTGTGTGTCTGAGGTGGTAGTCTGCAGCACGGGGCCCCCTCAGGGAACAGTGCTCTCACCGTTCCTCTTCACCCTCTACACCTCGGACTTCACCTACAACACCAGCAGCTGTCATCTCCAGAAGTTCTCTGACGACTCAGCCATTGTGGGCTGTGTGTCTGAGGGGAACGAGCTGGAGTACCGGTCAGTCATCATGGACTTTGTGGACTGGTGTGAGCCCAACCACCTGTGCTTAAACACCAGTAAGACCATGGAGATGGTGACTGACTTCCGGAGAAGGACACTACCCCACACACCGGTGAACATCCAGGGGAAGGATATTGACCTGGTGGACAGTTTCAAGTACCTGGGTGTTCACCTCAACAGTAAACTGGACTGGTCACACCACACAGACGCCCTGTACAAGAAGGGCCAGAGTCGCCTCCACCTCCTGAGGAGACTGAGGACCTTTGGAGTATGCAGGCCTCTGCTAAGGACATTTTATGACTCTGTGGTAGCCTCTGCTGTCCTCTACGCCGTTGTCTGCTGGGGAGCGAGCAGCACTGACCGGGACAGGAAGAGACTGAACAAGCTGGTCAGGAGGGCCAGCTCTGTCCTGGGCTGCCCGCTGGACTCTGTGGAGGAGGTGGGTGAGAGGAGGATGTTGGCCAAGCTCACATCCATCATGGACAACACCTCTCACCCGCTGCACCAGACTGTGGAGGGGCTGAGCAGCTCCTTCAGCAGCAGACGGAGACACCCTCAGTGTAGGAAGGAGAGCTACCGCAGGTCCTTCATTCCCACTGCTGTCAGACTGTACAACTTATCTGTATAGTCATAATACTGTGTAGTATTTATTTATATTTTACTGTGCAATACCCCCCATTATCAATGTCAATATTCTTCATATCCCACCATCACCATGTAAATATGTATATAGTCTGTGAAGTTGTTGTTATATTTTATATATCTTTTATATTTATAATGGTACATATTTTTGCTTTTCTTAGACTTTTTCTCGTAAATAATTTATATTGCACCTTCTTGCTGTGATGCATGTTCACCTTATTCTGTCTTTCTGCACTTTATTCTATAACAAGAGCTGCTGTAACAAGTGAATTTCTCCACTGTGAGATAATAAAGTCTAATCTAATCTAATCTACACTTTCAGTTGATTAAGTATAGAATGATTTATGCTGTCAAATGCTTTTCTAAAATCCATGAATATAGCAATTGCATGTTTTCCTGGATCCAATGCATTATTTTTTTCTTCTGTTGCTTCCATTAATGCGAATTATGTTGAACTTGTTACTTTAAATCCATATTGAATCTGGCCTAGTAATTCATATTCACTCAGGAAGTTTTCTAGTCTTTTATTAAGAAGCTTTTCTAGCGTTTTTGAGAACTGTGGGAAAAGTGACATTGGCCGGCAGTTTGTGTATTGACGTTTGTTCCCTTTCTTAAATATTGGTATTACTTTAGCTATTTTCATTTTCTGTGGGATGAGCCAGTTTGGAATGATAAATTACAAATGTAAGTTAGTGGCTTTAAAATGCAATCAATAACTCTCTTTATCAATACCATATCAATACCATCACAATCAGTAGACAGTTTGTTTTTACAGGTCATGACAACAGATTTCACCTCCAACTAGTCCACCGCTGAGAGGAAGATTGGATGAGGATTATTCCTTATCAATGATCCATTCACAGTTTGCTGCCAACTCTGGTCCAACATTAATAAAAAAGTTATTCATTCTATTTACCATCATGACATAATTATCACCACAGTTATCAATAAAATACTGGATATGTCATTTTCTTTGTCCCACTTCCTCTTGGTTTATTCAATATTTCCCAAATGCCTTTTATGTCACTTAGTCTCATTCAGTTTTTTCTGTTATAATTTCTTTTACTGGTTCTTATTATGTCAGTTAACTTGTTTTTAGATATTTTATATCTCCTTTCAGATTCTTCAGTTCTTAATCAGATAAAGTTCTTATAAAGATAGTTTTTCTTGTTACAAGCATTTTGTAGCCCCTCGGTTAGGCATGGGGAATTTTTATATCTATAACTTTTAGTAATGATAAGTGGGCAATTTCTATCATATGATTTAAATACATAAATAAATTTGTTGTATGCCATGTCTACTTCTGTTTCCCTATAAACATCATCCCAATCTTGTAGCATCAAGTCATCTTTTAGTGCACTGATAGCATCTTCAGTACTTAATTGCTTTTTGATGGTTATTTTAAATGCTTTTTTTCTATTCTTATCCTCATTAATTCGATAATTGATGTTGAAAAAACCAAACACAGGTAAGTGGCCACTGACGTCACTCATCAGTATACCACTCACCATACTGTGTTTGATTACGTTTATCAATGTTGCACAATCTGTTGTTAATCTCGTGGGTCTTGTATTTTGGGGAACGGGGTTAAACTAAACATTGTATTTAGGAATTCATCATCTGTTTATGTAGCTTTTATTTTGTGAGGTCTATGTTAAAGTCTACACAAATACATCCTTTTGATCAGTTCTTGTGTACATCTTATCCATACAGTTTCTAAATGTTTCTAAGTCTGATCCTGGAGCTCTATACAACTCACTATGATATTTCTCCTGTTTTCCATTAAAATTTCAATTGTCAAACATTCCATCAACTCATCTACAGCTGATGTCATGTTGGCTACCAGGTTACTTTTCAGTTTACTGTCAACATACAATGCTACTCCACCACCAATTTTGCATTTTCTATATTGTGTGTAAAACTCATATCCACATCAATTGAAATTTGCCTCTTTTTCATCATTTATCCGTGTCTCTGATATGGCTATAATGTTGAATGGTGTCTTAAACTTATTTAAGAAGTTAATATTTTCAAAGTTAGCATAAAGACTCCTGCTGTTAATATGAATTATTGACAGGGTTTGATCTTAATTCAAAATTCCATCCAGTCGCTGTTTCTGATAATAAAAACATTCATTGCTGACATGGTTAAAATAATTATTATCAGGGTCTATGTCACCTAAAGTATCTTATAGTGTTTGTTCAGAGATTACAAACCTTTCCAATTGTGATTGACTTGATGCATTTTCATTATAATCCTCATCATTGGATGAGGAAGGATAACTGACTGAGATGCTGGTCATAAGGTGTATTAACAAAAGTACATCAATAAAAGAGAAGAAAGATCAAAACAAAAGAAAAACTACTCATAATGAGCTGCAGTAATATTTGTATTTTTGAACTGTCATATCGTTTATCATTACTTTTTTTGCTTCTTCAGGTCCAGCAAGATTACAAAGATTCCATGATTCAAAGTAAATAAATAAACAAATGGCTATCAAGAGGAGCCTTATACTAATCAGCCTCGCCTTGGCAAAGCAAACGTGTTCGGCACAATACTGTCACGGTCAAAGACCGTAGCCAAGATGTGGACCCAAATGCAGAAGAAAGAGGAGAGAGGTGAGAATGAACAAACCTTTTATTTTATGCTTGGGTTCATCTGTGGGAGAGTTGGTCTGGGTGTTGATAACATCTTCTGGGAGAGGACAGAAGATTAGGAGGCCAGATGGAAATTCTTAATTTTGCAGACAGGATCGGAAACTTACTTGGATCCCAAGGTGGCTGACGGCGGAGTGGTGCGTCTGGAAATTATCTTTGTCTGTGTAGGTTGTGTTTGGCGGCAGGTAGGTTGAGCAGGTAGGTTGGCAAGGCTTGGTTGAGGCTAGAAGTCCTGCGAAGACTGGAGCTCCTGCTGGTTCTTAAATAGCAGCTTGATGAACAGCAGGTGGATCCAATTGTTGCTCCAGAATCCACCTGGAACACCTGGAACACTCAACACACACACAGCCAGAGCATAATCATGACAAATACAGCAACCAGACTATCATTCTGCTAGCTATGATGCTGGACAGGACAGGTTAAAAAAAAAAAAATGTCATTGATGAAGTTCTTAATGATCAATTAATCATCGATTAATTATGCCCATCGCTACCTTCCACTTCAGCCAACTTGTTTACCAGTAGTTAACAGTGGAAAGACACCAATACGCTGCAGTTTTGAGGTTTCTGTTTATATTTATAGGCTAAAACCTAATATGGTTTTCACAAGAAGCTGTCTAGTATGAGCAGCAGCAGACAGCAGGCTATCCAAAATGTTGAGCTGTGATGCTCTACCTCACTTCCTGTCTTCACTGGATGGTCCCTTTGCTTTCACAATGCAAACGAACTGCAATGTAAGTGAACCGAGACCCTGGTTTTCAAGTGAAGTTTGCTTTATTGATTTACACCACAGTGCAAATGAGTGTTCACACTGCTCCAAACTAATGGTACTATCTGTGGAAGCATGACAGGGTTTGTGTAAAGCGGGTCAAACTGTGCCAGTTTGAATGCAATCTAAACGTAGTCCATACCTCTGATTGTACCACACAACTCTGAGACTGCCAATTAGATTTTTTTTAAATAGTAAACTGTCTTAAGATAATGTTGTATTTTCAATAAAATGTGGGTTTATTAGATTTGTAAATCACTGAATTCTGTTTTAATTTATATTTTAAACAGAGTACCGACTTGTCAGGGTTTGTATGGAAATCCAGTTCTGAGAGAAGAACCTATGGTTTAGAGAATATTTTAACAGTGTCTGTGAGGATCAGTGTGTGTGTGTGTGTGTATACAACAGCCTGAGGTAAGCTTGTCCTTGAGACAACCTCTGTTTGCAGATCAGACTTAAAGACAGCATTGTGTGTTGTAATTTGTTTTTTTCCTGCTGGAAGGTCATCAAGCCTGTAACAAGTTTAGAGGAAGGTTTGGGGGGGGAAATGGTGTGAAAGCATTTCCTTTGATTGTAAAAGTCTAAACAGACTCTTTCCCAATGTCACATTCATCATTTTCTAACAGCTAATATCTCTGGATGAAACCGAAGAAGATGGTGACCCTCCCCTGCTGTTCCAGAGGTGGACAAAGGGGAGGACAGAGGGGGCAAGGGAAGACATGAGTCAACCTTCAGATGCCCCCCACCACTGTCTAGAGGGAGCGAGTGCGAGAGGTGATGTTTTTTAAAAAGCTCTCCTGACCTGTAGGCACTCAGTTGAATGTTTGCTTAAATGGACGTGCCACAGTTTTAAAATGTGCTTTGTGTAGCAGATTTTGAAATGCACTATTGCATTTCAAAGGACACATGTGTTCATCACATACATTCTCTTTGCTTTCACACCATTTACACGCTAGCAGATCCACAAAAACACACACTTATCTGAGTTGCATAGGGCATCGGTGTCAGCCTGAAGGTTTCTGGCAAGGTCTTCTGGGTAATTCCCATTCACCTTGTCCAGGGGATTGTGTGAACTGAGCAGTGTGTGTGTATATTACAGATGTGTGTTTGCTTCTTTTGCTGGTTCTGTGGGTGATCTGACTCATTTATGAGACAGAAGAAGGGAAAACAGAAGAAGTTTTGGAGGTCACAAACAAATTACAGTCTCTGCCTTGTACTGTGTGATGGTGTCTGGGTTTGTTTGTGCTTGTGTTTTTGTGTGTGTGCGCGTATTTCAATGTAGTAGCAAATTGAGGAAAGCGTGCTGTTGTGACTACAGGAATTTGTGGAGACTGTCTATATGCAAATGATAAAAGGATGTGAACATAATGACCTGGCATTGAGAAAGACCACAGCTCCAGAGCTGCTCAGAATAAGGTGGAAGAGGAAAGAAAAACCTCGTGAGACTGGAGAAGAGCATGGGAGGCATGTTACTGTGCCCCTTGTGGTTGGCTTGTGAGGAAACTTCTTGCAGTCAAGAAAGTAAAGAAAATGCCCAATAATATGCTTTCAGATATGGACAAAATTAATCTTTTTTTTTCTTTTACTTCTTTTACTCATATATAAGAAAATGCCACATCATAAAATGTTCTTTGACTCGAAATCAGTGTTGTTTCACCACATCTCTTAATGTAAATGTGTTTTGGTTCACCATGAGTGACCAAATTAATTTATTATCAAAGACACACTACAGATTTTCTCTGTAACACGCCTCCTATCCACAGCTAATTCAGCATCAATCTTGAATCCTACCTGTACTGTGAGATTTCTCCAGCCAGTACAAGACAGTCCTATCTTGACTCTTATCTCTGGCTCGGCCCATTTCTCTTTTTTCTCTCTTCCTCCAATAATGTCTTTTCGCATTGCTTTGCTGAGTAGTCCACTGTGCACGTTCAGAACAACTGGCGTGTTTATATTCTCTTGTTAGCATGTGTCACGGTGCATAAAGCAAACTTGGCTGCAATGTCATGCAGCCTCCCAGAAGTTTTTCAGCCTTGTGACACTGATCAGAAAGTTACTGTGCGTCTTTAATTTGATTGAAACTGGCTTATGCTGTCTCCAGATATCTCCTGCAGCTCACTGATACCACTTTGTTTGCTCCATCAAAAATACACATCTGCAAGGGGACAACTGAGCAAGATGAATACATGGATTTGACAAATAATGCTAAACCTACCGATTTCCTGTTTGTATTTTTTGAATGATGATTTCTACTACATTTTACTACTGTTAGACTGATTTTGGTTTCCTGGTTCATTTATTTTTAAAATAATCCTACAAACTAGAAGCAATCAGAGAGTGCAGACCTCCACCAAGCCATAGGGCCACTGAGAAAAAAACCCAAAAGGCCCAACGGTCCACCCAGTACCCCCTATGTTTTGAACCTTCTGGTTCACCTGATCTAGATTATCAACATGATCCAGGTCAAACAATGTTGAATCAATCTACCTTGATGCTGTCTATGAATTTTTTATTTTTATTTATTTATTTATTACTATTGATTCTGGGCATTGTCTAATGAGTTAGAAGCTTTAATTGCAAAATGATCCCTATCTTCCAATAGCAAAGAATCCTTTAAAAAAATTCCTGGTGATCCGGATCACCCCCGTTTGACTGATGTTGATGTAACATAATAATAAAAGAAATGAACAGAAGTAGAATAAGCTTTGGCTATGCTCCAACAAATGAATGAGGAAAACTCAGACAGGGGAGAAATGACCTCTTACAACAATAGGACCAAGCTAGGAGTAACATCCTTAACAAGATGCAGAGGCAGTAGTCATCTGGAGCTGCAGCTGGAAGACGGCCTGTTGTGGTGTTTTATAACGTTTTAGACATGGCTGCCCTGAAGGCGTGGGTCCTCTACCGGAGCTGCATCGAAGCCAGAATGACCTGCGAGCATTCATTACTGAGCTGTGTGATACGATAAATCAATATCAGCTGACATCCAGCGCTCTGTTTCTTACTTTGGCATTATATGATGTTTTTGTTCTAATTGGTCCCTCTCAAATAATTGATAAAATATTATAAATACTTAAAAAAAACTATTTAATTTTGTTTAATGTTAGCTGATAACTGAATGTTGTAAGCTAGTAAGTATTTGACATTTTCTATTTGAAATACAAGCCCAAAGTAATCCCACATGCTAATCAATTAATTATTTATAGCAGCTGTCTACTGCTAAATGATAAAAAAGATTGAAAGGAAAATACTTTCACGTCTGTAATGGCCACCTTTATGATTTTAATGCTGCATTAGCACGGTGTCAGAATAACCTCCTCTAGTGGTTCTAGGGAGTATTGAAACGTTTGCGGTTTTACTGTTAAAAACAATTCCTGGATCCAGGCAGTGATCCAGATAACCTCTGTCAGTTGTTTCTTTATTCCATTTCCAGAAATTTTTTAGCAAAATCTGTCTATTACTTTTTGAGTTATGTTGCTAAACATATGCCATCGAAAATATAACCTTCTCCTTGGGAGAGGTAAAAGAACATAAATACATATAAAAAAAAGAATCACAGTTCATAGTGAAAGTTACATGATCTAATATGGCTGCTAACCGCTAATGCTTCCATATGCAAATTAGATGAGTAAATTTACTTTTATCATAAACTCTTGTGCATTTTTAACATTTTTCTCATTTATAGTACACCTTTAACCTCTCACCACTTCCAAGCTACAACATTTTCAATGCTTGATATCAAGATTCAACATTTCTTTGAAAACTGTGGTGCCAGAAGGGTTAAATCATACAAGTCATCGTTATCATCCAACCCTTCAGATGGGTCGAGAGGGCGGGCAACATTTCTAACAATGGTAATAACTGAAAACTTTCTACTTTTCAGCAAATGATGTCCTGATAAGATCCTGGTCATCTTGGCAGTTAGAAAGAAAACGGGATGCTACGCACAAAGGACCTGATTCACCATGATTCCTGATAAAGAGTGCAAAATTGCATGCACACGCAAATAGATTGGACATGTAGTTTGTTTATGATTTGCGGGTGATCAACTAAGAACGTTGATGCAACTGATAACAGCCGCAAACAGCAGTATTCAACTGTATTAAACCCATCTGCAGATCTACATCAGTGAAGCAAACCTGTTGGTAATCTAGTTATTCCTTTCCCTTTAAGGGGCAGAGGGTGGAATAACCCAGGAGTATAAATACGTGGAGGGTTACTTGTGGACTGGACCAGAACTGCTGTTCTTCCTTGGTTGGGAAGGGGAAAAATCGGGACACTTGTTCTGTTACAATTCATACATAAGCGATGCTAGGTTAGACCTAAAAAGACTCACTTTCTGTTAGATTAATGGAAATCTTCACATGTCCAAAAGGAGCTTAAGTAATGCTCTCATTGGTGTGATTGTGTGTTGTTTTCATCCTCGATGTGATAAGAAGCTAACTGCTGCCCTGAGGGTTAGAAATATATCTATGAAATTATGTCACCTTCTGCTGGGAAAACTGATTAGCTCTAATTATCAGCTAATAGGCTAAATATTGAAGCTGTGTGTGAAGAAATTTTATTAACATAGACAAAGATTGTTTGGATCGATTCAGCCAGAATAATGATTGTTACAGATCAAGCTGCATGTGAATTTAATAGCTGGACACAGATGCGTCTGGTTTGGTTTAGTCTTCCTCCAGATGTAAACCCATCTGATTTAATGATTTACACTGCTGCTCTGTGTGCTCTGGGGTCTGTATTTTGTGCTCCTGATGCAGGTTAAATGCTTCTGTCCACTGACTTTGGAAATGGTTGGCTTCCAGATGGCTGTAAATAACAGTTTTGCTCTACATAGTTTTAGACTGGAATTAGAGTGATGTCAGTTATACATGAAGAACTGTACAGGACTGCTGAGGTAACACAACATGAAAACAAGGTAAAGAACAGAAATAAAACAACAACAATGATTTCAATGAAACCAAGATACATATAACTTGGGATAAGTGAACACATAATGGTAATTTTAGATCAAGAGAGAAAAATATATATAAACCCAAACACAACAAAACCCACAACAGACCCTTACAGCATCTACTGCATATTAGTCCATCCATTCATCCATCCATATCCATCCATCCATCCATCCATCCATCCATCCATCCATCCATCCATCCATCCATCCATCCATCCATCCAAAAAGTCAAATAAATTCCTAAGTCTTTAAAAATAAGTCATTCTGTCTGTATAGGACAGTATGGATCCTACTTTTTCCCAGTCAGTTCTTTCAGCCCATCCCGGGGTATCTCAAGGTGTCCTCATATATGTCACGTGTTGCACAATTTCTTGCACTTCCTCCCTGTCTTGACCCTGTCTATACCTCAAAGAGCATTAACTACTCACACTTAAAATTTATGACCTAACACACAATAGTTGTTGGACACCACAAGAGGGAAAAAAAGTTTTACCTAGATGATGTGTCAAGAGCAAGCTGCACGAACCGCCAAGCCAGGAATGCAAGGAAAAAATAACATTGTTCTTCTGTCCCAGCCCCGAGAGAGAACAAATTTCTCTGTAATTGTGGTGTATGTTCAGGCCTTCAATGCCATTAAAACAAAGTCTAGTCTAACTAGAAATTAACATAGCCTATAAATAGGCAATGGTTGTCCACTGTCCTGGCCACTCCATATACATTTCCTGATCTACTTTTAGAGCTTAAGCCCGTCCAGGTAGTACTACAGAAAACAAGGTAATTGTTTCTGTGGAGTCAGCCCATTATCCCAACACAGTACATGCCACCACTGGGAATGTGCTATCTGCTTATTTCGGACCATTTATGTTTTAAAAGTTTCCCTTATTGTTTTTGGAATTTTATGAGATGTGTTTTTGTCTGGATTATTTTGTGTTTTCCACTGTATTTGTCCTGTATTGTGTATTCTGCATTTCACTGTGTTCACATCTTTGTGCATGTCAATGTTCCTGGTTGCATCAGTGTGGAGCAGTGGAAACAGGCTCATCATTGCTGCCTAAGAAGACATGGTAGTGGAGATAGCAGACAGGAGGTGGGGAATGGCAGGTGGGGACAGGAAACGGAGAAAGGGGGATACAGTCTTAAGTGTTAGTGATGGACTAGACAATAGAAGGTGATGTAGGATTTAAATCAACTCCTGCTTTCTCTAAGCACCATTGGCTGATGGGTGAGAAAATGGCTCTGTGATGCCATCTGCTGCAATCCTGACGGCAAAGTCCATGAATCTGCTTAATTCACAGTTTTTCCCCCTTTCTTGTCTAACTTTTGTGTTGTAGGTGAGTATAGTTAAAGTTTAATCCAAAGACTAATGGCTGAATGGAAAAAGTCAAGGTGCTCTCCTTAGTTAAAGTGCTTTTGAACAGAGAAACAAGCAAGCAAATCTAGTATCCCACAGTGGAAATCCTGTAATTGCATTTGGAGCAAAAGCACGTGTGAACACATCAGCTGGTTTTAAATGTTGTGTAAAAACGAAGGTGACACACATTCCTAGCATCACGGTAACACAGCTCTTTACCCTCATAATATCAGCTTGATGTTGATTTTTTCAAGAGAAATAAATGTATTTAAGGCCTGGAAAAAGGACAGCATCCAACACAGATGGTGTAATCAAGTTAAGTGATGCTCCAACTTGTCTTTTACCTCTGAGACAACCTCTTGGAAATTCAACGGAAATATCTTTGTAACGTTAGCAAAACTCATTAACACAGGTCCCGAATCATGGCAGAAATCTAACAGGATTTCTTTTGGGAACTGGGTTCTGATCAGAAGTCCATCTGTGATCTCTTTGATTAGATCAACTCTCAGAGGTTGAAATATCTTTTGATAACACAAGATCGGCTAAGAAAAGTTCTCATCTGTCTGTCACAGATGTCTTTTCTAAGTTTTGAGACCAGTTAGGCTACACATCTGTGTATTAATAAAAGAATACAAACTGAGTAATTACTATTTTGATAAAATAAAGAATGAATGTGGATGCTGAAATTGCTAAGACATGCAAAGGTATTGCACTTTCCCTGTTCTACCACATGATTCTGAGCATATGAATGGTCGGAACACGTTTCTAAGTGCAAATGATTAAATTCCAAACTAGATAAATATCCCAAGTTTGAAGTAGAAACTATGATTTCTATTATAATTACAACAAGTCCTCTGTAGGATTTGTGTTTGGGATGTCCGTTCTGGGCTACCATACAGGCAAAGCAAAACATCATGAGGAAACAACCCACAGTCTACAGCTATGAATGGCTCATTTTAAGATAAAACCAAAATAAAACAGTATTTCCAGTACTTTTTTTTTCTTTCCCATTCACATGTTATTACTTACGTTTCAATTCAAAATGAAAGTTGAAACTAGCTTTGCTTTGCGCTTCATTCCGATGACTTTCATCCTGCTCGCATTGCAAAGCAGAATCTTTTACACTGAGGCAGCAGTTGAGGTTGAAAGAGGAGGTTCAATAAATATACGATTTATGCCCTTTGGTTTTGGCAATAATAAAGAAAAAAACTCTTCTAACTGGTAAACTTATTGTTTATATTGCAGCAAAAAGATATCGAAATGTTGGTAAACTTTTTGTGCTTAGGATCTGACAAACTGAAAGCATGTGTGTAAGTCCAGAAGAAAGATGATTCTATGATACGTGTATAATTAAAAATTGTGCAGCAGCAGTGGGAACTGACCACTGTGTACACATGCTATGTTTTGAGGGCAACAAAGAAGATGATAGATGACTTGGCCAAATGTAATATCACTATACCAGAGGGAGCAATGTGAAATAAATATGGTCACATATGATTATTAATGTGGGAAATATTAACAACCACGATGATGGAAGCAATACAGATAAAGCTGCAGTCAAGTATTTGGAGTCAAGGAATTTTTATTGAAACTGTTGACCTTTTCAACATATCAGAAAGGGCAAAGAATAGTTTCTCCTGGAAACAGTGCCTCCAAATAAAGGTGCTAACTCAAACAAATTACAACCCTTGTTAAAAGTGTTACAAGTCTAAATACACACCAAAACATTTAGTAACATTTTTTGACCAGTTCTGCAGACAGTATGGCTGAACATGCAGTACCCTGTTTCCTGGTTAATGTTGGTTATTGTATATAACTAGAATAGGAGGCTTTGTACGAATGCATGTCGGTCACTTTATAGTCACCAGTCCTCTTCTCAGTGAAGCTACTCATCATATTTACCAAAGTATACCTGACTTGCCTAGGCCCATTTAACTTCAGTTTATATGTGCAGAGATTATTCAGCTTTTTAACTTTTTATTTGTCTGAATTTTTTAAGTGTTTGTTTGATTTTAGTCAGACTAACATGTTAACATATATTCTTAAAAGTTTTAGTTGGAATAATGCCATATATTCTAGCCATGAATTTATGGAAAACACAATTACAGTTACAACCGCCCGGAGTTCCTTAAGTCTCTGGAGGGATCCGGTTTGGTGGTCTCAGGATTGGGTCTCTGCTCTTTGCGGATGATGTGGTTCTGTTGGCTTAATTGGGCCGTGATCTTCAGCTCTCACTGGAACAATTCGCAGCTCAGTGTGAAGCGACTGGGATGAGAATCAGCACCTCCAAATCTGAGACCATGGTCCTATAGCCGAAAAAGGGTGGAGTGCCTTCTCTGGGTCGGCAATGAGGTCCTGCCCCAAGTGGAGGAGTTCACGAGTGAGGGAAGGATGGAGCAGGAGATCAACAGGCAGATTGGTGCAGCGTCTGCAGTGATGCGGACTCTGCATCGGTCTGTCATGGTGAAGAAGGAGCTGAGCCAAAAGACAAAGTTCTCGATTTACCAGTCGATCTACGTTCCTACCCTCACCTATGGTCACGAGCTGTGGGTAGTGACCGAAAGAACAAGATCGCAAATACAAGCAGCCAAAATTAGTTTTCTCTGCAGGATGGCCGGGCTCTCCCTTAGAGATAGGGTGAGAAGCTCGGTGATCTGGGAGGGGCTCAGAGTAGAGCCGCTGCTCCTCCGCATCAAGAGATGCCAGATGAGGTGGCTCAGTCATCTGGTTAGGATGCCTCCTGGACTGCTCCCTGGTGAGTTGTTCCGGGCATGTTCCACCGGAAAGAGGCCCCGGGGAAGACCCAGGACACGCTGGACGAACTACATCTCTCAGCTGGCCTGGGAATGCCTCGGGATCCCCCAGGATGAGCTGATGAATGTGGCCGGAGAGAGGGAAGTCTGGGTTTCCCTGCTTAGGTGGCTGCCCCCTTGACCAGATTTGGATAAGTGGCAGAAAATGGATGGATAATAACAGTGGTCCCTTGCTATAACGTGGTTCACCTTTTGCGGCCTCACAGGTTTGCAGATTTTTTTAGTGCAATTTTGCATGTTTTTTTTTTTTTTTTTTTTTTTACAGCGCATTGTGTTCTGCCTCCTGATTGGCTGTAGACCACTGCCAATCAATCTCCTACGCCATGTCTCTGGTGTCTTTGGTTTCATTCTATAATACTGGACTTATTTTTTCTAGGAAGGTTTGAACTTTGAGGGTGTTTAAACAAGAGAGAAAAGTGTGAAAATGGTAATGCCTGTCTGAGAAAAGTGTATAAAGTGTGTAGTGAGGGATTTTACAGCCTTAAAACATCTATAACAATTGTAAAAAATAAAGCTGACTACTTTGTGGATTTCACCTATTGTGGGTTATTTTTAGAATGTAACTCCCGCGATTAACGAGAAAACGAGAACACATTTAAATGATTTTTTTTATTTATTTTTTGCCAGTAATTGTGGGCATTATTTTTGAGTTAAATGCTCTAAAGGCAAAATGATTACTCCCCATCGTAAAGAATCCTTTCAAACAAATCATGGCTCCAGGGTGTGATCTGGATCACTCTCAACATGTAATCATTTGTTCCTTTATTCCATTTCCGACATTTCTCGAAAATTTAACAAAAATCTGTTCATAACTTTTTGAGTTAGCTTCTAACAGACAAACAGACAGACAAACCTACATTACTGAAAACACAACCTCTGCCTTTGTGGAGGTTATAAATAAACAGGAAAAGAAGGAACTGATGAAGCTCTGCCCGAAATGTCTGTGCTGTAAAAAAGTGAACTTGAGTATTCGGAGTGTAGTCTGATTAACTAATATTGTCTCACGAATTTAGGCATTAACAGAGTCTGCGTTTTTCTGCCAGCATTCCTTCCTGGCTGTAGCTGTGGCAATACCATTGCTTTTGGTCTGGATGCTGTGTTTGAATTCTTCATATTTCTGAAGAATAAATGTGCTCCTTTTTGGTGAAGTATGCTGCTCTCCGGGGTTTCTCCATGTCTGTGATTGGTCAGACACTGCAAACTCCACCCCTTTTATGTGAGCGCTAACTTATCAAGATGGAAAACCCTGGGTTGAATTATCAAGTTGATTACCAGCTTTATTGTACTTGTCTGGTTAAGTCAACTCAGGTTACAGAGATATATCCAAGGCATGTTAATCACACTTCCTTGTACAGGCCCTTTGATGTTTTCAAGGTCTTTGTAAAGTGAGTTCTGACATTGGGTTTGCATGTTCAACCAATCACTTACATTTGTGTTGTCAGCATACATTTAAGTTGAGAGAACTATGGATTGGTAATCATTTCCGAACTTTCAAAAACTCATGAAAGCTTAAGAAAATGAACACATGGGAATTGGATTTTGAAGTCAGTTCTTTGACAGACAGGAAGCCAGTGTAAAGAACTGAGGAGTGGAGTTATATGATGTACTTTCTTGGTCTTAGTGAGGACTCGAGCGGTAGCTTTCTGGACTAACTGCAGCTGTCTGATGGACTTTTAGGGAGACCTGTGAGGACAACATTGTAGTAGTCCAGTCTCCTAAGTCATCAGTCATACTTTAGAGGAAGCTCTAAAAAACGATGCCGATGATCCTTTCTGTTTCCTTCAGCACATGCACAGCAGCATTGTTTGTCTGTTGTGTGCTGTGAGCATCCACACAACCACCTGATGTGCTTCTTTTTGTGGTTAAAGAACCCTCAGTAGCTGTTTCTCATTAAACAAGCTGCATTCAGTAGTTTTTTAAATAGTAACCATATTTTTGACCGCGCTACATGCACTAATATAAATTATGTGTGCATGTGACGTGTGAAGTCGCAGTGCATGTGCGAAAATAACGCAGGTTCCCCACAAAGCCCCAATTTAATTCAAGCCCTGGCTGTAAATATTAAAGAAGAATGCACGAGAGGGGGCATTCATCTAGAGTTTTTATAAGATATCTGCTGCATTGCAGGGAGTCATTAAACAAAACAACCACTCCTCCACCTTTCTTATGTGATCCAGCTTCACTTACAAGGCTGAAGTTTAGAGGGGTCACTTCTATAAGAACAACCCAATCATTTTCTCTGTCAAACTAGGTTTCTATGAAAAACAAGAAATTAAGTTTGCACTTTATAATAAAATCATGAAAATGTTTTTCCAACCAAAGATCTGACCTTTATTAAAGCTAGCTTCAGTGTGCTTAAAAACATTATCTGTCCAGTTTTGTTATGGGCAGGCTGAAGTTGATGAGGAATGAATACAAGATATGATAAATTTATAGAATGTATTGGGTAAATCTTGCTTTTCAGAACATTTATCAGTCTTTGTTGTTGCCTGTTAAAACAGGGATAAAGAAAAAAACTTGAATTTTGGGACCTGGCTTATCCTGGAGAGACCCATGAGTACCTACATAGTTGGAGCCTGGACCCAGCACATAGCAATCAGATGCTGTGCTGTTATCAGGCTGTGGAGACAGATGACGAGCTTGGCATTGTGGAAGGAGGGGAGGTGGGCGCTAGGGCTGTGACGACTGTGTCAGAGCTCACTGGGGCATTGGTGGGGGAGGATGAAGTGGGATGTTTCGGGGTGAAAACATTGGGATCAGGGCAATGTTTCAATCCTGGATCTCAGGACCCACTGCCCTGCATGTCTTAGAGGTAACTTTAACACACCTGAATTAAATGAATGGCTCGTTAACAGGCTGCAAAGAACTTGATGAGGAAGTTTAATAATCTGAATCAGGTGTGTTGACGTAGGAACACACCTAAGCCATGCAGGGCAGTGGGTCTTGAGGACCTGGATTGAAAAACACTGGACTAGGGTATGGGGTCAGTTTGGTCGCAATAGTGACCAGCTCCTTCATCTGGGAGGTGAAGTCCAGGAAGGGTGGGGAGAGATGGGGAATGTCCTGAATGAGAGGAAGGGGATGGGTCCTCGCTGGAAGCTTTGGGGGTTTTTTAAGGAGGGACCTGAGGTGTTTTTTTCAAAAGATTTCCTCTAGGCTCTGTCTTATGACGTTGTTTTTTTTGGTCTCTTGTCTGTTGTCCTTGTCCAAGGGAACAGAGTGTCTGTTCAGAAAATAAAACAGGTTGGAGGCGAACAGCCTTACACCTGATCTGTTCAGGCAGAATCCTTCTGTCTTAAAACAAGTGCCTCTAGTCCCAGAAGAAGTTGAAATAGTCTATGAACTTAACTGGATGTGTGGTACATGCAGCTGACAGCCATGTATTCAGACTAAACAGTCTGTTGAATCTCTCCACTCCTCTGAAGGGAGAGGGCCACCGATGAATATCTGGGTACCCAGCCAGCTGATCATATCCAGCAGTTCAGTAAAGTTCCGTTTCAGTACCTCAGATTGTTGTTTCACAACATTGTTCGACCCCACATGCAGTATGAGGTTTTCCACTGTTGGGTGCGCTGCCACAATTTGCACAGTACTTTGGTTCATTTTCCACACATTTTTCTCATGTCTTTAATACCAACGTCACCAACAATCAGAGCCTTACAAGGCGACAAGAAAAGCAAACGGCTTTGCTTTTCTTGTCGCCTTGTACTTTGTTCTTTGGGCCTACCCTCTTGTGTAGGGAGATTTCATTCCGGTGATAAGATATAAATCCAGAATCCTGCAGCAGTGGAGCAAACCCGTTCTGTAGTTGCATTTCTGGATGTTGAGGAAAAGACTTGTTAGTTTTCCTTTTGACAACTGGCCATGACTGTGTCTTGCTTAGGAGAACGGTTGAGGAGGTACTTGGTCTGGTTGGCAGAGCAGGGTAGCCGTTTTGCGTCGCTAATCTCAGCAAACTGGGCCCTGCCAGTTACTCATTCTCCCATTTCCCTGTGAGATGATTTACTCTTTGTCTTTGCACCAATAGCATTCCAGGGAGGACTATCAGTGAAAGAATAATTACCTTGTACACTGACCCCCTGTTTCTTTACAGCAATGTTTGTGCTAATTAGCTATGTGTTAGCAAGATCTTGTCTGCTGATTTTTATTAAAGGCAAAGTTGTTTAGTTTCCACACAATCCATTTACTTCCACATTCACCTTGAGACATTAAATCTTTGTTTCCAGGAAGGTGATTTTCTGTGAAAGTTTGTAATAGTCATCTGTTTTGAGGGTAGGCATCTTGCGGCTAGTTAGCTTTATCTGCTGAGAAACTGTAAATAGGACTTTTGCTATTTGTAGGCCACACTGACGTGACACTGACAAAATTGTAAGTCTTAAAAAGTAGTAGTATCCAACCAAATCAATCACAAAATATAGTCCAAGTGATTAATGAATATCCAGAAGCCTCTGTCCATAAATTTCTTGAGTAGAAAAATAAGAATATAAGCAGAAAAATTAAAGCAGAGGGGAGAGCGAAGCAGCAAAGCATCAGCAGGGGACAGAAGTAGGAAGAATGTTATAATAATAAAGCTACCACACAGTCATTTAATACGGAAGCGTGGAGCTGTCACCCAAATAAAAAAAAAATCGGACCTTATCACGTTATAACGTGATATGTTTATTGTAAAAACGTAAAACGTATCACTTTATAACGTGATACCTTATTGTAATAACGTGAAACATATCACGTTATAACGTGATAAGTTTATTGTAAAAACGTGAAACGTATCACGTGATACTTTATTGTAATAACGTGAAACGTATCACATTATAACGTGATAAGTTTATTGTAAAAACGTGAAACTTATAACGTGATAAGTTTATTGTAAAAACGTGAAACGTATCACGTTATAACGTGATAAGTTTATTGTAATAACATAAAACGTATCATGTTATAACGTGATACTTTATTGTAATAACGTAAAACGTATCACATTATAACGTGATAAGTTTATTGTAATAACGTGAAACGTATCACGTTATAACGTGATAAGTTTATTGTAATAACATAAAACGTATCACGTTATAACGTGATACTTTATTGTAATAACGTGAAACGTATCACGTTATAACGTGATAAGTTTATTGTAAAAACGTGAAACGTATCACGTTATAACGTGATACTTTATTGTAATAACGTGATACGTTTCACGTTATTACAATAAAGTATCACGTTATAACGTCATAAGGTCCGATTTTTTTTTATTTGGGTGACAGCTCCATGCTTCCATAATTTAAGGGCAGGCGTTGAACAGAAGGTCTGTCCACAATTCAACAGTCAGTGGCAGCTTTGTTACCAGATGGAGTAAGTTTGTTAGATGTGAAGAGTAAATAGCAGTCTTCATCTGTAAGATGCTAGCTAAAAAATGCTTCCCATCACTTCGGTTGAACGTGAAGAGAGAGATGAAAAGCTATCTCCGACCACAGATTCATGAACAGCTCTTACAACAGAGTCACATGTAAGTAACACGTTATTAAGTACATAACTGTAAAATACACTTTGTTCTGCAGACCAGAACCATGACAAAGCGACATAATGCTGAAACCTCATGTATGTGCTTTCCACAGCTACAGAACATTGGCAACAAAATGAAAATGTATGTGTGCGTGAAAATGCTAACAAGCTGGTGTTAGCCAGCACCAAACACCTGAAAAGAATTGGTGAATAAACTATGTGGTTTTGAATTGAGTTTTTGCATGAAATACCCATTCCCATACTGGACCAGTCACAGTTACATTACAAATCGTTTACCCCATCCTGTGAAAGCTCCTTCTCTGAAATGTGAACTAAAACAATATTTTTTGGCTTCAGTTCCTGCAATGCAAACACAAAAAAAGATGAAACTGCCTATAGCAGTTATAAAAACTTCAGTATGTAATTGCTAAGTGTCAAAAGCACCTACTGTATGTCAAAGGCAGGAATCTGAGTGTATCTAATAGTAGGAGAAAAAACATGTGCTATATAACCTGCCACATTTTGAAGGAAGAGCTGCTGCTCATCACATGTCAGGTGTTTTTTTAAAGCAAGAAATGCAACCTAAATTATTATATTTTCAGTGTGTAAACAAGTAAATGTAAAATCTGCTGTAGACGTGTGATCAGATATCGAACTAAATCGTGTACTGGTGATGTACAGTAAACTTTGGAAAAATGTTCATCTTAAGTGATATTTTCACAAGCATAAACAAAGTTTAGAAATTAAATTATTCTTGTTTCACAGATGTTCATATGTGATGTTTTTCAGGGTGTGGGCAAAATTTCTTTTAGAGTTGTGTGACTTGTTTTCCTATGTACAGCATGGCCACAGTTTGGGGGAAAGGTAAGACTTGTCAGACCCTAAAACCAAGTGTAAACTGTCATACAGCATCATGGTTTGGGCTTGTTTCAGACAGCTTACAGTAACAGATTACTCTGAAGGATATTTGCCTGATCTGGATCAAAGGATCAATCCTTATTTTTGGCAGCTTGTGAACAGTAATGGTTAATGTTCAAGTTGCTAGAGAGGACTTCTAATATACATAAAATCCATTTACTATTGTGATTTTCAAGTACAAACTCTTGCATCAGAAATGGTGAATGGATTCAGGTTTTTAATGGGAAAATATACACACACATTGAAAAGAAAAAGAAAAGCAGACCTGCAGGGAGTCGACACAGCTGTATATACTGTAAGCACATAGATCTGAGTAATGCTTGCTGTGCCTTGATCCTCTCTCCCCCTTGAACTTGTCTTGCTTTAGCCTCAGCCTGCCTTAGCTTCTCATAGAAAATGACACACATGGCTCAGAACTTGTTCTGTGACACACTTGCATGCTAACGATTAAGCACCTCTCTGTATGTGTGTGTGCAGCTGCTCAGAGTTGTGGCAGGGTTTGGCTGTGACAGTTGAGTCTCAGGAGAGGTTGTGCAGATCAGGGCTGAGCTAAGAACCAGGGCCTGGCTGTATTAGAAGGAGAGCTACACGACAGCAGCCCTACGTGAGAGCCTTATCTCCTGGCTGCTGCCTCTCCCTCAGCCTTTTCCTCCTTGAGCCCTAAGGGGAGGAAACATGTCCATCTGACTTACCCCCGATCGTCGGTCTGACTTACCCACTAACTCTGTGTCGGTTTGATTTACCCCCTGAGTGCATATCTACATAATTTACCCACTGGTTTGATCGTCTACCTTTCCAGTTCTCTATAGTGTACAGTCAGGCTAAACACTGACTGCAGAACCAGCCCAGATTATCATCCCTCCACAACCAGACAGTTGCAGTCAGGTGTTTGTGCTCATATTCATGTGTTTGATGTTTGGTTAATGTGTTGCCATGGATTATGGCTGAACAACTTTGATTTGGTCGCATTTGTCCTAAAAATTGTTCCAGGAGTCCCGTAGTTTTACTTTTTTGGTTCATCTTCTTTCCAAACAAGCCGTACTAGCTGAGTTTTTTTCTAGTAACTATTATGAACTTTTTATTTAATGTGCCTACTGATACATGTAGAATCTGAAATGATCTGACATTTGCTGGAATATCAAACTCTTGGAAAAAGAAATAAAAAATACCCCTTGCCATGACTGAACAGACCTAAAGTTTAACTCCCTTTCAAGTACGTTAACTGTTCTCTAATTAAGAGCCTACAGCATGTTACATTCCTTTTAATTTTAACAGAATCACTAGAGGAGTCTGAAAACTCGCTAAATATAGCATCAAAGTCGCTAAGTTGTTAGCTGAGCTCTGACCTATGCACCAATGTACCGGAAAGCGTGCACTGACAAATGTTCCGTATTGCTCAGAATTCAAACTGCAATTTAATGCATTATTTGTTAACGCATTCATTTTTTTTTATTTTTGTAATTAATTAATCATAATTAATGCGCTAAAGTTCCACCCCTCATTCTGATAAATTACCGTCTTTCTGCCGCTGTATGCACAAGTTCATGTGTGTAAAAAGTTACTTTAGTGATTTTAACAAACTCTCCAGACAGATTTAATCATATTACCATCAAAATTGGACACTACACTTTGTGATTAAAACTTATAAAAACTTTGTATTATAAGGTTTCATTCAATGCGAATGGTCCTTCAAAGTTTGACGTTTTGCCAAAATTCATACAAATCATAAAACAAGCCATCTGCATCAAATGGAATATGTATGATCCCATCCTTAACATGTCAGTATTTCATCAATGCCATAGCTCCACCCACATATAACAGGAAGTAATGTTTTTCACACTATGACGTCCTGATCGTCAACCATTAAGACTTTGCCAAACATATTCCTGGCATCTTTAGGTGCCACGCCATGAAACAGGAAGTCCCTATAACTGACACATATAATCTTTGACCATCACCAAACTTAACATGATTGATGAGAGTCCCACCCTGAAATAAACTCTTTGCAAGTATTATTTGTAGGTTCGAAAATGGCTCCCCTAGAAAATTTCAATCTTTGAACCTGCCCACTACATTCACAGACATGTATGAAATTTGGTAGACACTCCTATAACTTGTCAAGACCTACAGACCGCTCAGACCAATAAGTTTAATTAAACAGGAAGTTGGCTATTTAAAATTGAAATGAGATTTTTGCTGTAATTTTTGCCTTTTTTGTGCTTTACACTTGAACAAACTCTTCCTAGAGATTTAGTCATGTTAGCCTGAAACTTGTCCAGGATAAGCACACGACCATTGTGAGTAAAAGGTTTCAGAGTATTTCTGCTGCTCCGGTGTTACGCCAATACCGTCACGGTTGTCATGGCAATGCGCACAGCTGAACAACCCAAATCTACGTCATTGAAGGAAAAGTCATATTACATGTTTAAATGTATCCAGTATTCTTTGGAAGTTTTAATGACATCAACATGTTATCTGAGATCTGAACTTTAAGAATATTTAGAGCGACTCCTCTGAATGAAACGGTTTTATCAGGACATTTAAAAAGTTTCACTTTTTTCTGTCCTGTGGGTTTTTTTTCTTCTTCTTCATCACAGCATTTCTGGCTGGGAATCTGGGGAAACACTATATTGTTATAGTATTTAAAAAATGCATATAGATGTGTCAGATCAGATTTTTACAGTAATCTGATTACTCCCAGATAACTGATTTTGATTGTTAAATAAATACACTCAGTATTTTATAAAATAGTTATCTGAGAATGTCTTTAACATTCAAGAAAAATAGGTGGTGTTAAATGAATTGATATTGAATCGAATCGGATTTAATCAAAATCAGATCGAAATAAGTTGTTATGAATCGAATCGAATCAATTCAGTAAATTAGTGACGATAACCAGCCCTGGTCAAAAACACCCTTCCATTTATATGAATTTAACACACATGTTGGAAACGAGATTATGAACACTTCAGATGTCATCACTGGTTATACTGGGCATGAATGAGGGCTCCATTGCAGGGCAGTGGACAGGAGACAGTTGCACTTCGTGTTGCATAAAAAGTGCTTTATAAATAAAATTTGATTTGATTTAATACATCACACATGGTACAACTTGGGATACGGTGAGTTTATTATACAATGACTGCCCTTTGTTTGAATGTGAAGTTTGGTGGAGATAAAGATGGAGGCTGAATTTTATTACCCTAAGCGGGGCCTGTGATACAACCGTATCCTGTAAATCTGAAGAGATCGCTAATAGATCAAGACTACCCCAAAGAATGTGGTGGGATTGTGGTATATCAGTTTTTTAGTTGATTGTCACTTTTCATACCCAAATGAATCTCTCAAAAACAGAAATAGTTTTGGTTTTATTTGTCTACTCTCAGCTAGATTAAAACTAGTGAAGCTTAACTGATTAAAAATTATAATTAAACAGGACACAAATTGTGCACATAAGGAGTTTATTGCAAGTAGTCACTCATTTTACATCAGACAGTCTTCTCAGTCCTGACAATCTGAGACAAAAGATAAATTATGGCTATGGTGTGGTTTTAAATCATGTAACCCACCCTTTCATTCAGACTTTTTTGTAAACCTGTTGTTGTCCTTTCTGCTTCTCAATCTGCTTATCTGTCAGGATGCTGTCAAAGCAACAAACACAAGAGTGAGTTGTTTACACCAGGGTCAACAAGGACGATAGACTTGTGTGTCTGTGTTGGGATGATGTGGTTTTGCACATATACATAAACACTCATAGAACTCATGCTCCTATCAGTCATTCATCCCACTAGAGTGCTTAGTGTTTTGCCTTATGCTAGCTGGCAGATGGTTACGCTATGGGCAATCAAACCGCTTTATGACAGAGAGCGAGGGACAGAGACACTGTTTCCACAGAGAGGACTGTGCACAGTCAGCCAGACAGGCTGCACAGAGAGACGGCATTCATTCATTCAAAGCAGGGAAGAAAAAGTGAAATTGAAAAAGCAATAAACAGTGTATTTGATATCAGCTCATTTTCCTTACATGACCTGTTGCCTAAGATTAAACTGCGTAAATGAGATTTACATTGAATGGTTTCATTATTAGGAGTTGGTCAACATTTAGTCTTTAAACATTATTAATTGTTATTTGTAATTTCGTTGCACTTTTCGTTGCAATTACAGGTCAAGTTCTATCCTGTTAGATTAGGTGTTAAATTGTGTTTCTGTGTAAATTCATGTTCACTACTCACTTTCTAGTGAGCACTGTTCTCTTCTTTCTCAACTCCTGAGGGAAAATATCTGGCTTCTTACCAACAAAATGCTCCACTTTGTCCACAAGCTAGTTGTGTGTGTCCTGGTTGTGGGTTTTTAGTTGAAAGGATCCAGTGCCTGCTGTGCTTTGAGGGTAGATGACTGGGATGAGACTAAAATAAAACGGCAGAATTGCTGGCCATAAAACCGAAGGAATGAACAGAAAGACTGTAATAACTCCAAAAATACTGAGGACATAAAAAAGTTAATATGACTCTATGACACACTCATATTACATTTAATGTTAAAACTATTTTATTTATTTTTTTTGCATAAAACATTGATTCATGAAACGTGAGTTTGCCTCTTCTCTGAGTTTTAATCAGTGGTTTGAGCTTGACATGATTTGTTGAATCATCAATTTTTTGGTGTGGCATTTTCTAATTTGAGTTTGATCCCAGCGAAATGTTCGAAAGCACGGACAGAGAGCAAATTGGTGTAAGGTGAGGAAAATCAAATTACTATGCACCAAAAGATCAAGCCAATGGGTCAAAAGAGTGGCCAAAGAGTGTATATATAAGATTTCCTGTAAAATGATAACAACTTAAAACTATTATAAATCAATCATTTATTAAGGAAACCATAATGTAGCCTTGTCTATTGGCACAGTTTTCAGCCAGGCTGGGATTGTACGGAAAGTCGGCCACAGCTTCCCTGCTGCTCTCTCTTGCCACACTCTCCTGCTCGGCCTCTCCTCCAGTACTTCTGACTGGTTAGCAAACAGGCAACAAGTGTTATATTCTTTTACATCACTAATATTACACAGTTAACGTTGGGAACATGTAAATATTACACTGGCCAAGGTGCTCATCAATATCACTCAAAATAACTTGAGGACATAAAGTCACAGGGAGATTGAACCTCTTTGTTTTCTTACATAACCTGACTTCCTTCTTCAGGTTCCTTCCTCTTCCCTTGAAAATATTTACTGTTGGCTTACTCATCTGAAAATGCATTCAAGAATGAGTTATTACAGAAAACTACATGACATTGTTCTGTTTTCAAATCGTAACTGTAACTGATGGAAGTTTTAACAGGTAGTTTTAATGAACAGCTGATCGAGGTGCGGTACGAAAGTAGTACGAATTATGAAAATGTATACGTCACATTTGGCATTAAAAGCCATAGACACCACCGGTTGCACAACCCCGCCCTGCCACGGAAAAGGTTTAATGTTATATATGAAATAATTGGGTCAGTTGTTACCCCCCAGAACCCCCCTTCCCTGGCAGTAATTTAACCCCTTGTCCCGGATGAAAGAGCATTAACTGATTGGACCAAAACAAAGTTTTTTCTTGTTCTTGCGGCCTCAAGAACAAAACCAAAGTTTTCACTTCTTGTGGAGTATGTGACAAGCTTTACTCCACTCTGTCACCTCATTGCTGCCACTCTTTTGTTTTTTAACCAGTCCTGTCCAGCATCATGATGACAGAATGATGGTCTGGCTGCCGTATTGTGCTAAACAAATTTACTCTGCCAAGAGGAGCATTTTGGGTATAGGGCTCCCCTTGAATCTTAAATGTTATTCTTTACTATTATTTTTAAATATGTTTTTACTTGTAACTGCTGGACTGGAAAAACAGCAGAAGGAGAAAGGTGGACAGAGAAGAAATAGGAACAGAAGAAATAGAAAAAGAAGAACAAAACAAAAGGTAGAAAACAAATCACAGCAATTACAATCAAACCTAAAAAGAGAAACTAAACAGCTGTTACACCTGAAAAGAAACAGTAAGTCCTAAGAACAATAACAGTCCTAAGAAGAATAACTATGTGTGTATATGTGTGTGGATGTGTATCTGCTTGTGTGTATGTGTGTGTGTGCAGTGGTGTGGGTGTGTATTTAGGTGTGTGTACTAAGCATTAGGGGTGAATTGTGCTAAGTGATCATGCAAATGCAACCTCCAAGGATCAGAGGCAGACCAAGAGGGCCCCAAGCCCCGGCCAACCAGCCTCCACCACAGAGAACAGAACCAAGACAACCCACCATAGGAACGGCAATGCGTCCAGTCCGAAGAAGGAAGAGGAAGGCCCCAGCAGCTCCGCCAAGCACAGCCCCCCCTCCCCGCCCAATGAGAGCAAGGCCAGTCCAGATAGGCTCCCACAGTGGGCCAGCGCCCCCAGCCAGGCACCCTCAGAGATCACAATGCTCCCAAATCCCCCCACCACACCAGTCCCTCTAAAATTCACACCCCAGCCCCAGCCCAACCCATTCACCAACCGCTCAACCCATTCCACACCTCCAAACCCTGTATCCCCATTGCCCCCCTCTCCCCCCAACTGACCTCTTCTGGCGTCTGTGCCAGAAAGCACAAAATATTGGGAGGAGCAGATGCAAATAGATCAATGTAGCACATGCATGTGATTCACCAAACATGAAACTGTTTGCACTGGTTGTTTTTGCATCTATATTTAGCACATTGGAAAGTCTGGAGCAAGCTGGTACAACTTTACACACAAATGGCTGCAGTTATTGTTGCATGGAGGAGGCTAGACACCACGGAAGACAACAGAGAGATCACATCTTTTCTGATTGTGTAAATATTTTTGGAATGCCAAAGACAAATATTATTGAACCATATGGCTGTGTTGCTGTGTTGAATGCTATGTTATGCAGGATGAACTGTAGCTGTTGCGCTCTGGGTCTGCTGGCAGTGAGAGCCCTCACCACCGCCTGTACCCCATGCTCCATCCCTCTCTTACGGCCATTAATGACCATCATCAGTCCCAATACAGCACTGACCAGCTGCTGAGTGTGCGCTGCAATGCGTCCTCATCATCACCTCAACAGTGCGCATCTCGTGCATGATGAAAGGTGCCATAGGAGGCACGTTTATCTGATCAATATGTCTTGGGCTGAAAGATTTAATTTGTCAATAAAAACTATTCTGTTGTCACATACCTTGCTCTGCAATCAGCTCCAGTGCATCATACCCAGTATTCCAGTCATCTGCTCCTCTCAGTAAGTGAGCTGCAACAGTTGCTAAATACTTTTCGGAAGCATCTCCTGTGCCGGCCCCCACCTGTCTTTTTTGCCGAGCAATTTGTTTTGGAACTTTGTTTAACATCTTGTCGCCTCCTCTTAACCTCATCTGAAGTTCTTGTGGTTTTGCCAACTGCATTTATTGTTTAGCAAATACTCTTTCCTGTTGAAGTCATTCTGAAGACATTTAGATTTCTTTGCTGGAGCTCAGCAATACTTTTTATGTTTGTCTTCCACTAATATCTGTATCTCCATCAGGTCAAAATTCATTTTGTGTTTGAAACCTTCCTGCTCTGCTTCCTTCTATGGCAACACTACAATGCATAAAGTTGAAATAAAGGCATAAATTTGACATTGCTGTTTGCACCTGTTATTAATTGCCCCAACATTCTAAGTTGATCGCCCACAAATCATAAACTAACACTATATGTTCATATGGATCCATTAATACAATATAATTTATATTTGTAACACCTGGAAAACAAAATCATAATTCTGAAGGCATGGTGGCCTTTTTTTTATTATTTTGCCATGACATTGCTCCACAATCATTTACATGTAGTGGAAACCATTACATATTAAGAAATTTGATTAGTGCAAACGGAGACTGTGCAGCTTTTCTTTGTCACACTAAGCATGAATTTGAAAATAACATTTTTAAGACCGTGTTTCATCTGACTTTGTTTTTGTTTACAGACCATTTTCCAGCCACATATACTTCCATGGGGCATTGGTTTATGCAGACAAGCTGACTATGCTTGCATTTGAAGAAGAACTGTTGCTCTGAAAGGCTCGTATCACTCATATTTTCCTGCCGCTGCTTACTGGAATGGATGCCTTTATAGATGGTTTTTAAGGGCATGAACAAATTACCCGTATGATCATTTCAGTTGTTGCAGGTGGGCTCAGCAGGAGAAAATGAAGGTTTCTAACACATCAGTGTTTTAAGATGGTTGATTTCATAACCATTTATTATATTTCCCTTATATGTTGAGCTCCTCAAAATTAATGAAGCATATATGAAAGTTAAAATAAAACCATTTCTCAGTTCAACTCTGATACATTTTCACAGCACTGTTCTCAAACTAAGATCTAAATGCTTTCAAACAGCCCACAGTACAATGTCTCTGTATGTGCTGGGGCCTCTGTGGATGAGGATAAGTCATTTCTTGTGAGTATTTGAGTAGATTTTAGTGTTAGATGATGGGTTTTTTTGAGGATTTTTTCTGAGGATATAGGTCTTGTGGGCCATATAGTTTGTAGCTGGCAAACCTCCTACTGCAACCTGACATGTGCAGATAAATCAACATCATCTGTTTTGCCTGGAAACAGAAACTCTAGAAAATGGACCAGATTCTTCCATACTGTGCCCTGATTGGACCAGGTCCGGCCCAATTTTATATGTTGCAGGTGCAACAAGTTTTTATTGATTGGAAAGGACAAATCTGCCTCACATTGTGTCAGTGTATGTGTATGTATGGGTATGTCGGTCCACTGGGATTATGACAGGTGTTTGTTGATGACCATCAAGAGATAAAAAATAATTTTAGTGTATTTTTCACTGTGATTGTTCAATAGATAAAATGTCACATTAACTGTTATGATAGTCAGTAAAAGTAATTTGTCCACACCACCATTGGATATTTGGACGTTGACCTTCCTTAAACTATTAATATAATGCAGATTACGGTAACTGCGCAGTCATCTTTTACTATAGCAGAAGTCTTTTATTGTAAGGACTCTATGTAAATCCATCTGAAGTCAGTGAGTCTCAGTATCACTTCTGGTCTAATTGTACTGATGTTGCACCATTTCATAATTATGCTCTTAAAACCAACCCCAGACTCTTCCAGTCCAACTGAAACCTTGTCTTATTCGACCCGTCTTATTAATTATTCCTCACATTTCCTACTGCAGCGTAACTCAACAGGCGACTCACTGGTAACAACTTTATATGGTTTCATTAATAATTTTATATCAATTGAAACTTTTCATCCCTTCTAATGACTCCCTTTGAAGCATTCCTCCATGCCAGTCTGTTCCCAGTGTGTTTGATCTATAACACTGTGTTTAAGAAGCAACTACTGTGCAAGGTTTTTTGTCTTTTATGTGTCGAACTGTCACAGTGTTGCCTGGAGCTCCTTGTCATGGATAACAGTTTGTGTAAGGCTTTAAAGACCAACATGGCAGTGTCTCATTTTAAAGTGCTTGTCACCATTATTTTTGTGTGTAAAACCTACTGAAATAAGCTTTAAAGGTAATTAAAAAAGAAATTGCTAGGCTTTGTATAAGTCTGAACATGATGCAATGTTATATCAGTTATTATATGCTGATTTAACACAATCACTTCAAACATCAAAAAGCAGCTAGAATATTATTTATTACATATATGGTACTTTTATACATTCTGTTGAACTTCTATTTGCCATTTTACTTGTTTTCTTAATCGTTTTTTTTTTTATCCAATTTAACCTTTTTTTAATTTTTTTACCACTATTTGTTACTCAGCTATTCTTTTTTTATTTTTTATTTTTCAATACAAATGAATACTTCTGGCTCATTGATCATTGGGTCAGTGACGTTTGGTTATCGCTACACTGCAATCATTTACTTCAAGTGTGACAATATATGGATTCAGTGATCATCATGGGTGTCAAGTTCCTTTTAGTTCAGGGGCCACGTACACAGCAACCTGATCTCAAGTGGTTTAGACCAGTTAAACAACAGCATAACAACCTAAAAAAATCCTAATTTTTTAGTGCAAAGTACAAGTATATTATCAAGATGTTTATTTTTAAATGAATTATCCTTTTATAAAACATATTATAAGGACACGTAAGTGCAGTTTTATTAATATTTGCCCTGTTTTGTCATTTTCACGTTCATTAAAATTTACGAATCACAACAGATCTACAAAATCACTAAACATTTAATCCCAGGTATCTGGAACTGAAAATATACTATTTCACATGATGATTAGAGTAACCTTTTTAAAATATAGAAGTTATTGTAAGTGTACATATGTGTACATGTCCACATGTGTGTAGTAATCCTGTCCACCTGACTTATAATGCTATATAATGCTATATAAAAGATAGAAGAAGTTATCCCCCTGCTTTGGACGTGTTTAAAAGATACAACCTCACATGGACAAATTAGAAATTTAAGTTACTTTAATTTTTTTTTTTTTTAAAGCAATCTTTTATGTCATTTTCACTTTTACTAAATTGATCCCACGGGCCAGAGTGAACCTTCTGGCAGCCCCTGGACCGTATGTTTAATACCACTTTTCTATAGCGTCCATTCGTTTAAACTCTCAATCAAACGTCATGCAATAATAGTTTATAAGGTTCTTCGGATAAAACACCTGAAATCATTTTCATTTACTTTCTTTTTAACAAACAAAATTTCTTATTTGAATTTAATCAGGAAAATGTTGAGCTCCAAAGCTGGGGCGTGTGACTGTGATGAAGTTTGACTGGACTACTTTAGAACTAAGCTGTAAAAATATTTAGTTTGAGAATTGGAAAAATAAGTAAAGTTTCTAAAAAATTCAGCTTTAATGTTGATAAATATAAATTTATTCTCTGTTTCCCATGATGTGAACATTGTAACGCTACCGAATGTGGTTTAGTCTTTTTTGTTCAAAGAAAAGATCATTTAAGAGATCATCATGTTTAGTGATAAAATTATATTTTGATATTTTAATTGTTTTTGTGATTTGATATGAATAGACATATCATATACAGCTGACAGTTTATATAATATTTGCACATAAAGTTTCACAAAGTAAACCATAAAAATAGTGTATGTGACAGTAGAGACAGACATTTTACACATTTTTCTACTATCTTTTTTTTTTTAATTTAAGTTAAAAAAAAGAGTTAAGTTTTGGTTTGATAGGAAGAAATTGACAAGGTGAATACATAATGATCTGTAACCATTCAAGGATGGTAATGAAGACTTTTTAGTGACTTCTAAAACCTTCTGATTAGTTCCTGCTGTCTGTCGGTAGATATGTGGTACTCCTGCTGCTTTATTAACTTTCACTTCCTCACATTTTCAACAACGGACGTCAACTATCTGGTGGGCTTTCTACGTTTTTATCTTTCTTTCTTTTTTTTTTTTTTTATAAATAACTGTAATTCTGACATGCCTGCCTTGCTGATTAAACTTGAGAAACACAATCTGAAATCAATGAACAAGCTCCTGTCAGCTGGATGAGGAGTTTGGATGAACAAACTCCATGGAATACATCCCTGACCCTTGTAAAGTCTCCATCAAAGCGCTCAGGGTTATAAACTGCCAGCGTCACACAGAAATATCAAATGCTGCAACTTCATTAGTATTTTGCCAATATGTAAGTGCAGAAATCCAGCTGTGGTGATCTAAGGAGCCCTCTGTTGTAAAGATTTACCATACGTCTTTATTTCCTAGGCAGAGGATGTCGTTGAGCATTATTCAATAGGCGCCTTCGATATCAGCTGCTTTGTCTGCGGCTCAGGGTCAGGGATGATATGAGCCATCTCTGACATGATAAATGTGTTTTTCTCCCTGCACTCACACCTTCTCAAAGAGAAACATAATAACAAAAGTTTTCTCCCAAACTGTGAAAAACTTTCTTTTTTACCTTCTGTTTCTCTTCTTCAACCCTCCAACCAGCTTCTCCTCTGTTTCCTGTAGCACAGAGAAAGGGAAGACGGGGTGATTTGTTGGGAGGGGAGGGGGACGTCTGATTGCTATGCATTGTTTAGTTTCTTTCATTAATGCTGGGTGCCAGTTGAGGGCTACAGATGAACAATAGCAGGGGCCCCAGGCATGGATCAATAGCAGATTGCTGATAGTGCCCCGTCCATTCTCCCCACCAGATTACATGATGAATGGGTTGGTCCATACACAGTGACAGGGCTGGCCAGGCTCAGGTAAGGCCCTGTGCCTTCTGGATATCACAGCCTCGGTGTCTCTGTGCTGGTCGTATGTGACAGAGCGTCTGTAAGGGTCAGAGTATAAGTCTGTTTTTTTTTGATAAACCATATAATCCGGGTGTATGTGGCTGCTCCTATTAAGGTAGTTTTATATTTGACAAATTGGTGAGTGAATAGATACAGAATATGATTTCACTGTTTCTTATAATTAGCTGACGCAAATGTGAGCAGAGGCCCCTTGTTTAAATGGATTTTATTTGTAAGTGAGCTTTGTTACTGGAGGTACGGGTGATTTAAGTCATATGCAATAGTGGTGTTCTGAACATTTGATAGTTCTCTTGTTCTTCAGAAACTGCCACATTCTCAAAGTTGCCCGACCAACCCAAGCTCGGCCATGTCTGATCCAAAACCGGTGAGATTAGCAGTGCATCCTTACGTTGTTGTTCCTTGATATAGTTGGCTTGCAAACTTGTAAAAAGTCCTGTTAGCAAGGTTAGTGCTGTCTTTGCTAAGTTAACTGTACAGCCTAAAGAAAATGCATTTGCATGGGGATGATAAGTTCAACCACAAAATACTAGTGTTTGTACAGGACCTTAAAGTGACTTCATACTGATCTTTTTACCATCTCAATGCTCTTCTATAAACTGGGCTCAGTAGATCTTACTGATCCTTTTATGTGGTCTCTTTTTGTCATGCTTTTTGGGTCATTGCTGGTAGATTTTTTTTTATCATTTGTGCTATCTGTGGACATGCTCGGGAGATTTTTACTTAGTTCTTTCCCTATGTTATTATTGCCTTTTAAACCTGATATCTCTAGAGAACATGTTTTTGTGTTCTATCTTTGATCATTGTGAACATGCCAACTTCTCTAAAGCCCTGTTTTCAGCAAGGGATCCAGCTCTGGTCCAGTCATGTTCAGCAAACCCTGAACTCTCTTGTGTTTGCATAGCCAGCCATACCCTTACCTGTTAGGTGGGGTATAAACCGGATAGTAGCTGTATTTACATGGACCAATATTTACTCTATCCAAATTAAAACAATCTGATCAGTTGTATTTATATAATGGACAGATTTAATTCAACTGTAACGCTTTGGACATATACAATGCCTTCTAGATTGGAGGAAGAAGTTTTCTTCTTTTATTTCGAACCTTTTGATTATCAGAATGCTCAATAATCCTTAACTCTTTCAGTTTCTAACAAAAACGTTGTATCCGCCACAGTCCCATTCTGTTATGCTGCCGCCTTTTGTCAAGTCTGTCATGAAACACATTGCATCACATGACCCCCACGTGGTCAAACATGTACAGAAACAACATACACCACAGAAACGTTCAGTATGTACATGGTTATTTTTTCCTGCTGATCCAATCGTGAAAAGGTTTAAACCACCCCTCTTGATCGGATTGAAAATTCTTTCCGATAAAGGCCGTTCGGATCAGCTGACATGTTTACATGAGACATTTATATTCTGATTGGGCTTTTGATCGGATTTAAAATCCCTACTTCCCTCAATTCATAACTTTTCCTGAAATGGGTCCAGTGAGCATATAGTGAATTTTGGTGAATGCGTGATCAACAGAAAAAGAAATATGAGCATATATACCTAGAACTGCCAAGGCGGTAATTTCTACCGTCTAATTTAACACACTGTGTTCAGCTGTCAGACGTTTTCGCGCCACGCCCATTAGCCATTGAGCTAACTCTACATAATTTTATTGATTAGAACCACCCCAGCCTGCGTCTGATCTCCATGAGACCACCAAAGATGGAACTCTTTGGAGACCCATACAGCCAGGACTTTGAGCCAGGAGAGCCCAGTCCCAAAACGTCCTGAAAGAGAGCAGCGGCCCCACTGCATTTGTGCGCCGCACCATTGACGACCCTCTGAGTGCGTTCATGTGCCTGATGGATTGTGGAATGCTTCAGCACACCTGTGACTGTTCGGTGGCGGAGGTGAGAAGCAACATGGGAAGTGAACCTGACTGAACTGAAGGCCTTCATTGGGCTCCTCTTAGCCAGAGGAGTACACTGTGGAATGCGCGTGAATGTGGAGGATTTGTGGTCAAATAAATGGGGGCTCAATTTCTTCACCACTACCATGTCACAGAACCGGTTCAGGGAAATAATGCGCTACCTACGGTTCGACCACATAGATACCAGACAGATCCGACTGTCGCAAGACAGATTTGCTCTGGTGAGTGAGGTGTGGGACAAGCTGGTCCAGAACAGCCAGGCGGCCTATAAACCAGGCCCAGAAATAACAGTGGATGAACAGCTGTTACCTTCAAAGTCCCGCTGTCCCTTTACCCAGTACATGCCAAACAAGCCAGACAAATTTGCCATAAAATTCTGGCTCGCTGCTGATGTGGAGACCAAATACATGCTGAACAGGTTTCCTTAGCTAAGGGAAGGATCCGAGTCGCCCAGCAACACAGAGTGTAGCAGAGAGCGTGGTGCTGAAACTGATCGAGCCGTTCGTGGGGAAAGGTAGAAATGTCACCACTGACAACTTTTTTACTTCTCTCCCGCTCGCAAACAAACTCCTAGCAAGAAACACGCCTCCCTCTGCGCACCTGAAAGCAGGACTCCATGACACCAAACTGATGCAGAGTAATGGTGCAATGCTCACTATCTACCAGGCAAAGGAGAGGAAGAATGTGTGAATCCTCAACACCATGCACACATCCGTGGACATCCACAACAATTCAAAGAGGACGCCAGAGACGGACCACTATTATAACAAGACCAAAGTAGGAGTTGACGTGCTGGACCAGATGCTGAGGCAATACTCCACCCGAGCCGGAACCAGGAGATGGCCAGTTGCAGTATTTTACAATATACTGGATATAGCCACCCTGAATGCATGGGTCCTCTACTGGAGCTCCACGCGCGCAAACATTCCCCGTCGGGACTTCATCCTGGAGCTCTGCAAGCTGTTTCGCAGCGAACATATTTCAAAGCCTGCAAAGACACCAGTAGCCCACATCAAGGAAAAGATGAGGTGCGTTTGCGGTGTAAAACGCAACTGCAAACAAAACAAAGCAACCAAAAAATGTACAAAGTGTCAACGTGCAGTGTGTGGAAAATGCACAGTGAAAGTGTGCAGTGTGTGCGCTGATTGTGAGTAAGGCTAATTTGTATCAGGCTTGAATATGTATATAGTCTATGTTTATGTTATCAAATTATACAAATTTATATTATATTCTCATAGTAATGTTAATAATTGTTATTTGTTATTTAGACTATTAAAAGTTATTCTCATGTGTTCATGTGTGTGCATACGTGTGAATGAAAACAATTAATGAGTGGGAGAGCAACGTTCATTTATATTATCTTCCTCTAATGTGAACTAAAATATTGAAATCTGTTATTTTGTTATTTATTATATTCTGGTTTGACTGTTTAGCGATTATTTTTAAGTCTCCATTATAATTATTAAAATAATAAATGGAAACAAACAACTTAAATGCATCTTTGGCATATTTGGCTGTTACAGCAGGGGGTGGGAAAGAATTACCCTTCTCTGCGGTTCTAGGAGTATTGGAATATTGGCGGTTCTAGTGTTAATGGAGACTTCAGCGATGTAACACTGAACAAGACTCTTCCCTTTTACTTAGCTTGTGGACTACCCTACCAGACGAGTGAGGAACAGGATTAGCTGTTTAATCCAGTGTTTGTTTGTTTTTTGTTTTTTTTTTACCAGCCTACAGGAACATCTTTCTACCTCATCCTTCCTCACAATTCCTGCCTCTGGGATGTCAGCTTTCAGCCATCATAGACTTGCCAGGTTGTGTGACAACCTGTCTCCACTGAAACTGTGAGAAGGGGATCTAAAGAGATGTGTATTTGTATAAACAACTGTTTTCAGTCCATGTTTAGTGGAACTATTTCTTCAACAGATTCAAGTCCACAGTGGCCATCATCATAAACAGCCACCCTGAAATAATGACAACTTAGTCTTGTGACCAGGTGATCAGAGTCACAATTTCAGGCTATGATTTCTATGATTTAAAAAGGTGCAAACTGAAGGAGATCGGACACAGTGATTTGGAGAAAAATATTCTCCTCCCCACACTTTCTCCTCTGGAAGGGAAGAGATGGGAATCTTTTAAACTCTATGTAAGTAACACGGCCAGATGCAAGGATTACAATGTGCATGGCTTTGAAACACAAATTTAGAGCTACACCACTTGGTTTAAGCACAGTGATTAACTGTGAGTAGCTACTATAAATATCAGCTCCGTGTCACTGATGACAGATGCTGACTGGGCAACAGACTGGTGAACCAGGAGATACAGGTGACCTTTGTCTTGAAGTGGTAATTTTTGTCTGAAAAACAAGGACAATAATTTAACCATCTGAACCCTGAGGTCCCCAAAATTTAAAATGTTAAAACATTTTTAAAAAAGAGATGGTGCCAAACTGGGCCAAAATTTTAGAGAACTTGCCTGAACTGTCTGTACTAAAACAGCCCTAATTTTCTTCTGCTTCACTTCATCAGAGTTGGCCTTTGCAGAGATAATGTTCACATATTGTACTATGATCTGATAGAAGCTGCATCCTTCTGATATTCATTTCCATTCTTAAAGTAATTTTTTAGGCAAGCCTGAAATCTTTTTCATTTGTGCTATGTGCCATCTTTATTCATTTATTCACCAGTAACACTTATACTAAGATGTACACATATTAACAAATCTCACAGGAGTTTTTTTTTTACTATGACTCCAAAAGTATTTAGATAGAGCTTGTGTTTGCAAAAATATACTCATACCATTATGGGTATGTCATTTTAGAGCAGGGGCCTAAAAGTAAACACTAAATATAAACATTGTGATGAGAAATCATTTTTTTCCTTGAGTAACCTGGCCAAAGAGGGAGCACAAGCACAAGTTTATAATTTATCACATAACAAACAGAAAACTATCAAACACAAGTAAAATGAAGGTAGCCAACATTAGGTAAATGAAATACAAATGTGATGATAAATGCAAAGAAGTTTAAAAGCAGTCGCATTGACCAATGGAGTATTCCTCTCAAACCCTTAAAATCAACTTAAACTCCCTCAGAACAGTTTTCTTCTTTACAAATGCAAGAAGCGGCATGTTTAAAAGCTTTTCTGTTCTCACTCCCAGGACCACCATCTGTAGACCAGAATCCCTAAGAAGGCCACATTAAGTCTGGTTTCTAGACATGTATGTAGAGAGATATAACGGAACCAGGCCAAGAATAGCTTTATAAATAAATAAATCAACCAATGTGCACAGAGGAACAACCATTTTAGCAACAGCATACACTACCAGTAAAAAGTCTGGACACACTTTTACATTAAATCCAATAGGAAAGTGTGTGTGTCCTTTACTGGTAGTGTATGATGTTTGCTAATATAAATATTAGCAAACAGGAAGAGTCAACATCTAGGGCGTAACTCTGTTTGATACCAGTCAAGCTGTGTTGGAATATTTTACTTTATCCTAAACGAGTGGACATAATAACTAAGTAAAGAGTTGACTGGCCGCTAGCCAATTTAGGACATGATCAACAAACCTATTCAATATTTTAACTCTTTTTTTGTATAAATTTTTAAAATTTTGATATGGTGGTGGAAAGAGGAGCAGATATTTTCCCTGTATGTCTGTTGTTTCAGACACTGGTCCATGTCATTATAATAATTCACTCAGAAATTGCCCTATTTGTACAAAAGGTCTTTTTGAAAGCAATTCTGCAGTATGGAATAATAACCACAATAATAATAAGCATCCTTTCCCTCCTTTCAAACCAGAGTGCATTTTGTTTAAGCATTTTCTGAATCTGCTAAAGTGAACTGGAAAACTACCAGTAGCCAGCTTATACCTCTGTAGGTCTGCAACACAATGGCAGGTATAAATGTATGAATACACATGAATGTACAATTTGCTTATGTTTACATCTTTATTGTTTATGACCACATAACATGTGTATGATTGTGTGCATTTTTTTGTATCTGTATGCATCAGTGAGAGTGGATTTGTGTGTTATGAGAGAGATGAGGAACAACAATGACTTCCTATCATGGACAAAGAGACTGGGGCAGATATAAGGTTCCAAATTGGCAATTTACTGTCACTGCAGTGGGACTCCGTGTCAGCCAGGGCTCAGTCTAATAGGGGTTAAAAACCTTAAGTGGAGCAAAGAGCAGCACCCCACTCTGTACTGAAGAATGATGTGAGTTAAGGCAAACATGCTGTATGAATTGATTCTGTGTACCTCGAATGCAATTTCCAATTATTTCCTCTCTTCCTGGCAATAACATTACGGCAACTTTTTTTCAGAACAAATGCTCTGCTGTTGGTATTTTCCCCCTAAGCCACACATCCTTCACAGCATTTGTGATTTGTGTGATAATTTCCATAAAATAGATGGGAGTGAAAGAAAGTGAAAGTTGCTATAATTCAAGGTCCTTTAGTAAAGCTAGGGAACACCAGTGGCTAGTTAATCTACTCATTGACATGTTGTCCTCTGGTGCGGCTGAAGGACGGTCTTTAGACTAATGACCACACATATGGCACGTCGCCCATTTAAAAGAGAAACAAACACCTCCTGGCAGTAGTGAATGAGTGTGTTGTGGAACAATGTGTGGTGGAGACATAAAAATAATGTGAAACACACTGAAACAGACGTGGTCAGACGCTTGTCTGTCACTGTCTGTGTCAGCTATTGACACAAAGTGACATGCACGTGGAAACAAATGATGCATAAAAAAATAAGTGTAGGTAGAGAATAAAACAGAGGACATTTTTCTTTTTTTTGTAAATACATGTAAATTTGAACTGATTTAAAGCAATAATGATCCACACTTAAGTTCTCAGTGATCACCTTTAAACATAAGATAATGATGACAGATTAAAAGACAAGCAATAAAAAACAAGAGAACATCTACCACCACCAAACGGTTCCTCATTTTCTCTTCGGCTTCGTTCACATTGCAGGTCTTTATGCTCAGTTCTGAATTATTGGATGAGATCGGATTTCTTTTTTGCATAGCTGTTCATAGTATAATTTAAATGTGACTTCCATTATACTCCAGAGTGAACAGTCTATGGCCCTGAAGTGACTAGCATGCGCAGAAGAACAGGTGACGTCATACTGAAGATACTGCGTACATACAGAATTGTGTTGGAAGCTGGAAATGCTGGAAAAGTTGGATAAAATGTGACGCGGTCACTCTGAAAGCCATTGGATCAATTTAGGACTGCATATGAAAGTGGCTTAGGTCTGATTTGAAAAAACGAACAAGCAAAAGAAAAACCCAAAAAAGAGTTCTGCTTTTCAAGCTGTTGTAAAAAATCTGATATGGATCACATATGTTGGAAAAAAACGTCAGATTTTGGCTATTGTCGACTCCAGTGTGACCGTTGCCTACGTCTTCTCTGCATCCTTTGTTTATCGGGACAAACAAGCAGTCAGCCTGTGTTTTTAGAGGTGTGTGATTAGCTGGGATGTTTTTTTTTTTTTTTAAAGCAAAAATACAATTGAGATATTATTATTTGTCCATTTGTCCATTCCACCCTCTCCTGGCTAAAGTTCAGAGTTCACCAACACATATTTTTATGCATGTGCATTGCAGGGACTGTCACTGAACTACTGTTATAGGTTCTGTAATGTAACTGTACATTGGTCCAGACATAGTCGTGGTGGACTCACGATGTGCTAGCTGTAGCTAGCAGTTGCTGCACTTTATCTCATTTATTTTTTAAAATGTGTTTTCTCTTTTTGGTGGTCCTCTTCAGCTTTACATATTTTTTATATGTACTCCATTAGCTTTGAACCTCCCACCACCACACACTTTGTACCTAAGCCCAGCAAGAATGAAATGTTTTATTGTTTGTTCTAAATTGAGCGGGGCTAGGAATGGCTTGGTTGAGAGACCCAGCTGCAGCCCAGACTGATGCTAAACCATACACATGACATGTTGACGAGTAGCTGTAAACATTGACTATGGTATGTTAGTTTTACCAGTGGGATGGTGGGAGAGTTAGTGAAGCCTGGTTTTATTGGTTATTTATGCTACATAGTTTGCGACGCAATCTCTGCCCGCTGGTGGGAGCGTGCACGTGTACCTGTACACGTGTTTGCGCATTAGGGCGGAGGAGAATTGTGAACACGTGACTATGTACAGTCAGAAATAACATGCCATTGTTCAAATAAGATAAATGTTTAGTTTTTGATTACTGACGCTGATGTTGCTGATGTTGCTGAAGTTAGCTTCTGATTTGTGATAAACACAAAGGGCAATTCCACAGCTTTTTGGGGACCTTGACCAAATTAGACCAGGTCCTGCTGAAAAACTGCAAGACTTAAGACGTTCAAATCTAGCATAAAGACTCACAGTTTCTGATTTGTGAAATCTTTGTCCAATTTATGAAAATGCATATAAGGCTTATTTAATTTATTTATGTAGCATTTGTTTATAGACCACTTCAGACCTGGGGTGTCCACCCTCCCCAAAAGAAGAACAGAAACAGTTCAGGCTCAGGGTTCTTCGCTTTAAACCCTTGGTTGTTATTGTCATCTAAAATATATTTTTTATTTACCACAATGCAGCATTTTGGTCACACAGTCATTGTTATCCAACACAAAGTTCTCACAAATGCAGATAAGTCTGAGCTAATGCTCTGCAATGTCATTCACGTCATTGTAACGTGTAAAACGATAATCTCGGGGGTATTTTAATAGGAGTGTGTGTGAATGTGTCCACTCCCTGCTGTGTGGGTTGCTTGAATCACTGTCACACAGTTGACAGTCTCTATATGCAGCTTTTATACACCTTCAACACAATTAAACAAAACCTCCAGCAAAGCTGTTTAACTTGCATTCACAGCTTTCTTATACGTCAGTGCTCATTATGTTTGAGTACGAAAACATGATGGAGAAATAAATGTGTAAAAATATTAATGCAACAAGCCTGTTGCTCCCTGGGAAGTTAAAACACTTCAGTCTGCTATATGACACATAAAATTCAGATTATTCATCACTGTGGGATGACTAGAAGGCAAAAATCAGACTCCAAAATTTATTGCCAGATCCAAAGTTTCTGACCTTGGTATCCCAGTGTGTGTTTGTCTTAGACAATTAGGCCATTAGTGCAACACTGTTTACACTAAATCATTTCTAATTATGGTACATGTTAAGCTTAAAAAATATTAAGGGTATAGAGCTTTGTTTTAATGTTGTTTATGCTCATGCAGACAAGGACATCTGTACATGACGTACATATTACAGCCAACTACAACACTGCCCTTGCAACTAATTTGCCTCTGTGCCTAAATCTTCCCACAGTTTAACCATAATATTATCACATGATCCCTGATGGACTATTGGATTATTATAATTGGATAGTATTGGATTATATACTATTGGATGGATTATTGACAAACTATCAAATAGACCATAGTTTGTAAGACTGAAGGGTTGACTTTCTAAGAAGGTGGTTAGGAGCACCACAAGGGACTGTACTTTTCCAGCTGCTCCTAAACTGCTCATTAACTTTTACTCAGAGCTTCTATTTTAGCCTAATTTAGCAGTTGTAAATTAATTTTATATTGGTTTGAAAACTTTGATTTAGAGTTTTGATAAAAGCCTTTTTTTATGCATTTACTGTTAAAACATACATTTACAGTATAACATTGTAGTCATAACAAGTAGAGTTAGGCCGATATCTGATACTAGCATCAAAAATACTCGCCGATCCTTGTAAAAGTAGAGGGATCAGGCTTGGTAAGTATATCTGTCTAAACATCTTTGATACCACAGAAACAGAATCATAAATACTATTTCCTGCCAAACACCACCACCACGCACAGACACAGGAAGTTACGCAATCTTGCTTGACAATGTTTTTTTTTAGTTAGTAGGCCGATGAGCCGCTGCACGTGACTCACTGTTGTTCTAACATTTAGCATTAGCATTATGCTAGCAATTTGGCATCATTACTCATTAGAAAATCCCGCTAGCCAACCAGCGACATTCCTAATATGCAGAACTGAAGTTTACAGAGGCGTAACAAATGCTGCTAAATTTACCACCAGTGAGTTTATAAAGCATTTGGTTTGCCATCAATTGAAAGAGCATGAGGAGTTTGTTAAAGGATAAGTGCAACAAACTGCAGTAACAACACTGTCAAATGCTTTAAAAAATGCAGGAATGAGCAGCCTTACCATACCTGACCAGACCTTTCTTCCTCGGCTGCATCTTACTTTTTTGAGAAATATTTTAGCAGGCTCATCTGAAATTGCAACCAGTGGTTAATACATTACAATGCGTACATGATAGCCTACATTGTTTTAACTAACCAGTGTTAACATCAATAGCCTATGGTAGTGTTAGGACCAATTACTTAACGTTACACAGCATCGCGTTTGCTGTTCTGTCAATTGTCTATTCAACTTGTAAAGTCTGAAGCAACTTATCAGCAGCTAACTTTCCTCTCTCCGGACTCCACATGTAATAAGCTTGTTGGATGCTCTCAAAGTTTACCTCACCTGCGAGCTTAACTAAGAAAATTGAATTAGGCCCCGCCTCTCTCGCCCCACTCCGCATGCTGCGTTCACATGCAGATGATGTCAGACAGCAGAGTAGCCTATTGCTACTTCACTTCTGGAGGCGACAATGCAGGTTCAATTAAGAAATTTTGATGTTGTCCATTTGAAATTATTTAATTCTCTGCTTTTTGAAGTAGTGGCACTAACAGTATAGCCATGGTGTGCCATGAGTCAATGTAGGAGAAACGCTGAGTGGAACAGAAAATGGATGGATGGAGCAACATACGTCCCCAACATAGAACCTATTCACTACAACACTGTCAAACAAAGGTGCCACTTTTCCAAAATAGGAGTTAAGATTTTAACCCATGAATGTGTATCTGCACCTGTAAAACTACTTTGAGCAAAGTCTCTTCAATCAGTTTTAGTGGAGGAATGGAACATTTTAACAAACCACACACTGCTTCCTACTGGTACTTAATATTGATACTAATTCACACAACTCCTTGGCATGTTGGAGATTTCAGACATCTGCTACTGACAGAGAGATAGAGAGAAAGAAAGATCACTCGCTCTGTAGGTGGAAGGCTTTGATCACACACACATACACACTCTCAGATACAGATATCCTTAACCTGAAGAGCCATAGAGCAAGGAGGGAACGAGAGAAAAGGAGCTGGAATGATGATGAGAGAATGTGAAAGACTGCAGGCCACTGGAATAATCCTCTAGTCCTTAATTAAAACTTCCTCATGATCACAGGCGGAACGACAGACTGGAGATGGCAGAGAGAGTCGCAGAGAAATAAAGAGCAAAGGAGAGATAAGAAGTCATAAGAAGCCTTTTTTTTCTTTCCATAAATCAGTCTCCTTATGTATCCCCTTCAGCTGTGTTCTTGTTTCAACTAACATTTGTCTGCATCATAACAGTAAGAAGATAAAACACTGGTTTTCAAGCATGTCACAAATCATAATCAGAATCATAGTAGCCTGCATGGACCCCTATAAAAGAGGAGTACATTTCTGTTCTTAGTTAAATGAAGAGCTGCCTGCCTCTTTCACAGGAATATTGTAGTTATAAACGACCCATTTTGATAGTTTTTACCATACACCGCCACAACAGCCTGAAATCTCCACCCAAGTTGATTGACAAGTGTTCACTGGGGTTGACGCCAGGACTGCAGGCAGGTTATCCATCTTCTGGAGGTGGTTTCTGAAAAACTCAGTCCCAGACTCTAGTGATACAGAATCTTCACTGCTTGCAGAATCTCATCATCTCTCTGCTTTGGGATTTCCTTGTTTTTCCAGTGAGGGAGATGCCAACCCACATCATCACACTGCCTCCACCAACAGCTGTTACCGTGTCAGTGCAACCGTCAACACAGATTTCTCCATGTCTTCTCTGCACTTTAGTTAATTCACACCACAGTAGTCCACTAGATTTGGTACGACTAGGGGTCGCAATTTTCTTCTGGACCTAGGTTGCGTTCACACAAGATGCCACTGAGAAAATGTGCACTAAAAAGAAGAGATAAGTCACTTGACCTGTTGGCCTTATAACTTTAATATGTGTTAATCTGTTTCCCTGCATGCTTTATGTTATTACTGCACGTATCTTTCTGTTTCTATTCTTCAGTTTTGGCTTTTCTCTTCTGGACAGTCTGTATGCTTTCACAATTATGTCTGATTGTGATTATTTTAGATAATACCAGTTATTTTTTATTTTTATAAATTTACAGCTGAGTTCTACTTTACGCACAAGAGTCAACATCAGACTGACTTTTACTGACTTGAGAGTACTCAGAAAAGAGACAGCATGCAAGACGGATGCTGATTTAGTCGCCACTGAAATGAACAAACTGTATGTATGCAGAGAAAGTTCTAAACTGTTAGAACTGGTTACTCCAATAATCTAAAGGAAGTTAATTAATTCACCTTCTACAGATTACACTATGTTTCCTTATTAGACGTAATTTCAAAGCAAGGCAAATTTATTTGTATAGCGCATTTCATGCACAAGACATTTCAAAGTGCTTTACATAAAACACAAAAACATTACAGCAAGGTGCAAGGGAAGAAAAAAAATACAAGTGCATGAAAAAACAAAGATTAAAAAAGATAAAATTGATTACATAAAAACAGCAAGAAAAAGCTCAGATAAAGAAATACAGTTAAGATTTCAGCGTAAAAGAACCAAATGCAGATCTGGACTTCTAAATAAAAACTAGTGAAATGCAGCAGAGACCCGGTGGGTCCTTAACCTTGATTTAAATAAACTGAGTGTTTCAGCTGATTAGAGGCTTTCTGGGAGTTTGTTCCAGACATGTGGAGCATAGAAGCTGAATGCAGCTTCTCCGTGTCTGGTTTTCATTCTGGGGACTGATAAGAAACTGGATCCAGATGATTTCACCAACATCCTCATGTACTCAGCTCTCAGTTTAATGTTAAAGAAGAAAAAAGTATTCATCCTAGCATTATCATGAACTGAAGTTAGAGAAATCTTATAAATGATGTAACAGGGTTACAATTAACCAGCACAGTTTTTTAATTAGTTAAGTTTACACATGGCTCAACAGCAGACTTGTGCAGAGCTTTTCAGAGATCCAAATCATTTGAATCGGGTGTGTTGCTGCTGGGAAACATCTAATACCTGCAGGATAGTGGGCCTTGAGGAAAAGGGTTGGGGATCACTGCTTTAATTCACATAACTGCCATGCCAGTGTATTATTGTTAGTTAGTAGAAGTTAGTTAGTAGAAGCAGTAATGACTCTAATACTCTGAGTGAATGTACACCTACAGCATAACTTAAGGCTACTGCAAGAGTTTAAACTGTGGGAACAATGTATGAGTCAAAGCTGAGAGCATAAAGTAGTTTCAGAGGTGGAAGGCTGGCTGGGAAACACAAAGCTCATATCCCACAGGAAAATTTATTAGAAGATCTAGCTTCTTGTTCATTTTGTAAAGGCTCCTCCAGAGGCAAACATTACTTTCATACTCCTGACACATAGCATAGGCGTATGGCTGTGTGTGTGTGAGATAAAGAGATAGAAAGAGAGCAGGGAGGAGTGAGGATGTTCCCATACTCAATATTCAGCCTGCAGATGAGTCCTGTTTTGCTCTTAGATTAAACATGGGGGTGTCTCAGGTCAGTTACTTATGACACTCAGTGTTCCATCCCTCAACATGTGCATGTGCCCACACACTCATTCAAATACACACTCACACACACACAGAGACGCCTGGAAGCAAGCAGAGAACAATCTCCAATCCCCCGATGCAACTATTCATAAATATCAAAACAGGGAAGTCGAGCTTCTTCCTATCAAGCCCATGATATCATGCAAGGGTAATATGTTTTCGAATGGCACATGAGAAATGCGCTTATGACAATGATGAAACAAGATAGCAGCAGTGATGGAGCAGCCGTATCCCTGCTGCGGTTTGTCTTGTTGAATCGTAATCACACTTTGCTTAAAGTACTCGCTGATACTGAAACATGCGTGATATCTGATCTCTGAACTTTACAGATGAAGGGAGGAAATAAAGCTAAATAACAGCGCTTCTCAACCCTAATGGTTCTCGTGTTTAACATGGATTTCATTCCTCCTGCGGAATTTTATTATCAGTGAGTTTTTTGGGTTTTTGTTTTTTTATCAGCAATTAGAGCTACGGACAACTACAGTGTTGGCCTTTCTCGAGTCACATATGACCCACATGTGCTTGTGAAAATGACCATATGCAATTGATATGTAAATAAATGAAGGAGTCAACACTTTTACATAACTTTGTATTCATACATTTATCTTCTTCTTAGTCAGGATAAGTAATAGTCACCTTTAAAACATATTTTTTCACAAGTTGACACCATTTTCTTAATGAAGTGTGTGGTCAAAACTACTCTACATAGGCAGCTAAAACTCTCCTTGTAAACCACAACGTATGTCTTATCATTTCTATGCTGATGACAAATTTACATGTCAGTTGCCAAAAACAACCACTACCCCCTTGGCGTCACCATGGGCGGCGATTTTATACTTGAAAAACAGGTCAATGCCTTTTTAAAACTTTGTCTTTTATCAGACTTAATTATTTTTTTTATCTTTTATTTGTGCATGCTTTTATTTCTTCTCGTCTGGACTACTGCAGCGCTCTTTACTCAGGCATCTGCAATGACGCACTTTCCCGTTTGCAATGAGTCCAGAACTCTGCGGCATGACTTTTAACTGGGGCCAGGAAACGCAAACACATCACCCCTATTTTAGCTTCTTTGCACTGGCTGCCTGTAAGTTATAGAATTGCTTTTAAGATCATGTTGTTTGTATTTAAAGCTTTGAATGAACTGGCCTGCCAATACGTTACCGACTGCATCCAAATTTGCACTACAGCGCACAATCTGAGGTCCGAGGGCCAGTCCCAGCTCGTGGTGCCTAAGACAAGACTTAAAACTTGAAGGGACAGGGCCTTCTCTGTAGTCGGCCCCAGACTCTGGAACGCTCTGCCTCTCCATGTCCGATTTATAATTTATTTTATCTTTTCATTTGTTTTTTTTTTGTTTTAATAAGAGCTGGTGGAGCTAAACAGAGAAACACTTGGTTATTATTTTTTGTTTTATTCATAACATAATCTGTTAACAGCAAAGCAGAAAGTAAAAGCAAGAACTGAATCTGTCTACTTCTATGGTACAACAAATTCAGTGTGGTTGTAGTTGATGTTGGGTGGAGATAAAGTTGGGGAAACTGGTATCTAAGGTATCCAACGTAAGATTCGTCAACTCAACTGGACTTGATTTAGTTTCTTAAAGACGCTTCAGTCTCATCTTAAGTTCTGATGAAGATAGTGGGAAATTTCACATAGGTAGCCTGCAAAACTGATGTTGTTTTTAGAGTCTCTGACTTTCCTGGAGAATCATAACTCACCTGAGGTCTTGTTTTACTTGGTCACATATATTGCATTTGTTTGAAGCATCGTTTGTGTGCATCCTCAGCAACTAATAACCAGTAGGGGCAGTGTTTAGACCAGTTTGACCAGAAGACAGATAGAAGATTCAACAGCTGTGAAAATGACACTAAGTTTAAAAGACAAGACCCAACATGCTTCTATATTGCTGTTATTTTTTCAGGCCTAGATATCAAAATTCACCAAATACTAAGCCCCTCTATTTTCACCATGTTTATAGTTTTGTTTATATCCTACAAATTTGGCAACTGAGTTCTCTAATGTACCCGGTAACGAATGTTATACATAAGTATGTGAACCCTATTTACTGTATATGCTGACACTCTTGTGCACCTCAGCTTACTGCTGCAACATGTCAACGCGTCTGCCATCTTGGTCCTGGCATGAGAGCTTATTAGATGTGCATGTGATGTAGATGTGAACGGTTGTTTGATTTAACCTGGATTAAATATTAAACGTTTGTAAAAATTTCAGCTCATTGTGTTTTCATGTTTAAATTATGGGGGAAAAGGCTTAAAACCATAATGTAATTGTGAATCACTGACACACGATCAATAGGTTGTTTATTGGGATTAAATTAAGTTAAATATATAATGGGTGGGAAAATTATTTTTAAGTGAAAAGGTAAGATTTTTCTTGTTTATCAATAGATATATATTTATATTAAAATCCTCTGGTTTAAAAGTGTAAAAAGTAGAAAGTATTTGTTGTATATTAATGCATCCTTAAGTAGAACTATTTTATCATGAGAAAGTTAAATAGTTAAATGGCACAGAATGTAGATTTTACACAATATTTTGAAATTTCTTGTCATTTTGAAACATCATAGTATGAAAACTAACATTCGCCGAACACTTATTAAAGGTATTTAAAAAACACATTTCACCAGTGACCAACATAAAATTGGAGATTTTAACAGAGTTGTTATTCATGACTTACCAGGTCTTACACCAAACTTTAGAATACGGTTTGCCAATGCTGCTCTTAATCTGGCTATTAGCTGGACCATTGCTGATAATATTTTTATACCGTGTATCTGAGGCAGAGCATCCAATTTGCTATTTTATTGTTCACTGAGCCCTTTTTCATTCGCCCTTCTCTACCAGCCTCTGATGACAGGTGACATTTAGCGGTAGCAGAAAGCCTATGTGGCTGCCCACCATATTTTCTGTATTGGTGTGTGTCTGTGTTTGACAAATTTGGTGTATTCTCAGCCAGTCGGGTCACTCGGAGTATTACATGTGGCCTGCAGGGGCAATGGACAGAGAAAATGAAGGGCTATTAGAGAGTGGGAGAGCAGGAAAAGACTGACAGGACAGATGGACAGAAAGAAAGACAGCAACATTAATGCTAGAGGCTATGTGACAGTGGAAACTGTCCAATAATGATGATGTGTTCCTATCAGTCAAACCACGGCTGCAGCACAGCTCACAGTAAGGCCCTGCAATACTCCATGTGATATTAGATATAGTGTTGCAGCCAAAAACAAATAACGATAACAATCATGTTGATAGAAAAGGGCGAGTTTACATTTACAGATAAGGAGTTGAATCGCTCAGTTGCAGGCAATCTTTCTTTGTAATGCAGCAAAAATAGTTCTCCCCAGAGAAGAGAGGGAGGAAGAGAGGGTTTTTCTGTGCAGCCACATTTGCATGATGAGAAAGTGCTGCTCATATTCATCTTAGTAAAGTCACAGTAAATGACTCCAACAGCATTATCATCTGTTTTACGCAGGTGTGCGGCCGGGAAAAATCACTCACTTCAATCAAAAAGCTGCAGCTCGCAGCGTAAGGAGCCTCATTTTTTACCATCATACTGGAGGACATAGGAATTAGAGGAGAGAGGCATGGAGACTGAGAGGGAGAGGGACGTAATAACTTTGTTTTCTCTGTCGTTTACAGCAGTGATCTTACCCACATGGCTGTGAGATTATTTGTTTTGAGTGTGTGTAGATTTTACCGGCTTTTCAAGCATAGTAAACCACCTGACAGTCTTTATCAGCTTGGAATGACTGATTATTCAAGAGGACAATCAGCTCTTCCAAAGTATGGCTCTTGATTATTGTTATTGTTTAACTGAAGGGGCATAGGTCACATATAATTTAGAGTTATTATTTCTATGAATACACTAAATACTTCTTATTTTATGCCTAGCATTTTTAACATCACAGTTAAAAGAAACAAGACAGTTGGTAGGTTTCTTAATACAATTCCACTTGGGAATAGAGATTATTCCTGTTCACTGCACTTGCTCACGACTTAACAAGAACAAGTTGCAGTGGTAGAGAAGACCTGCAAACATTCATACACAAAAACCTGGACATGAAAGCTTCTAGATGGCAACAGCAGGGCTCTACGGTGCAAGCATTTTGACCACACATGGGACCAAAATCTGTTGAGTGTGACTACATTTTAGTCTTGATAAAACTGGTATTTGTAGGACTTTTATCTCCCTGAAAGTCTGTGTTCAGCCCCATCTCTTTACCTGACCTCAAAGAATTACACCTTGACAAAAAGCCAAGGCACAGTGAAGAATGAGTTAAATAACAGCTCAAGAATTAAAAATCTTGACCTGATATTTACAAAAAAGTGGGATGCAAAAGAAAACACAATGGTGTGCAGCAGCAAAAGTAGGAGTATAAACCAAGTAAAGAGGTCACCTGTAAACTATTTTGCAGCTTATTTGCACCCATGTTAGCACATTAGATGTGCACAAAGCACTCTATTGCTGGTAACTGGGTGCCACCATGTTCAACAGTGACTGGATGTTTTAAAAATGACAAGAAGTTATGTCACTACGCACGTACTTATACGTATAACTCTGATAATGGACTGGAAAATGCAGACCAGACATTTTAGAATATCATATTTCATATTCTCCTGAACATAGATTAGACAGCTGGGCTGTGTAACATCCTCTTGGGTGGGAATACAGACTAGGTGCAACAACAACTCCGTATTGTATATCAGGTAATGCAGAGGAGTGCTGAGAAATGTCAAAGTTGTGTCAAAGTTGCCGTGACTGGAAGTACTGAATTCACGTGGATTAACTGAATCTGTGTTAAATAGTTTCAATCTCAACACAATTCCCTTTCTTTCCAGCACTACCTGGCTAGCATGCTAATTTTACTGATTTGAATGCTAACTACATAGTGAACCATTTCAACATTTTAAAGTATTATTAAAGGAGAATTCCAAACATACAGCACCTTAAATGCAGATAAACAACTAGTTTTGGCGTCCACATCCTGCTGGGAAGCAGATGCCCTAACCTCAGATTTTATTAAAGAAAATCTCTCTTAATCTCTCTTAATGTATAAACTCTCTACAGTGTCAAACTAAGCATGCATCAGTTCGAAGTCACTTTGATCTGCACCAAGTTTCTCCATCAATTTCTACCAAAAGAAACAATGAAAGCAACCAACTGAAAACAATCACTGTTCTTGTAGTTTCCATTTCTTTATCTTTCCATATCTGATGTGCACATTTTTAAAGTGGTGCATGTCAGCTGTGGTGGTTCCATACATTTAATCTCTGGACCCACAAAATAAATCCAGTTATGCTATGATGTTGTTATTGAAAATGCTCTAAAAAGTACAAAAGCAAATCTCCCTCTTCAAGAAATCTATTAAAGCTGATAAAAAATTCTTAATATCAAAAGCTTATCAAGCCAATTTAATTACACTGAATAGATTATTTTTATTAATGGTGTTTAATAATTAAGATTTCTTATATATTCATAAAAATATCCACATTAAAGTTATTTAAGAGGAAACTTAAGAAATTCTGCAACTATTTCTGCAATCTTGAAAAGATGATTTGAAACAAAATGGTTTTAATGGCTTTACTAGACATTAGAGGGAAGTTTCTCCAATGTGACTCTTTTAAAATAATGTTATTCAAAGCTTAATATCTGACATGTTGCGTAATCCTTTAGATATTTTTTAGACTTTATACCGGGAGAAATTGAGGATGCTTTATCTAAATGTAACTTAATTGCCACATCTGTCTGTAGATCATCACTGTTAAAATGTTTTTTAACCATGCAGGGGTATCTATGTGCATTTATCTGGCTGGTTTAAACTGCCTGCTGCCGTTTGTCTCTGCCTCTGTTTTGCACAGCTTTTATGAAAAGGATGGAAAACTGAGAGAGACAGGGCCAAATCACCAGTAGAGCCAAAGAATAATACATTTCATAAATATTTATACCTTTTTCTGATTTCAGATGCATTTTCAGTACAGGAGGCAGGCAAAACTTGTGCATGTGTATGCATGTTAGGGTTGGTGGCTTGAAGATTGGGGTGATTGTAGGCAGCCACCCTTGAGTCACTCTTCTCAATCTTAGCAGGGCACTAGGGTCGTCACATTCTCTGAAGTTCACATCTGTTCGAACAGGGGTAAACTTTCCGAGTCAGTAACCCATTCAAAATCAAAAGCCACAGATTGTAGGTGCTTCAGGCTAGAAGGCTGCTTTGGGATGTGGATGTGGAAGGTCTAGCAGGAAGAGGTGCTTTAAACATGGTGGCAGATGGAAGTGTGAGGTCATAAAATACATTGTGGGTCCCACTGTGACAGCAGGTCAGATGTAGTCAGCTTCAAATACTAAAATGAATTAAAAAATTAATTTAAGGGAAAGATTAAAGCAGGACAAAACGAGTCAATCAGAAACACTAAAGACTGGAAGAAAAGGGCTGTTTTGCATTATGCATATTTTCTTTCTTCTTTTTCAAAGAAGAAGAGTGGCTTACACTTGCCGTCTCATTTATTCTTCTAGAGTTGTCAGTTTCAAACGTTGTCAAATGTCACAGCCAACATACTCCCACGCATGCTTTACGTTGGCGTGGTTGTTAACTAACTTTTGCACTGGAGGGCAGTGCAGATTTCCAACACAGTTCAAACCCAATTCACGTCAAATCTCCTAGATGTTCTTCAGAGCCTCGTTTTCACTGAGAGGTTCGGTTCGGGCCGGTGTGGTCCAGAACACTATTTTGTGTGTTTCCATTATAAAAGGGGCCCATACAACCGAACCATACTGTACTGCACCATTTATAGAGCAAGCACAAAACAAACACAACATTTCCGTTCAGTTCATGGTTCAGTTGGATGTTGGAAAGATAATAGGAAAAGGATGCCTTCAAACAACAGTAAGTTCTGGTTGTACAATGCAGCATGTATCGCCCATACAAAGAACAAAGCCAAGCAGAGCAGAAATGAGCTGCTAATTGGCCTCCATTGCTGTATGTAGCATCACGTTTGTTGTTGTCGCACTAGTATGATGCCATGATAGGCGAACCCTGACTCGCAGAAGGAACTCTCACCTGAATTGGCTGGACCGTTCTAAAACTTCTGAACCATACTGGCCAGCACCGAACTGCTCAGTAGAAACGGGGCTTAAAAGTTCTCTGTCCCTTTGCCCAGGTCTTCTTCTCCTTCTACGTTCCAATCACTGGTTGCATGTCAGCTAAACTGTGGAACACTGCCCCCCATGATTTCCGCTGGTACTGCTCTATTTGCTGCATTTCAGTTCACATCCACAAGTTCTCTGAAAACGTACTGACATAGGCAGGACAAGAACACAGAGGACAGACAGGAGCATCTGTCTGTGTGCATTTTAAACATTGAGCATACCTGGGCCCTCACACGGTTTGAGACCAGTAATATGTTTCTGTTGTGGATGTACTTTAATAAAAGAAAATATGTGTAATGTTAGATGTTTTATTGTTATGTTTGCACAGTACTTATGTTTACTCATTGTTTACACTGTTGTGGTGTCTTGCCAATACTTGGGGTTGAAATCACAAGTTTGATCACAAGACGATGATACGTCAATTTAATGAACCCTGTTTGCCCATGTCATAAACATTGAATACACAAAAAATAGCAAAAATATCAACTAACAGTTTAATCCCTGAGTTTAATGGAAAACAATTACTTTTAAATAGAGTATAAAGTGCCACATTCAGTATATTTGCCTTTAAAAACATTTAAATAAAAAATTCTTAGTTGTTAGCAAAGGGAAACAATTCCACATGTTGTTAAAACAGTTACTATATGCATGTTTGATCAATATTCACACTTTGAATTGATGGTATTGGCTCAGTGATTATTGAATCAATGCAGACTGATGTTTGGTTCACCCCTACCTAGTATATTGATTTTCTAACAGCCATGTTGATAGTGATATGTCTTCCTTTTTTGCTACTGCAGTTTGTTGCTATAAATAGCAGTAAGTATGAGGTCTGGTCTGGATTGGGCCACGTTTCTAGGACCTTTCCCAGATGGCAAAAATGTCTGGGCCAAATATGGCCCATATCTGCAGTTTTGTTTGTCCCATATTTGGCTTTGTTTTACACTGTAGACTACGTGAGTGTGACAGTTAAAACTCAACAAAATGACCAACACATGTGCCCCACAAATAAAATCACTGTAATCCATGTCTAGCCGCGCTCCTCACATTTGGACATCTGGCTCATACACTACTTGCCAGTGCTATAACTGAGCCATAAGAGCCAAAATGATCCTAGATTGCATATGACCTAGCTAAATAAAACACTAACAATAGAAAAAAAGCTAATGTTCTGTTTGCTACACTTCTATAACACGGAGGAAACAACAGAGCATTGCCATCCTATGAGGACAATCAAGACACCAAAGCATCCATCCGTCCATCTGTCCATCTGTCCATCCACTTTCTGTACCGTTTATTCCATTGCAGGGTTGCAAAAGAAGGCTTCAGCCTATCCCAGCTGCTATGGGGTGACAGGCAGGGTGCACCCTGGACAGGTTGCCAGGCCATCACAGGGCCCATTTGAAGAATCATTTATTTCTAATTTGTCCAAACTTGATTTTTGTTGAATATCAATAGCCTGAGTTTAAGGTGCATTCCTCAGCCCCATACACTAACCTTAATTACTAAAACCTAATGCCTATTTCTAATTCTGGATCTCAAACCTGTAAAATTAAGGTTTGAGTTTTCATCTGGAAACATAAAGAGAAACACATCAATCCCACATCTTTTTCATCGATAGTTACAGCTTAATTGACCGAATACAAGAAGCTTCTACCACTCAAACATTGGAACAATATTCCATCAGGTCAACTTGAAAGAAAATTGCAGCTCACTAACTGCATTAAAAACGTATAAGGATGAACACGGCATTTAATTTCATCAGAGATCGTGCTGTAATCCAACATAAGAAACCTATAAAGACTCCTCAAAAAGCCACTTTTATTGTTCTTCTTGAAGTATTACTCTGACACGTCACTGTTTTTCTTCATAATGCTGATCACCCCCTCCTCCCTCAATCCTAATCAAATGATTGTCATCTCATGTCAAATTGTGAGCATGGTAACCAAATAGAGAGAATGCCACTCGGGAGTACATCTTCTCTAATTGTGTCCTCCATTTTGGCTTCCCTTCGCTTGACAGTTTTAGTTTTTGTTCTTTTTCTGGGAAGCAGAGATGTTGAACCAAAACAAAGCACAAAGACAAGTCAATTGCATGTGTGTGAAGAGTCACCCTGATGAAATATAATTGCATTTTAACCTGATAGAACAATATTCCTGCCCATAACTGTGTTTAACTCCTACTTTTGACATGCTGCCGAAAACACATTACAGCATGAGATGAGCGCTAGCATCAATCCTTTTTTTTTCCTGCAATAAAAAAGTAGAATTTTACCCCGTTTCAATCTTTCTTCATACTCTTCTCATCCTTCCCTCCTCTTTATTCTCCTCCTTGCACATCCTCCTCCTCTTTGTAGCAGAGGGGAAGGAAGGAAGAAGTGGTAACACATAGCATGTCTTCATTAAAGTGTCACTCCCCATTATTTTCGTCCTATCTCAATTAGCAGCAGGTTTAATAAAGGGCCTCTTCTTTCTCTCGCTCTCTCTCAGCAACTCTCTCCATCTCCAACTCTTCCTGTTTAACTGCAATCAGACTGAATGATGGAGTTGTTGCTCATAAAGTGATGAATAGAGTAGGAGAAAGTGAAACACTGGGGAAGAAAGAGAAACGGAAAAATAAGGAGTGCTGAGTAATATGGAAGGAGGAGAAAAAAATAGAGGAGGTAGATCTGCACTAGTTTTCCTCAACGCATCGCTTTCTCCTCTGAGATCAATTAGACACTGCCGGCAGTGGCTAGTCCCCAGACTGATCCACAGCTTCTGCTCTTGTTTGCGTGGTTGTGTGACCATGCAAACACACACTGTGTGTGTGTGTGTGTGTGTGTGTGTGAGACAGTAAAAAAGAAAATGTCCAGTTCCTGCTATTATCACTGCAGAATGTCCAAGAGCTCTTTGTGAGTTCAGCAGAAAGCAGCTAATGTCTGCAGGTCAGCTTAAGAAGACAACTTAAAACCAACCCAACGCACACACACACAAGCTAAAATATCAACTTCATCAGTGCAGTGACAGCTGGTGGACCTTTGTTGGACAAAGAACTTCAGCTTGGAGCACACAATCTGCAAAAGTGCAACGCTTTTCAAAACTTAGGATCACATGATCCGTGGCTACAAAATCCAATCAGTCTATTGTTTATGTAATTTACAGCAGGGGTGGGTAGAGTAGCGAAAAAGTGAGACATGTTTCTATAAATGAGTTTTAGCATTAAAAATGTTTGCCTCTAATATTTTTCATGTGTTTTTCATTCCACAAATCTGGGCAAACACCCGAAGTAGACCTACTGCCATTGCTGAGGTGGCATTTCTGTCACAGGCTGAAGTGGCAGTAAGGACCCAAACACAGGCTCACGAGGCAGGAAGATGGGTTTTAATAACAAAAAAACTAAACTAGACTATGCGGACAAAATTTGACATAAAGACTACAAGGGCTAAAGAGTACATGAGCAAAACAAATTAAACCGAGGGGTATACACACACACACACACATACACACACACGGGAGAACTAACAAGAAACAGGTGAAGTGAGTTAAGCAAATCAAACCAGGTGCATCAATAACAGGAAGCAGAAAGCAAAACAGAACTAAAACATGACCAGACCATAAAAGAATAAAAGCAAAAACTCAGATCATGACACTTTCAGTGCATGTTGGAGCAGAAGGGATGAGAATCCTTAACAATGTCAAGGAAATCTGGAAGCATTTGCACATTTCTTGACTGTTTGAACAGCAGTGGAAAACTTTAATTATGGTAAAAAAAAAAGTGAATGCAAAGATCACAGAGCTTTACTTATGAAGATTGCAGCTGTCTGTGTCTATCAGTGTGAGACTGAGGGGGGCGGTGGATGACACCGTTTGTCCGCTGATGGTGGCATGTTTGCATCGGGGAGAAACACTATCCAATCAGAGAGCAGAGAAGAAATGACATGCTGGCAGGACAGAGGAAACACTGAATTTTATTCCACGCACCAAAAAACATGGCAAATCTGGAATTGTCCGATTGTCGTCAATCTGACACTAAATCCTGTGTATCCATGTTGCCATCCAGCTTAATGTGGAGCAACAAGTAACGTTTGTTATGCTAAGAAATGCTAACGGACTAAGAGACAAGGTGCTGCAATGTTGCTGAGGGTTAGTGTCTAATATGGGAGATAATGTGAAATGTAATGTTTTTTGCTCTTTTCAGGAAAACGACCAAAACATAAAAATAATTTAGTGAGTAACACAAACAGATCACGTACACAGTGTCCAGCAGCCTAAACTAGTTCTAACTAAACTATCTGACTAAATAGAAAATTAACAGCCATGCAGAAGTTTGAAATTATTTCTTTACCTACTTTTGATCACTTATTATTACCAGATTTGTGGTAAATGCTCCATTGTGGATCACGAGTTACCTAAAGCAGTTTCTGACTGATCAATCATAGTTTACATTAAAGCACTGACGTCTGACTAATATGAAAAACAGAAGAACTGAGATCTCCAGATAATATACCCATACCAACAACTGTAGACCGCTGTCTAACGTTGTAATTAGGACTGCAACACACAAAACATCCTTCAGATTTGTCTATACTGCCATGGTTTATGATCGTCATGTGGCATCATGGCCACATGACGGTGTCTGATTAGTGGAGTTTTGTGTGGAGGTTTGTCCCTTCTTAGTTCTGCTGAAGCTACTCTCCAGCCAGACAGGTAAAGAAGTGCTCAGCGAAAATCGTCCTCCACGTACTGCACTTGTTTTATGGAATTACTACAGATGGTTTAAAGGACAAGAATTTGTTATTTTACATAATTTCTTTTTATTCTAAGATTTTAAGTTTTAAAAATTCATTAAAAACAGGCTTTCTCTCCCAATCTAGTAGTGCTGAGATTCCAATGAGGCTTTTTTTCCCCTGTTCCAGCAGGGAAACACACCTTTTATCGGGTATTGTTCCCTCTGTGTTTAGAAAGAAGGCAGCTTCACACACCTATGAAATTAATTCTGCTGACTTGTTACCTTTAACTAATGAATCCTGAAATATTTATGTTACTTTGTCAGATTTATTTAATTTTATTACATTCATGTTTAAGTTGAGATTTACAAGAAGTATTTTATCTGCTTCTGTATATAAAAAAAAATACTCTCGTTTAAAAGCAGCTTATTTGTTCAAAGTGTTTGTAAACCAAAAGTAACTGAACTTTTATTCATATAGCAATATTTTCAATTTACTGAATACACAACATTTTAATTCATTATTGAATTTTGCACCTAACATTGTGATTTATTAAAGTTTAAAACCTTTAATTGTGTCCCAGCATTAGTAATTTATTAAATGTGCTATCGGAGCGGGTACAGTTATCACCCTGCTGGTAATTATGAACAGCGACACATACAGTACTACTAATTCTGTTTATTCAACATACTACACATTTTACAGACACACCTGCATGCATCTGCATGTACATATACATGTATACAAAGAATACATGGATAAACACGCTTTGGCTCAGATACCTGCACTGCCTCAGATCCAAACGTAAACACAAACACCTTTTTCTGGCAAAGCACTGATTAATATGGAGCGCTCCACCAGGGCTGCCACCTGACATTTAGATCTCTACACTTTGATTTAAGCATGTAAACTACAAGTGCATTCATTTACACCTTCTTACCTCAAACTTCTTTCTAATGTACACACACACACACGTTTCCAGGTGTGTGATGACCAGTGACAGGACTGTTTGGTTGGTCAGGGGCTGATCTGTGTGTAATAAGGGGACATTACAGCGGCAATCTCACTTAGCCTCTGGGAGACTGATCTATATTCACTCTGCAGCTCATATTCACAAAGCTTCCTGCACACACACATAAATACACACAAACACACACTTCTAAGCAGCCCCTACACAACATTCTTCCACACAGAAACTACAGATGGAGCGGCGGTTGAACATGCTGCTGGAAACTAAACACACACACACACCAGTTTAGTGTCATTTTTAATCATACCACATCGTAATTACCGGAAGTTTTATTTCTCGTTTCTATCAGCTGAAACTGTATGAAAAAAGCATTCTTATGTTGAACAATTTTAGAAGTTGTTAAACCAATCGCCTGTCGAGAGAATTCATTTGTTTTCCTCAGCAGTGAAATAAAGAAATAAAATTTTCCGTGATTTTGCTGCACTGCAGCTCCTGTCTGCTGTAAGAGGAATACAACATTATGACGAATGTTGCAATAATAAATTCAGGGTCAGGATGATGAGCCCTCTGCAGCTGATAGTCATGTGTCATCTTAAAGAAACAGAGGTTTGTGTGTAATTACTTTTCATTATTACAACTTCCTGCTATTTTAGTCTGATTTGTGTTGTGAAGCACTCTGTGTGTTTTTTAAATTGCAGCATGAGATGAAGTGCACCGTAGAGGCCAGCATTTTTTCTTTTTTATAATCTCATTTCTATCTTTTTGTACTAGTGGAAAAGTATTGTGCTCTCTTTCTAAAGTAAGAAAAATAGCACCACCCTTTAAAAATACAGCTGAACATTATGAGAAATCCTCCTGAATTTAATGTTTTTTTTGAGTGAAAAGAACAAAAGCAAGAGCTTATTGTGCTATATGTATGTTAAAAAAATGTACTCCTAAAGTAACGAGTTATGGTTTGTGCAAAACTAATTTATTCTGTGCAAATATTTTCCCTCCCAAACGTGGAAGCGTGAGTGCATCAGCTGGAACAGTTGAGTTGTTTTCTGCTGCAAAATGAAAGCACCTTTAAGCCTCACTGGGGAAGTGTGGCGCCATGTTTGGGTTGCTCACACACAGCAGATGCATCCATGGTCATTTCTCCTCTTTATCTCAGCTACAGTGTTCCCATAAGTTTTAGCTTGGTGTCAACACAGACATCTCTTCATAAATGCAGTTCTCACTGGTTTTAAAGTGGTGATGAGTGCTTCTCTTTATATGTAATGAGAACAACAGTGGAGAGCAAGGTGATCTCCTCTGTGCCCCAGAAAGGCTCCATGCTAATTTTTCCAGGGCACGGTCCCATTAGCATAGGGAAGCAGACACCGTTGCTTTAGGCTACACATAATACCCTAATGACCATTCTGCTGTTACTTTGAATCAAGGGTATTAGTTTTGTCTCTGATAAAAGACGGCCGTGACGGCGCAGCCTACTTCTAATGTTCGACAGTGATGTTTTTTTTTCTGTTTTCTTTTTATCGCGCTGTGTTGTGGAAAAAAGAAAGAAAGAGCTGATTTATCTTTGACTACTACTAAGAGTCAACATCTTGTCTCCTCCTCTCCCATCTCAGCTCTCCTCTTTTCGTTGCTTTCATTTCTCCTCGTCTCTTCTCGGTCTTTTATTAAAAACACATTTACTACATAAATCAAAGGAATCCAGCAGTGGTTATAGAATAATTACATAGAGAACGCAGCCTTTTTCCAGACAGAGCTGCTGGGTTTATTAAAAGCAGCAACTTGAGATGTGTTTGTCAATATGTTCCTCTTACAGGCAGCGCTGCAAATCTCTGTATTATTCTATATTACTGCTCAGCCATGTTTTTTTTTTTTTTTTGGCAGGGCTCACACCTACTTTTAACACACACATCATTTTTAGAAGATGTTGTTCTGTATATTTATTGCTTTTAATGTATTTCAAATTTTCCAACAACACTGTACAAAAAAATTGAAACAAATTCACCTCACTCGTATCAGTGATGTAATCTAATGGTTTAGCTTGTAAAATAAAACTATCTAAAATAGGTAAAAATTTAGGAGTAAAATTTTTGTTAACTGTGAAATTGATATTTTAGCCATCGTGCTGACAGAGTAAAATTTAACTTTCACCAAGCAGCTTGACATCAAGGTATTTAGCCTGTGAATATATTAATGTCATTTAAGCACATTATTTAGAAATTTCATAAGAATTCATCCAAATAATGGACGGGGACGGAGAGGTTCAAAAATTAATGGGAGACTTTGAGAAGCACATTAAATTATTGAACACCGGCCTGATTAATTCTTAATAGCCACTGTCAAAAAATCACCGTCTTCTAGTGCCGTTAATTCTCATCAAACCCACTTTACAGCAGCGTTCCCGCCTCTGCTCCCACAAAGCGCTGCAGCACTTCACCCCCTCCACCACTCAGAGATATAACTTCTCCTCCGTGGCTCTCCTGATCGGACACGCTTAGATAAAAAATAAATGCATAGAGGTTCACTTTTTTTTCAGTGTTTGTTTCTCTCTTTACATCTGACTCCTAATCATTTAATAATTTCTTCAGGTGCAGATTTGTTCTTTATAATTTCTTTTTTTAAGCATTGAAGCATGACACAAACACACACTCTTGCCTCCTCTCTGAGGTGGATAAAAATTGCCCCTTGCTTTGAGAAGTGCTCGTAGCATCAGACACAGAAATGTGGTGCCGGCGAGGAAGCTGCCGCGTACTGCCCGACACTTCTGTGAAATTAATTTGCCAGAAAATTCCTGGCTGATATCCTAAAGGTTAGGGTTGTGATTTTATCATTTTCTTTTTTTTTTTTTTTCAAAAATCTTTGATAGGACCCCTATTTTTTATTCCCCACCGTTTTTTTAGATCAAACGCAGGTTACACAGCGTGACAGCTGTGAGGACATTAACAAGTTTGGAACATGTATTTAAAGAGTAATGCTGCTCTAACAGTACACACAAACTAAAATATCTTCTTGCACATCCCCTAGAATCAAAATGCAGCATCCTATTTTGAATATTAATTTCAAAACATGTTTCCATGAATTATAGATAACAGATATCAGAATGTTAATGAGTACACAACATATGGTTAGCTCCCATGATTATGGATTTACACCAGTAGGGGGAAGAGTGCACTAGGAAACAGAGGTTGGTTATGAAAGCAACAATCTAGCTGTGCTCATGTAATACAAGGAAAAGTTACATGTTTTTGCTCACATTCACTGACATTTACCTCTAAAGGCTGCATTAGGACTGCGTTGCCAAGAGAGGAGGACTACTAAACCCCTTCTCTGAAGGCATGTGCTTTTTCTCAGATGACAAAGCAACCTCACTGAGGTTTTTAAATACAGGGATTTTAAATATAATGGCAAGATAAAATCCTAAACATCTTATTGTAAAAATGGCTGTGGTCATGAACTGCAAATATAGATCCCAAGTCAATAGAGAAAAGCAAGAAAACATGAACAGAAGTCTAAAATAAAACCTCAAAACTAAAAGTTAGAGTTTCTGATTCAGGCAAAAATATTGTTTCTTTGCCATTTTGGTCCCCTAAGTGATATCATGGTTCGACCCCCATCACCTCTCCATGTACACACAATGATGGACAACAGATCTGTAAGAGTTAAACAGGCCAGGATAAGCAGCATGTGTAGCTGGTTTGGACATGTTGACATTAAAAACATGGCTATTGCTGTAACATGCAGTTACCTCACTTGCTTCAAGCGAGGTCTCACCTGACGTGTAATCATACAGTACATCCGCACTGTTACAGCACTGCATTCAGCCTGTTGTGTAGAAACAGATTCATCTAAACTTAATTTAAATATGGCCTACATTTACTGCAATTACTAACACTGACTAGAAGGAAACTTGGCTTTATTTCAGCTGAAATGAAGCAAAGTTTCCTTCTAATCAGTGTTAGAACCAGTTAGTACAGTGTTAGCTGACACAAGTGGAAGGTTCACCATCATTTTAAGGTTAGAAAAGATGACATACCTTTACACAGGGACCTATTTTTGTCCTCCTCCTCTTTTGTTCTCTGCTTTCTGAGAGCTGCACCGGAGGGCTCAGATGGCCTTTTTCATGATGATAATATCAATATGACAAATATGACTTGTTGTTGACGTCTGTCAATATGACCCGCTATCTGAGATGTGCACAGTAACTCACCCCCTCCCCCTCTCGCACGGTGCAGACAGGTTCAGGGTCAGGTCAATCAAATAATGTGAAACCAGCGGGGTTTCTTAGTTTTTTACGTTAAGGACAAATTATTACTTTTGTTTCTTCAGTTTATTCATTGTTTTATTTGTTATTTATTTATTTAGTTTTCATTATGAGGGCTTGCATCAGCCCCTCCAACAGGAGGTGTCCAACCAATCACCTTTAAGTCCTTTGCACAGTCGACTCTTTTCTGGTGTCCATGAGCTGATGTGTCTTTTGTAAATTTGCCCATCTGATATATGACATGTGCTCTTAAAATATTCAGTAAGAATGCATTTTAGCCCATATTTTTGCATATTCCGTATTCCTTTGCTAATTTACCATGATCATGACCAATGATTCTGGTCAGCCACGATCCTGCCTGACCAGCTGTGAAGCCATACACCCATGAACACGATGCCTTTGTGGGTTTCCACTGACTGGTGTTGCCTGCCCTGATGTGCATATTCAACAGCTCTTAATGAATATCCAGGCCACTTGATTGCATCGTGATTATTCACAAACCACAGTCTCTTCCTCTCTCTGGCCCCTTTTACTCCATTACTAGTCAGAACACAGCCCCATGCGTCGCAGCATTGCCAGCCTGATCTGACATCGTTCCTTTTACGGGTTCAACAGCTTGCTTGTCGTACAGCAAAGTAATTAGTACTGCATGCTCATATTAATTAACAAAGAGTGTTATCACTTTATTAATCCATATTAGAGAGGTGGAGGAGGAAGGGAGGGCGCCGTCAGTGTTATTGTAAGGAACACTCTCTGAGGGAGTGCTCCCCAGCTTTGCTTTGTAGTCCCATTGTCCATGACCCTTGGTGCCTTCACCGCAGCCATACACAAGTGGTGTCTGGCTTCCGCTGTTCATTAAACCTGCAAATGCAAATAATGTCTATGGAATAAACAAACAAGTGGCAAGATTGAGGAAAACAGGTGCCATGTTGAGAAAGCACGCTAAATGATGTGATAGTGGGGGAATTAATTGCTACCACGGTGCTAATTGGACGCAATAATTTGTGTGATTAGCGGGCCGCTTAAGAAGTGAGACACATCTACCGCCCGTATGCAGGAGCAGAGAGACACTGTACCATGCCTCTATGAGCACTTTCACACATGTTCACCATATATTAGTGAGAGCCACGTGTGAATCTGTAGGCCTGGATGATCATAAACACGTTTTCACATTTCAGGCGAGGATGCAAATTTCTGTCCTCCTGCACAAACAGACAAGATCACCCCGTGATGAGGCATATCCAGAAGCATTCATTAGAAAATGCTGATGTGGCACGGGTTAATTAACTAAGCTGGTTTTGTAGGTGGTGGGGAGGAGGTGGTGCACCCCCTGCTTTGTTACCTCTTCACACTCCCCCTTTTCTTCATCTCTTAATCTCTCTGTTATTATTAGAGCTATATAAACCTCAAAGCCTGGAGGGGATATTTACACAGCACTTCTAAAAATATAGACTACAATCAAAACAAGATCTCTGAATTAAATCCCCCCTCATTATTTTCCTTTAATTGTGATTGGCCAGAAGATCAAAGTACATAATTAATTTCTGCCAATTCAGGATAAAAGTTGATCCTGTTTCTTCTTTTGTCTTTTTTCTTTCCTTTCCCCCATCTCAGTAGATTTTCGAAGGGTTCTGCTTAAAATCTACTTCTCATTTTTCATAGTTTCTCCAAACATCTGGAACCAAAGGTTTCATTGTTCCACTACAGGTTGTAGTAAATCTTAAATTTTCTGTTTTTTCCACCATTTTGTCTTTAATGATAGCGTTCTTGATGTTATGTTACCATAAAGTGGGGAAGGTGAAGATGCAGCATGAAATTGCGTTGCATTTCCCATGTAGCCATATTATTGTCCTGACTTTATTACGGCCCCGATGGACTTTGTGGTAGCAATAACAATCCATATTGTCATGTTTCTCTGTGCTAAAGTCATGCTGAAGGCTGCCTCTTAACTGTATATTTGACCTGACTTTCATTACACTTTGCTTTCCATTTTAACCAAACTCATTGCATTAGCCTGTGATGCTCTTACATAAGATTACAAACATGCTATTATTGTTGAACAGCCCTCTTTATTGAGGAGGAATCTCTGCAAGAGCTGCACACCCGAAGCAGCAAAACACACACTCACTGTGAGCATATGTTGTCACCAAGACAGTATTTTTGTGCATATTTATCTTTTTTACAACTAAGTAACTACAGAAATGATAAAAAGTGAGATCTGTAAAATGTCCAGTACCTCAGAGCGATTTCTGGAACTGAATAGAGCCTTGTGGTTCAGCATGTTGGTGGATTAAAAACCTGTTTTGAGCTGAGATGGCTTCCCAACATAAGCAGCAAGCAAACAGCCAAACTATGGAGACTGTGTGTTTTTTTTCCACTAAAGATTTCATGGGGGTTTCCTGCATAATGAGAGAAATAACCAATATAATTACGTTATATTGGTTATTTATACAGGTAATAACAACGTATAAATACATTAAAAATATGCACCCTCTAGTGGTTGTGAGAGCAACTGCATGTGAAGCATTGAATCAGTGCAGCGAAGTTGATTTTGGTGGCATCGCATAAAGAATGTATTTAAGTCTTAACCTTGTTTGTTTTTTTTTTAATGTGTGATCTAGTAGTTTTAATTTCTAGCCTCTGAGTAAATTTTGTTATGGAAGCAAATGTGTTTTGTTGTAACTAGTCCTAGCCATCAATTAAAATTTATAATTGCTTTAATCAATTTTATTTGTAAAATTCCACAATGGATTCAAAAGCAGTGTATGTGGACTTTTATTTTAAAAGTATTGTTATACATAAAAAAAAAAAAAGATTCAGTGACTTTTGATGTATTTTAACACTTTAAACAAAAAAAGCTGCTTTTTACCAGCAGTATTTGTCTTCATACCACTGCAGTTAAAATGTTTCTTGTACATCTTAAATTAGAGATATATATAGGGATGCACGATAACTTTTTTTTGAGACCGATACCGATAACCGATAACTTTCAGCTCCTAAAGGCCGATACCGATAACTGAAAACCGATAACGCATCGATGATCAATCATTACATCAATACTATTAAAAAAAAAAAAAAACACTTTTCACTATTGATAGAGACATTTATTTTTTTCAGTGAAAAGCTATTGGCAAGCCTCTCAAACGCTCTAAAAGATATCAAACAAAACAATTTTATACCTTAAATGCACATCAATTCAAAGAAGGTGCATTGCACTTACTTTTACAAAAATAAAGGCTCCTTGAACCACCTTAAACTGATGCAAATACATGCATTGGGATACAAACTGAAAAAGCCTGTTTTTCAGAAGTAAACAAAAAAACAAGATCAGAAAATTAATGCAAGTTGCATTCAAACATTTCTACTGTTCGTAAGCACAATCAGAATAAGTGTACACTTAAGAATATTGCACTGACACAAGTTAGATTTTATGCAATAAACTGAAAAAGTGCACTCATAACCAAGAACAATATTGCACTGAAACAAGTTAGACTTGTCTACGCAAAAAATGCATTCCATGTTATGGAATCCATAGTGGCAAAAAAAACTAAGTTTAAAGGATTTTTTAATACTTAAACATATCTCTGACCTGACATTACTTAAACTTAACACTCAAACTTTTGGTTTCTTTAAAGGAATACTCCGCCCTCAGAGTGATGTGCCTTCATTCTGTACTCACCCTCATGCTGATTAACACTCTGGAACACTTTCTTGATATTCATCATGTAGCCGGAGATATGAGGAGGTTTTCGTTTTGTCTCAGTTCGGCTACAATGGTGTTGAATGGCGTCCGGTGAAAAAAGGTCCATAAAAGTCCACAAAAACTTGTCAATATTCCTCCATACTGCTCGTCCGAAGTAATCCAAGTGTCCTGCGTGGGTAGCGTCCATCATTTACTCGCGACGACATCATTTAGTTTATTTTTAGAGCTCAAACCTTTAGCATGTTTTGCTAGCGACAGGCGCGTGCATGCGTGATGCACGCGCGCGCGTCCCGCGGCCGCCAATGCATCCAGCGTCACGCGGCGGTACACGCGCGCATGCATCGCGCACGCACGCGCGTCCCGGAAGCAAAACATGCTACAAAGGTAGACCACTGTAGACCATTCAGTTTATAGTGTCTGTGTCTGCGGAGGACTGCCGTGTTGACAATTTTAAATTAATTATCGGAGCAAGTCATCATGATATCGGACTTATCGGAATGACGTCACAATTTCCTAATATCGGCCCGATAATTATCGGGCCGATAGTTATCGTGCATCCCTAGATATATATGCGAAAAAGGGACCCCCCCCCCCCCCAAAAAAAAAAAAAAAAAAAATAGGATTTATTAGTTAAACAGTAACAAGTCAGCAGGGTGAATTTCAAAGCTGTGTGAAGCTGCCTTCCTTCTAAACACAGAGAGAACAAAATCTGAATTTCCGGCCGTCACGTCTCTCCTGCTGGAACGGATAAAGAGCAGGATCAGGTTGTTGGTGAGGATGTTTCTTTCTTCATGTGGATGATGGAGATTTGGTGGAAGAGGTTCCAAAGATGTTGTTGTTTGCCTGTACCGCCTTCCTCTGATCTGTGGTTTGTCTATTAAAAGAAGAGACAACTGGGTTTGAAAAAAACAACATTATCATTGTATGCTTTAATTAACTGATGCGTTAAAGTGATGAAAATGTAACCCAGTCCCAGTCGGAACATGTTCTTTCTTGGTGTGGCATCAAAACAGCCATGTTAGAAAAGCATTCCAGGAACAGCCATATTTATAGACTCTAACCAAGTAGTTTTGATTTCTTCTGTAATCACAAACAAGTAATAATTTAGCAGAAAACCAACTAGAAAGTGACAAAAGTGTTCTATTCAATTGTGTTGTTTTATAGAATGAACAGAAGTGAAAGAGCAGTCCTTTGTGCTAACATCAGTTATACAAACATCTTAAATTAGCTAGCCTCTCGCTGAAACAAGTAAAAAGAATCATTTTAAGGTTAGAAAAGATGACATACCTTTACACAGGGACCTATTTTTTCCTCCTCCTCTTCTGTTCTCTGCTTTCTCAGAGCTGCACCTGAGGGCTCAGATGGCCTTTTTCATGATGATAATATCAATATGACAAATATGACTTGTTGACGTCTGTCAATATGACCTGCTCTCTGAGATGTGCACAATAACTCGCCCCTCCCCCTCTCTTCCACAGTGCGCGGTGCAGACAGGTTCAGGGTCAGGTCAATCAAATAATGTGAAACCAGCAGGGTTTGATTGTTTTTTATGTTCAGGAGATTTGTTTGGAGATAAAAAGGGGGATCTTTCGGTGAATTGATATTGACAGTAGGTGGGATATTAAAATAATGAGAGATTGGTATTCAGAAAAAACTAAAGACTAAAGAAAGAAAGAAGGAACAAAGTCTTGCAGTATTATGCTGTAGCTAGGTCAAGTGTGTTAATCTGACCAATTCCAGCTCTAACATTAACTAATGGAAATTCAGTTGTCAGACAATTTTGTCCTGCCTCTCATAGCAAAGATACTTAATTTAGTTTATTGACTTTTTTCTTATCCGTACTCATCTTCTGACAGATATATTTCAGAATTGTGTTTTTGCAAAAGGCTTAAGTCTCAAAGCTGCATGTGGAAGTGCATGAAGCAAAGAGAAGGAAGTCTTCAAAAGGTACGTTAGGCGTTTGCCGAGGCCTCATTGTGTCTTATGTAATATTTTTACTTTTCAAAAGGCTTTCAAGACAGTGAGTTAAACTGTGATGCAATTTTATGGAAAAAGTCATGAAAAGCTGTGAAAATTAAAACGTGTTTGCAGTTTGTGAGATGCAAATTCATTCCAACACAACTATAGCAAATCTTTCTTCAAATTATCAGTCTGGTTTAGTGACAATAATATTAATATCAAAGTTGATATAAAACAGAGTACATTTACAGAAAAAATTGACTTTTCATTAGTTTTGCACACTTCCAGTTAAACCAGAAAGCTTCTGATTGGTGTTCAGACCAGAAGGATGTGTCCCTCTGGTATTTTTGCAGTTTGTCTAATGATTACAGATGTTGTAGTTTGTATGCAGATATATGATCCAAGTCTAAAAGTAATTTCAACCCTATTTTAATGTATTTAACTGGGATAATCAATAACTTTTAAATTTTGCATCACTGTACAACTTCCCAACAATTTTAGCAACTAAGTTTAACCCACACGTAAATGTTAGAAATTATGATCTTTTGCTCGTGACAGATTTAAGGAGACACAATTAGTTAGTAACACAGGAAATTCAAATTTAATTGAAAAACCACTTATTTCCCAAATTTTATGGTTAGGAAACAATCACAGCCAAAATGACCTCAATAAATACATCTACACAAAGTTCCTTACAGAGCATGAGGGTTAATTACATAGTCAACGAGTACGTACGACGACTTCACCCTCATCCAGTAATGTATGTATAAAAAAAACATCTAGAGGAAAGATTTGTGGCTGTGTTGTAGGTATAGAATATTTTCAGTATATTGTTCCTTATTTGAACCTACTCATTCACCCTTATAACTCCGAGTCATTAGTTTGCTATTTTTGGTTGCTCTGGTTTTAATTTTTCAATGTAAAAATTAATGTATAGAAGCTGAACCTATTTAATCCCAGTCTATGCTGGCATAATTTTTTCAGGACAGCCTCAGTTGTCAGAGTATGAGGCTAAAATTATGTAAAATGAATGTTTCAATAGTTATAGCAGCATAAAGGTCAACCAGAACAACAAACCAGAATTTATTACTAACAATATCTAAGTATAATAACACACAGATCGACAGTAACCAAGCCTTTTCTCATCTGCCTGCCATTCTCTCAAGTCTTGGCTTTCAGGAGAAAAAAATATTGGCATTGAAACAAACACACAACATAAACTATTTACATATTGATACTTTTTCCTCATTTACAGTTATTTATGTTACTATTTACCTGCTATCCTCACAAAACCAACTCCAACTCAGCACAGTTTTTGTCATCAAAAACATTTTGGCTTTAATCCAGCCATAGAGGACCATTACTTTTGTTCATATATAATTTTCTGCTCACTTGTTGATCTTTGGCTGCTCCTGATTGGACATTACTGTCAACTTAAGCTATCGGATTGGTCAAAAGTTTAACAGGAAGTGACTTCATCATAACATCTGGGTCTAAATAGAGGTCTCTTAGCAACAAAGTAGTGATTGTGATCTTTTTTATGATGAAAATGTGATAAATAATGGTGTTCTCATGTTTATCATATAGAATAAACACTACATGTTGCAGCTGGATTTTAAACCTCCTGGATGGGATATAAATACCTGGAAAACCTCCCTAGGTCACCTAAAAGGTACGTTATTCATCGCAATTTACCCCACAGAGTTACACACTACCTTTCCTTAAAATGATTGACAATTTATGTGATAGCACTCCGAGGTGCTGGAGAGCAGAATTTTAAGGGTTAAGGTTTAATATTTTCCAGATCGTATGATGATGTAAGATTCAGTTAGATTTGCATTCACAGAGCTGGTGCAATTTTCCTTCAAAGAGTTAACTTTTACTTTTACAAAGTATGTTGATGCTGAACATCTTCTTTGAACAAAGTTTTGATTTTAACAAACATATAGGGACTAAAACTGTGTGTACTTCTGCAGCCTCTATTATTCTTGCTAAATGTGACATGGGAGTGGTAAATATAGGATATATTTATCACATAATTTACCAACAACTGTCTGCTTTGACATTTGAAAAATGAACACACTACTAGTACCATAGTATGGACCCTGGTATTTTGTTGCTGCTAATTAATTTGCAGTGATCTGAAGGATTTTGTAGCGTATCATTTACATGTTCCTTGATGAAACTTTGAGCAAGAGGCAGATGTTTTAAAACATGGATATCACAGAGATGCTATCTGATTCTTTCTGATGAATTAAAGCCAAGTCCCTCCAGTGCTCAAAGGGAGTCCACTCCACATGAATTATTAGCAAATATAATCTCATCTATTAGTCCTCTTTCCTGAACATCTGAACATGTGAAAATGTGGAATTAGAAATTAATACCTCTGAATATCATATTTGAGAAAAGGGGGATTCATTTTCATGTTCTCGTCTTTCTCTTTCTTTGTATTCTGACCGAGTTTCTGACACATTTATGTGTTAAGTTGGGCTCAAGCAGTTATATTACCATACAGATTATCCATTGTGAGCTTTGGTGTGCTGCAGTAAAGAATTAGCATTTAGCAGAGAGAAAGGGAATACGGAGGCAAAGAAATGAAATGAAAAGGGATTATACGCATCCTGCTTCTCTCCTGTTTATGTCTCTAATCTTCACTGGGGTCAATGTTTTATCTAAATTGATTTCTTGAAGCAAAATACTGATGTTCTTGCTCAGCAGGATGGTGTTTTGTGCCTATCTGTGTGTAGTTAAACATTTTCTCTTATCTATGTTAAAGCAAACAGCATAAGGTGATGACTTCATTTGCTATTAAAAAAAAAGAGACCTTTCTGACTTTTCTTCTATGATTCATAATTCCAATATACCTTACACTCAGACAAATATCGTTCTCAATTTCTTCAACATGTAGCTGCTTTAATAACATGTAGACCAATGTGTCTAAAGGCCTCAGCATGCTGTAAATAAACAGGGTTATATGACACATTATCTGCTACAACTATGTCTAAAAACAACCTTAAATGGTCATGCCTGCAGGCATGGTAATGCCTTCTACTATATCATAGTCCTGACTGTTTTGTATTTTACAGTTTCTGACCAAGAATTGGATATATTAGAGATATTAGTTGGTCTACAGTTGATAAGACATCCAATTCCTGCCTTTTGACGTGCAGGGCTTTTCCCAGCTCTTGGCCTAACTGCTTCAGGATGTGTCACCACGGTAACCTCTGCAACAAAATGACGTATTTTAACATCTAATCATGACTTATTGCTAACCATTTATGTTCAAGCATAACTGGATTCAACAGAAAACAAAGTAGAATAGTTAAAGGCATTTGACAATATTGAGTCAAATCGATCTTAAATGGTTTCTTTGGTATGATGGTCTACCATACCTCCACCTCCTACAACATAAGCATGTTATGAATGTTTTAAGCTCCTTTTCAAAGATTTTCATACCAAACACATATGGCTGCAACATTTTAAACAGAAGTAATTTTAATATTTTTGACAATTTTGCTCCTACATCTGCTGTGGACCAACACATTCTGGACTGAGACCGTGTTGCAGCTAAACATTGTTACCGGGAAACCAGAAAGGCCAAGGTATCTACTGTGATTTGAGACTTTTTAAGGCAGGGTTAAGCAGCACTGCCCTGCAGGTTTTATGTTTCCCTGGATCTCTTCAACAGATCATTTTCAAATTCTACACAAATCTGTTATTAACTCAATAATTTGAGCCAGACGAGTGTAAGGGGGAAACACCTAAAATCTGCAGGACAGTTGCCCTCAAGGATTAGATGCATTCACAACTTATTTTTAAAATAGTTAAAAAAAAACAAACAAACAAAAATAAGCATATCATGTTATAATTTTTTGCATTCATTGCATGCATTTAAATCATGAATAAAAGTATTTATTACATAAAGTACAGTTTTTCCAGTACAAGCTGATAAATTGTCAAACGTGCACCTGGTATTTCGCGCCCTGCACAGTGATATTTATTATGCACATTTCTGGAGTTGTCATTGGGAGGGAGTCGAGACTGGGAAACCACACTTTTTCTTCTGGGAAGCTGTTATTTTACAGCAGCATTTTGCTTCATGGCACCATTTCATGGGTCAACATCTGTTTACCAACATACTGGCAGTTTTGAACGTGCACATTGGCTAATTCATCAAAGAAAGGCAGAAGAGGAGGAACATATTGGAGGAAGAGAGGAGGAGATAAGACAAGATTAAATATTGGACTGACTTTTTCTGACTGGAGAGAACTCAGAGACAGGACACAAGATGGATGCTGTATTAGACTTTGTTGGGAAGCACCTCACTAACAAAATCTGCCAAAGTCCAGTAGTTTTGCTTTAAGGCTGGGACAGGAAGTCACAGGATGGGGACTCTGTACCTGACCTCAACACATTACCCAACTTTTGAGCCTTTGGATCAGGTCGCTGGGATTTCGGTAGATAGCAAGACCTTGTTAGGGTGCTATTCCCTGAGAAAATGTGCCAAAGTTCAGTAGTGCAGCTTCAAACATGACTAAATATCTGCTTACAGGTTCATATCATGTCAAAGTAGTGCTGCCCTTGACACATTTCAGACAAATGTTCCTCTTACATGTTTCCTTGTGAGGTTGGGCTGAGGAGGGTGGTTCTGTTTGTGTCAAAGTAACATCCACATGAATAAGAGGATCCAAGCTTCCCAAGCAAAACATTGCATTGTTCCTGGATTACCAGTGTTGTTCTCTTCACTTGTCACTGGTTTAAATGGATGTCAGTCTGCATACCTAACACCCCTTTCCACTTGAGCCTTTATTTTTCACTTTTCTGTCAGTGCATTTTTCCCTGATTTGACAGGGAGAATTTTCATTCCTGCCACCACACCTGATGTCTTTGTAATCCTGTATCAGACTCCAGACTAAACACCATTTTCTCTCTTGTCCTATACTCTTGTCCACTGCCTGTACTGTACTTTCTTGTTCCAGTCTTCCCCTCCCTCTCTGTCTGACCTTACAGAAAATAAGTCAAGAGGGAGGATCCCATCTGAAAGTTCAGCCAAATGTTAGCAACACAGGGAGGGATGTTCCTGAAGAGGAGCACTCGCTCTCTTACTCTTTGTCAAACATACCTTTCTCCCCCTGGCCTCCTTTTTCCTCCTCCTCCATCTCTTCAGTTTACCATTTCTCAATTCCCAGTTGAAGCTTCCTGCCAGACTTCTTGAGACTGGCGGCCAATAACAGCGGAATAGTCTGATACCATCGGATGCCGGAGGGAGAGGAGGTAGCCTAACAGTTGTCTGGCAAACCCAAACACCTGTATTCTGTCATTGATTTGACGGTTAATTCTCACTCCTCCATCCTTCTTCCTTCTACCTACCTCTCCATCACTCAACTCGCTCTGATCTCCCTGCCTGTCTGTCAGAGGGAATCTGTCAAGGTTTTTGCAGCCTGCAGAGGTGTGTGTGTGTTGTATTCAGTGTGTTTATGTCAAGGTACGCCACATGTGTGTGAGCATGTGCTGTTTTTGATGAAGTGAATAGGCAGGCGATTTATTAGCTGAAAGAAAAGAATGCCTCTTCAAATGTTTGGCAGGGTTTAAAAGAAATTGAGCCACAGGTCTGTGGAGAGGGAGTCACCATTGTTATTTACAATCTCAGAAGTAGAGAATCAGAAAGCAGAGGAGAAATGAGAACAGTGAGGACAGTTTTTCTTCCAAGAAAAAATATGATAGGGCTAAACTGAGGGGTAATTAGAGTGTTATGTGTTGTAGTGTTAATCTTGTTATGGAGCCAAATTATTTGCACCTCTAAAGTTTTACATCAGTGTGGCTGTTTAGACTGGCAGGTTTCCCACATAAATCAGAGCATGACGTCACTTCCCGACCATTTATCTATGCTTTAGAGTGCATTCACACTGGAACTGTTTGGTTAGCTTTAAACACATCCTGGTCTGCTTCCACAGATAATCTGGACTGTTCAGAGCAGTGAGAATGCACATTCGAACTTTGGTGGGTGAACCAAAGAAGTGAACTTTGGTTTGCTCAAAAACTGAGGTCTCTGTCTGTTTGAACTCTTGTCTGGTGACATCCTTGATAGTGTGAAAGCAAATGGACCATCCAGTGAAGCAAAACCAGGAATGGACACAAGACGCATCGTAGCGCAACATGTTGGATAACTCGCTGCTTCTCCTTGTACTTATACTGGACAGATTCTAATGAAAATTGTATGTTTGATCACCAAAGAAAAACAGAAACCAGACTGCATAAATTTATTGTTACAACATTTTTGACTGGTGGGGGCACTACGATGAATGAGCTGTTTTCAGAGCTGGCCAATAATTCAGCCAGATTTTCTCCTTCTCCTTGTTGCTATCGAGCAGCTGTTGTAACTTTGTGACATGGTCAAGACACTGTGTTCTTGGTTTAGGTGCCTTAGATACCATCTATGATACTGCTGCTGTAGTTTTTTTCTGCCATTATCTCAGAATTAGGGAAACACTAACCTCCTCTGTTGTCATCATGTTTATAGTTTTCTTTACAACCTACAAATTCAGCAACTCTAGCCAGTAATCTCTAAAGTGTCCCCATAGTGGTATCCTCTGGTAACCATCGTCTCCACCCTGAACCAGTAGAGGAACATGGCCATCCTTCCTGATTTTGTTTCTACTGATGGTTTTTTCTTCAAAGCACTTTTATTTGTACATAAAATTTGCTATAAAAATAAATTTGCCTTGCCTTGTCTTGTCTTCCTGTTCAAAGGGGGTCTTCCCTGTTCACAGTCGCCTAGTGCAGGCTCAGGATGGAGATTCAAAAGATAAAGAATGTTGATGCAGTATGTTGGTTTCCTTAGCTTGGTATTTATGTATTATAAATTGGACTAATGTGGATCATATAAAGCAGAGGTCACTAACAAGCGGAATGTGATCCGGACTCGAGCCTGTCCTTCATGGACCTAGACTGAGAATTTAAAATCTGAAGGGTGCTTTTTATTTCACTTGTGCAACTTTTGGTTCATGGTAGTGGTCTGGAAACATGCAGAACGATTGCAAGTGAGTTAAGCCATCCCACCTGATACACTCAACCAATTATGTCTGTGAAGTGGTAAACTTAGCGGCGCTACAGCGCAGACAGACGGGAGTTTAAGAGGCAGGAAACAAGACAGTAGAAGGAGAAAGAAAGCCAGCCTGATAAAACAAAGGAAGAGATACAAACGAGGCAGGCAGCAATGTTGCCAAGTCCGCCTGTTATAAGCGACTTTGGGCTTGTTTTTCTACGAAGTCGCTTGCAAATATTGTCATCTAGTGTAGCTGCTTATTTGGGCTTGTCCTGCTCCTCTTATGAAGCCCTTCTGTTCTCAAACAGATGTTCATGTTAAAGCAATAACCCATGGATGTGGAACAGGAAACTTCCACGTTTTTTCATCAAGTAGTATCAACAGTCCTGTTTCCTTGGTTACCGCGGCTATCTGAACTGGCACCACCCTACCCACATGCACGCACAACTTGACAAGTGAAAAGTGACAATGCAACCAAAGAATTGGTTTATTTGAAGTGAATTGGCACTATACAAACAAAGCTAGACTGGGTCGAAAACGTCCAGAATTTTAGATCTGTATGAAAAAAATCACAAAAAAAGAAGTCACTGTGTAATTTATGTTTAAGTGAATGTTTCTGCTGTGTTTAAGTATCCTTAAAGCCAAATAAGACCTTGAACATGCATGTCAGAAAGATGTCTGAAATGTGGTGTACAGTGGGCGTGTGTCTAGAAGATTCGGCTATCTGCAGCACACTGATTAAATTTAAGCATCGGTGAGAAAATGTTGCTGTCTTACAGAGGCCTACCAAAACCCCATGATGGACCTCGGAGCTTCCCCTCTCAGCAGTTCTGGAAAGGAGGTACTCAAACAGCCTTTTGAATCGAGGCTTCCCATCTCTCATGTGTTCACATATGCCACAGTATCAGATTGAAAGGTTAAATATGGCTACAGCTTATAAAACGATCCATATCCAGAATAAAACAATGTTGACTTGAAACCAACTGTTTGACTGCAGCTGCTGCTGAGAACGCTGAAATTCTCAAGTGTAAATGAAAAAGATGAATGACATACAGTTCTGTCACTGTCATGGTAGCCTTCCCATAAGCCTCCAACCTCACACAGTGTGTTTTATTACAATCAGTAACCATGTCTGCTTGCACTGGGGAAAATGTGCAAGAAATAATGATCTGGATGGTCTTGGGGGTCTGGATTGAAGTGTTCCTATAAGAATTCTACTGGTGTAAGCAATTTATTTCTTAACACATAGTTCATATTGTTTAAGACACCCCATATATCTGCCAAGTGTGATGCGAAATATGGCTTTAATACAGCGTCGTGCACACCAGGGGACAGGAAATATTTCTACCCCTACACCCACCCTTCCACTCACACATTCACCATCCAAAAGTCAAGAGAAACTGAGCTGTAAGAGACAGAATGTACTACATGAGCAGATATTTGTTTTGTCTGATAAAATAAATTAGATTATTCTTGTGAATGCAGTTATGGTATGAATCGGGACAGATATATACAGTTTACTCAAAATTGTTTGCACATGTAGAACTGGTTTCTTGCCAGCATTCAATTTCAGCATTTGTAGGATTTTTGGGATACTTGAAAAGCTTAATTGTTAAACGTTCTTTCTTTACACCTAGCTACCTGTACTACGATGAAAGTGCTTTCAATTCTTTTTCCTGCAGCCTTATAACGCCAACCATGATCCGTGGTGGTTCTCTACTCTGGAAGTCAACAAAGGCTTCCTGAGCCTCAATGTGCTCACATAGGAAATGTTCATCATTGCAAGCTTGACTCCTAAGTCCTAAGTCCCATATGTTCTACAGAAGAAGAAATATTGAACAAAAATATGAGAAATGAAAAGTAAAGTCCAGGCCGAGTGAACACAGGAAGGAAAGCTGCTAAAAATTGACAATTATATGACTGAGTAAATGACCCCATCTACCGATATAAACAATACCCTGCCATGAAGACACTATATTACTATAAGTTAAGTTGTGTATTCCATTAAATTCATGACTTCCAGGATCAGTTTCCTGAAGTAAAAGACACTTAGTCATTTCTATTAGCTGTGACCCTGACCTGATAAGTACATGGTAGCAAGTAAAAGACAAACATAAAAACACAAGTTGTGAAAACGGTTGTGTAAGGGTGCATTCACACTACCGCTGTTTGGTCAGCGGTAGTGTGAATGCACCCTTACACACTACCGCTGTTTGGTCAGCTTTAAAGAAGCCCTACAGAACTTCTGCAGACTTTCTCACCCCTCACCCCTCACGACAGTTAATTCCTCTTACATCCTACCTCCACTCTGAGATCTGCTGCTTGTAAAAGTCAGTCTGGTATTGACTTGTGTCTTCCCTCTTCTGTTCTTTTCTCTCTTTCGTTTCCTCTCATACTCAAATAATGTCCTCTTGCCTTTCTTTGCAGAATCAGCCATGGTGCATGTTGAAACAGCCGGTGTGCTTTTATCTGATTGCTGGGGTGTAATGTTGTGCATAAAACAAAACGTTCCATGGTGTTCTGGGAGGTAGTGAAGTGCGATATCTCGGCTTCGGGAAGCTGCAGGGCAGCGAAGGCTTCAGGAATGTACATAATAAACCACAGTGTGCCATCAAACGAGTCAGTGCAGAGTTTTAAGGTTGAAAAATTACACAGTGCTACTTTAAATGAACACTTCTATGAATTATAAGGAATGCACATTCACACTCTGGTGTGAACCAAAGAAGTGAATTCCGGTCTGCTTGAAAATCTAGTGCCTCAGTTTACTTCCAAATGCACCCTGGTGTGGTTCGCCTACAGTGTGAAAGCAAACGGACCATCCAGTGAACCAATGAGAGGAAGTGATTTTGAGCAACATGTTGGATATCTCGCTGCCTCTCCTGCTGCCCATATTGGACCAATTCTTCTGAAAACCAGATTAGATTTTAACACCAAAGTAAAGCAAAGACCTAAATCCAGATACTTGGTGAAGAAACTACTCAGCTTCTGAGCAGTGCTGGCTCAGGGACTCTTATGTGGTGTGCACATTCAAACACAGGATTCCTGACTGGGATCCAACATTTTATTTGATGAGAGGAATGAGTGGCATTGTAGAAGATTTTTTTAAACAATAGGATGCATTAAAAATAAAGTACTTAAAAGCAAATGATCATATTAATTATCTATATTAACAAATGGAAACGAATAAATATGGAAATGAATAAATATCCCTATTGCCCCCAGGTAGGCAGACATGGGCTAAACAGAAACACAAACATATTTTAAACACCGTGAAATATTCAGTGAAAAAGGAAATTAAAATGAAAGTGTCCATTTCTTAACTCACAGAGGTTTCTTTTGTTCAGCTGGTTTTGGAGGGACAGGGTTGGATTATACAACGTGTTAGTAAGGTAACAGGTAGTGGTGGGTGTGGTAATGCCAGGTGAGACGGTGTAGAGACTTGTGATTTAACTCTTGGTTTTCATTGCAGTGGAGGAGCCCACTGAAGGGGAAGGATTTCACTTTTCTTTCCTGGCTAGTTGATGTAGCGGGTTTTCTTTTTTGTGCTGCCTTTTTTCTTCTTGGCCAGCAGTTGTTTCAGGGACTATGGTGCCTAGCAAACAGTTGTAACTGTGTGACGTGTTTCACCGGATGAATCAAATGGACAGTCCTGGTGTAAATGTGCCCCAAATCACCTCTTACACTGCCAATAGTCCTCACAGACCAAAAAGTCAGCTGCATTCAGCCATGGGTGCACTTGCATGCAACGATCCAGTAAATGTGTTTTTAGTTAATTTAAGCCATGTTAGAGATGTTGCTGGCAGGTAGGCTGTAGCAGGTAAAGAAAGATGAGGAGTGAGAAAAATGGGGATAAAGATGGGTGGAGGGTGATTGCTTGTAGGGGCGGTTAAAAGCTGGGGAAGGGTTGAGTAAACAAGCAGTAATTAAGAGCAGAATATTCGCTATCATTGCAGTTTTCATCCTGCAACGGGCTTCTTCAGAAGCTTTTTTTCGTTCGCTGCACCCAAAGCTAATTTTCCCACACGTCAGCCACTCTCCTCTGCAACTGTAAAGCAGTGTACAGTCACTGTGTGTGTGTTGTTCTCTGTGTGTTATGAAGGCCTTGGGCATCTTTAATGCTAATTAAGGGAAGGGGCAGAGAAACTAACCCTGAGCTGAACTAGCAAGTGCTGTTGGGGAGGAACTGGCAAAGGAGCAAGACAGGAAGAAGGGACAAATTTGCATATAGTATCTGGGTTACATTATGATCATTATCACCAGATTTACATACAATCAAAAGAGTCATTTTGATATAGTGTGACTTTATTTTGTTTAGTTGGACAAACCTCCAGTGTCAACTTCATTTGAGTCTTTCAGTCCTTTTTAAAATTTGTGTGTGTGTGATGTGTGGTTTGTGTAATGGGGACTTTTCATCACTTCATATCACGTTATTCAAGCTTATGCACCTAAAGCTGAATTTCTTGTTCTTTTAAAAGTTTGGGGATTCTGGTTTGAAAGCAGTTTGAGCTGAAATTACAAAATAGTAATGGATTTGATTTATATAGCGCTTTTCAGGGCACTTGAATCAAGTACTGTTCTCATCAGAAAATGTCAAATTATCTAGCTTAACTCTTCTTACCTGTCCAGTTGTGCTGACAGTTCTGTCATAGCCAATGCAAACAATAGCCATCCGCATATATGTAAATATAAAGGATATGTTTCGGGTGCTCATGATGTTGCACTTTAAGCAAGACAAGTTTACAACAGCAAAAGGGAGCAAGAAGACGTCCTCTTTAAATCACTGCTGTGGTGCAGATGTTGGCGACACAGTCATTTAGGGTCCATGAATGTGGTTATATGATGTTTTTAATTCAAAATGAATTGTTCTGAATTAAAGTATTCGCCTTTGCATTTACATTCTGAATTGAGGTTTACATGGAAAACACGTTTAATCGCCTTTTCAGTTTCGTTTTAGATCTGGGGGTGGGGAAGGGTTCTGATTGGACCATTGTCAAACACAAATTAGGTGTTTACAAGGTCATTTTAAAGAGGATTTAATTTTATTCTGAATTAAAGGGGAATTAAAACTCTTACGTAAATGTGGCCAAAGTAGTTGGCTGGTGGTAGACAGGGTTTATACTTCAACCATACAGGGGCGGGTCTAGAAAAGTTTTGATAGGGGGCCAGGTAAGGGTACTGGCCAGGAAAAGGTTGGTACAAATGATTTTTTAAGGTCTTAATTTTATGTAATATACTTAAGTGATTATCACAACTGAAGTGATCATCTGAAACCCAAATAAGCATTGGCTCTTTCTGTTTAGACAATACAGTAAAACCGGGCAGATTCCAGTCGCGATCTGTGATTAATCATCATTAATTAATTTGTAAACTGTGATTAATCTGATTAAAATTTCAATCGTTTGACAGCCCTAGTTTTTATTGTTAGAATGTGCTTCATGTGTTTCATACATGGGGTGATCCGGATTCCTACCTGGATGCAAGAATTTTGTATAAGATTCTTCACTATGGGGAGCAAGGGATGATTTTGTGATTAGAGCTTTTGAACTAAAAAATAATGTCCACATTCATTGTCTAAATAAATAAATAAAAACTACAATGGCTTGTGTAGGTCTGTGATCTCTGACTGTTTCTAGTTGATAGTTTACCTGCTACCTTGGCCAGATTTCCATTGGAAAAAGAGACTGACACAAAGAAGATAAAATAAAAAAAAATATATGATAAAAATAAACGGGTCTAATGAAACTGCAGATGACTACCAAAAGAAAACAAGAAAATTTCCAGTCTTTTGTGATGATAGAGCTGCTGGTCAAGTAAAGGATCGGGGGAGAAGAAGGCATCATTACATTTACAGTATACTCGGAGATAAACAATGAAATTTTGGACTTATTGTTTGAAAGTAGGTCTGATGATGATGAGGATGCATATTCCCAAAGAACAACAAAGCTTAAAATGTGTGTTTTTTTTTTAGAAAAAGACCTATCGGTGCAGGGCCATGGCCAGGAAACAGTCCAGATCCCATCCCAACTGAATATTTATGGCAGAGAAAATGTCTTTGATGAGGCTCCATCTTGCAAGGCTGATCTCTCAAATCCTCTAAGAGACATCTGGAATCTAATCAATGAAGAATATTGTTTTTCATAAATGAAGTCCATGCCTCCAATATATCAAGCTATCAATAAAGCTTAAAAGAGGTGGAACAAAGTATTAATCTGGAGTTCTTTTTTTCCTTTTTAGGGGCTCATGAAGCCACATCTATCTTTCTTACATATTGAGTGGTTGTATTTTTTACTTTAACCGCTTAGGAGCAAACACATTGAATTACATTTTCAGGCCTGTTTTCTGAATCAGAACATTCTGCTGTTAAAAAATTAGTTGAATATAATATCAATGATATGTTTCTTCTGCACACACAGTCACCTCACAGCTAGAAGGTGAGCTGAGGGCTTTCTGTGTGGTGTTTGCATGTTCTTTGTCCTGTTTTCTGTAGTTGTTTCAGGTGCAGGGTTAGAGGTCTTTAAGTCAGTTGCTCCTACATCCATGCACATATACACATTTTGCATACACAGAGGCTGATAGTCCAACCAACACTGACTTCTTATAATAAGAAACATTCTACGGTTCAGTAAGCACATGCACACAGACAGTAAATTGTAGGTGCTGCAGAGAGGGCCGGCCTGCAATTGTGTAGTAGCTGCCTCAGCTTTAAGGGGCTTTAAGGGGCAGGGCTGTAATTAGCTCACTGCAGGTTCCCAGGGCCCACTCATTTGTGTCAGCCACCTAGTAATTCTGGTTGTAATATATCTGCTGAGCCTCGTAAGTGATGGCAGTGTGAAAAGGAAAGGCAGGGACTGAGAGAGAGAGAGAGAGAGAGGGAGAGAGAGGAGAATGACACACTGATTTGTGATGCTCAGGCCCACTGGTTGCATTTCTAATACAATCCTGCCACATGTATTTGTCCATCAGATATAAACATCTGAGTTAAGAGGAAAGGATGGGGGGTGAGAAGGTGAAGAATGGGGAAGGGGAGGGAAGAGGAAACCAGTTGCAGAGGAGCGAAAAAGAGTTATCCAGAATGACTTAACAATGACAATGCTTATATCTGGGAACATTTTGGTGTTTTTCTTAAACTTTATAAAGTTTACACACTGAACGTTATGTACTTAACTGCTTACACAGTGGACAAAGTCTACATGTGGTAGGGAGAGAAATAACTTAGACGCATTCACAGTTCTCATTCTTTATTTTTGTTGTGTCATTAAGTGGCTAAATTTAATAATATTCAAAAGCTAGTTAATGCTACCTCACAACATTATCTATCATCTTCAGGAGTAAAAAGAAATTCACCTTAAATTGATCTATTTTATCAAACAGCAAAACTTGATTAAACTATAACTGGTGAAGCTACTACAGGTAATAAAAATAGACTAGAATAAATTAGCAGATGACCAAACCAAACCTAATCTAGGGAAAGAAAGCCTGGTATAACTGGATTTTCTTTATTTTCAGAAATAACTGAAAATGACTGCACTTGGATTTTAAATTAGTCTTGATTTCTTGAATTTAGGTGGAAAATAAACTCCCAGAACATATATCTATTCATATTCCATGGCTTTTCCTCAGGAATTTGCTCTACAGTCTTTGAAAAAGCAGTGGCCTTGTAAGATGAGTGGCAAATGAGATGACTGTTGCAGGATCCTGGCATTCTATGCTCGCTTGTCTCTGTATTCTCTGTAATTGTTTGCAACGTCATGCATGATTTTGAAAAGGTTAGTGGGCCCCCACTTTCTCTCATGTGTGTGTGTGTGTGAAAGAGAGAGACAGAAAGAGAGAGAGAGAGAGAGAGAGAGAGATGGCATGGCTGCAGGATACAGTCTTAGTGTGTCTTGCTCTTGTCTGTGTAAGAACAGATGCTGGAGGCAAGCCCTGGAGCTGCCCTCCGGGCTTCATACACTGGAGACACACACACCTGACATGCAACCATGTATGCACACCAACCCACACACACACACACATATGTTTAACATCACACAGACAAGCAAACATAAATTTTCTTAATGCCTGTATTTACATAGGACCTTCTAATCAGCCAGTTCTTTGAGACGACACTCTAATCCATGCAAGCCTCTTACAGACTAACATAAACAGTCAATCTTTCTTCACTGTGTTACTCCACTTAACCTGCAGGAGAATAAATGCACTAAAAATTTGGAAATGTAGGTGTTGGTTCTACCTGAACACTTACTGCTTGGCATTGTAGGTTCAGTCTAATTACAAGATGGAATTACCTACATGGATTTCTCCTCCGTCTGTCAGCACACTCAGAGCAAGCCACTCATTATCACAGCCAGACTGACTTAAGCTGGAGGTTGTGTTTTACTTTCAGCACCCCAAGGTGTCATTATGGCTGTCAACGACAGTCAAGTGGGTGACACGCATGCATAAATTCTATCCACACACTGAAAAGCAGCAGCAGCATGAAAGGAAAATGCTAAATCTAATAAGAAATAGATGTGTTTCTATAACTATTAAAACATTGGAAAGCTTACATTTTCTTGAAAGTAAATAACTGATGCATGTGGCAATCTATGTTTATTATATGTTTTAATAAACTGATGTTAAGGAATCAGAGAGGAGTTAAAATTGTAGCTTCTAGGTCATTTTAGGAGCTCTATAGGCAGAAACTCAGGCCCTCTTCCATGGTGGAGTCCAACAACTTGCGTTGCCAGGTTCCTACATTAAGTCAAAATGGAGAAACCAGTCATTTTAATGGGGGTTTTCATATATTTACAGACCAAGGATCAACAACTCTTGACTTCCTGGGCAGCATCCTGTAGGTTTAAAATGTTTCCCTGCTGCAACACACCTGATTCAAATTAATTGGTTCTCCAATAGCTTGTCGTCAAATACTGCACCAGCCTCTTAATGAGCCATTAATTTGAATGAAGTGTGTTGCAGCAGGGAAATATCTAAAAGCTGCAAGTCACCAGCCCAAGAGGTCCAGAATTGGTGAGCCCTGTTCTAGACCATTAAGTCTTCATACAGCTGTTTGGAATCTAACACTGCCTTTAGATGTTGCAAATCATACGCATCCATCCATCCATCCATCCATCCAGACTAATGCAGTGTCACGGGGTGTTGCTGGAACTTATCCCTGCAAGACTGGGAGAAAGGCGGTGTACACCCTGGACAGGTCACCAGTCCATCACAAGACCAACACAGAGGGACAAACAACACATTCACATTCACTCCCAGGAAGAATCTATCAACATAAATTAACTTGAGAGGCTTTTTTTTTTTTTTTTGGACTAGGGGAGGAAGCCAGAGTACCTAGTTTGCTGCCCTCACAATGGTAACTGGTCCGTATTTACATAGCGCTGTACTGTACCTGGAATGATACCCAAAGCACTTTACATCATACATCAAATTCACCCATTCACACACATTCACACGACCCATCAGGAGCAGATGGGGTTCAGTGTCTTGCCCAAGGACACGTCGACATGTCCTCGACTTGGCTGAGGATCGAACCAGCAACCCTCAGGCTACAAGCTGACCGCTCTACCTTGCTGAGCCATGCCGCCTCACAATGCATTCCTGAGCAGAGCTAGACAGCTAGCTAACAACTTTAAGTATTTCAAAGAATCCACAGTGCTTAGTCTTTCTTGTCAACTTTACTGAGAACTGGTTTTCAATTGTAGAACTTCAACACAACACAGATATAAAAATATGCATTAGCATATGCATAACATATGTAATTTCTAAGGAAAACCATTATATGATATGAGCTACACACCAGTTTTTACCCACAAGGCTCATGTAGATAACGAGCTAGCATGGTAAAATAAAATCTCCACACAAGGTTATTACAAAACTCAAAAGTACTTATAAAAGAGGAAATTAGTCATTTCTGACAAAACATGTTCTTACAGACAAATAATGTCCAAGTCACATTTTCCAAAAATCATATTTCCACACTGACAACATGGGCCTCAAAATTGGGAGATGACAGCGTTATGTTTAGCTAATTGTTTTGTTTCAGGTAGCACCACATCACGAGAAGAAGCAGCAGGTGAGTTTAAAATCTATGAAATTAATGACATTTTTTCTAACCCTGCTCATGTCTTTTTTAACACTTGAACTTAACCATGTTTTCAACTCCTTACCCTAATCATTAGTGGGGGTATTGAAGTGGAAAAGTCTATGGGATATATGGGACTCAAACTAGCAAACTCTTAAATCACAGTCATTTTCTCATTCCCATTCACCATCTTCAGCCTACCTGAACATGAAACATGGAGAATTATTATTAGTAGCACGACAGGAATCGTAGTGCGGTAGGAAACTGCAGAAGCAAAATAAAGATACAAGTCATTTTTAAGCTTTTCTGTGATACTGCTTCATATTTTTTCATGGACCAACGTAGGTATTTTATATTTTGTCATGACATCTCTAGTACTGTACTGCATGTATATGAATGCTTAATAAAAAAAAATAGAAATAACCCATGATATTTGACAAGCTAGTTTGCGTACAGTATAATGATGCTCAGCCTGGTTGTTGGCCTCTTGTCTTCAGCCAGTCACCCTCTGCTGCTCTTGGGGCCTTTAGTGCTGGATTGAGTGCAGGGGTCAACTTCCACCTGGGCATCTCATTATTTCTCTCATCTGACACAGCAGATCTTAGCCTAAAACAGTGCAGTGTTTAATCGTGGCTCTTCCTTACAGATTAAACCACCAAAGCAAAATCCTAACAATGTACTCCACCAGTCGGGGTGTGTGGCGGTCGGGTATAGGTTCCCCATCCAGCGTCAGTTTCACTCTGGTTGTTTATTGCACCCCTCTATGTGCTTGACTTGTCTCCATTTTCCTTCCTCTTCTGGAGGAAGCGCAGAGGTTTGAAGTCAGCCTGAAGGCTTCAGGGTTCAAATTAAAATTTCAGAAGGACTCAGGTCCTTAGACTCCAATAGGAGAATGTTAGCATCATGCTGTATTGTAGAGATTACTGAGGTGAATTTTAATCTTAATAGAAACACAGTAAATTCAGTCATAACAGCCTGAGCTGTGTGGATATCCCTGAAGGAAGGGGGTGAGACAAAACACCTACTTACTGCATGTACAAAGACCAACAAAGAAGAAAGTGTTTTTTTTTTTTGTTGTTCAAGTTGGTTCTTATTAACCTCATGGATATCGTCTTCATCCTTACCGCCACATCAGGGCACACAAAAATGTGCGCCTGTAGTTTTTTTTGAGGGAGGAAAATGAAATAAGATGAGAGAAGAATGGGGCTGGAAGGAGGGGAGGAGAACAAATGAAAGGAGAAAAGAAGCGAGAGGAGGTGGAAAGGTGAGGTGATGGGAGGAATGATGCCATATGTCACATTGTATCAGGCGACAGGACGAGTGAAAGATACAGTATTGCCTCTGCTGTGTTAGGAAATCGCAATCACACCCGAACACACAGGCATACGTGCGCACACACGTAAAGTAGGCCCAGCCAAGCTTATCTGGCTCTCCACGGCTGCGCGGCCTCCATGCACAGCAGCCATAGCTGTCGGCAGAGGCCCGGATCATTTTGGACAGTATCATTAAATGCCATGTCATTACCCGTTATGGAGTATTGCTCCCACTCCCTTCTTCTCCCCCGGGATGGTGAAGCCCATCTGATAGGTATGGAGAAGTGTGTGTTTGCATGCATGTCAGCTCATGTCCGCATTACCCTATGTGTTTGTGTCTCGCAAAAGAGTTTGATGGAGGCAGGCAGAGACAGAGGCGGAGGGTACGGTGTCGACGGTGGAAAGAGGATGGACGGGGTTGAGAGATGGAATTGGCATTAAATTTCAGACACAGTAAGAGGATTGACTTTGACTGGAGCGCAAGGGGGCTGTTAGCTTATCTTTAAGGCCGTGTTTGTCACAGTGCTGAGGGCAGCTCCGCAAGACAGGCCGGCAAAGAGGGAGGGAGAGCCGAGTGGAGCGTGGGCTGAGCGATATGGATAGGTGAAGGCTCCCGGTGGGACTCGCTGCCTGAGCCGGCGAGCTGCGCTGAGGAAGGAGTGGAGGAGAGCAGCTAAATTGAAGGTTTATTTATCCAATTCGCTGTCAAGGTCGGCTTGTCGGTGAGCTGTCCTGTGTGTGTTCACAAAATGCCAAAATTCGATGAATTGTTTAAAAAAAGAGGGAAAGAGCAGGCGTTGAGAAGGGGGGGAAATCAATGACCTTTGGTTGCGTCAAGCTTCAAACTGCCAGTAGCTCTTAAGGCTGTCCTTACTGGCCATTATGGTTGCCTTTTAAAAACAAGGCAGCGAAGAGAGAAGCTGTCGAGCAAGAGAAGTCCAACATTGACACAAACACACAGGCAGACATATAAAAAAGGTTCACACACACTTGCACAAATTACCTGCAATCCCAAGTGATACATACCTTGTGCATCTATCTGAATATTTAAGAAGTAAGGAATTGTTGCTTGTTCTCAGTAGCCTGTATATATGATGAAGTTGGCATAACAAGGACATCTACCTGAGCTTAAAACTCCTTTTACATGATTGGAAGGCACAGCAGCAGCAGAACTAAACCAAAGTGCTGCTCATCAGAGATAATCATTTATCCTTTTACATCTCACTGAATGAGATTAGAAAACATTGAGGATTGGGGCTGATGGGCCATCCTGGTTCGGCATGACTACTCCCGGAAACGCAGCCTGAATAGAAAGAAGGTTTTTTTGATGTGGAGCATTAATCAGCTGGGCTATGGCTCGAGCTGCTACAGCTCCTGCTGCTGCGGTGTAACAGTGCTATCCTTTAGAGGGACCCCCTCATCAAAGTTTTGGAAGGCCTCTGTCAACGTGAAAAGAACATGACCTTTAAGATCGTATCAGCATGTTTGCTGGTGCATACACAGCCAAGTAACGGGTTCAGTGGCCCTTCAGAAAAAAAAGAAGAAAAGAAAAAAGAAAGACAGAGAAAGAAAGAAAAGAAAATTGCAATTCGTTCAGAGGGCTGTTTGTAGAAAAAAAAACTGTTTGTTGACACTCAAGAGTGAGCAGCTTTAATGCCACAGAGGACAGAGCAAATAAAATGGAAATAAATTCTTTTCATTGAATGATTTGTTTTTTCCTCATTGAGGTTTAATTTGATAGAAGTTTTAACGGCGCCTGATCAGAATAAGAGCAGTGGAGAGGAGAGGTGAAATTATGTTTACTTGAAATGTAAATGAATACAGAACCTGATAAACAGACTAACTAGAGTTTGTGTGAATTCTGAATCCAGCAGATTTTACGAGGTGGATGTGCTTCTCTAGCCGTAGCAGCTCTGTCTTATATTTACACATTTTTCTGTGTGTGGCTGTACGTGTGTGTTTATTGAGTGTTATGAAGAACTGATAGTGATGTGATGGTGGTCATCAGTCACCTCCTACACCCTGTCTACAAGTCAGTGGACTGTGTGCTCTGTTACACACAAACACATCCAGAGACACTGACATGTTTACCAAATCTGATACCAACAACTGCAACAGCACAGTTGTCCTCAACCTCCATCTATGTTTATATATATATATATATATACTTTATTTAAATTTTATTAACCCTTTTTTGGGGGGTGTGTTGACACAGGTGATTATTAGTAAGCTATTTAAACTATTAGTCTACGAAAAAGTTGAGTGAGCCAAAACAATGAGCTTAAATACATTTTAAATTAATTATAGGTGATTATTTCGTGACTATTTGTCAAACACAAACTAAAAATATTACAGATGACATTCATAGCCAGTCTGGTCTCACAGAAAAATGTGCAATAGTCACAAAACCTTTAATTCATGATGGTGAACATAAAATTTAAATATTTTTTTCATGCTAATGATTTTAGTTTAATGTTTCTCAGTCAAACATTTGGTCAATGTCCAAAATGTTTCATGTGTTCTAGGTGGTAGTTCGAATCTCAGGAGACTGGAGAAAGCCTCTTTGAATTGGTCTTGTTTTTTTATTGTGTTTTAATTTTTATTTCTTTTTTAGATGTAGCCTGCTTTTGTCTTTTAAATGATCTCAAATTTATACTCTGTAATGTTAGAGCTGTCTGTAAATGTTGTTTTGTTTGGCCAAAAAGGTCTCTCTTGTAAATGAGACTGGGTGTCACAAAGGAGCTACCTGAATAAATAAAGGTTATTAAAAATTTTTATTGCAACACGTTTTAAGTGTATTTGAATACACGAAAAATAAATAATGAAATGGAAATGTTAGAAATAACAGCAAAACTTCCAATCGTGGAAGAAAGTGTTGTGTCAAAGTGAGTCAGTCAAAGTGTTTCCACCCACCCGCCATGAAGTGTTGTGATCCACTGCTTCCAAAAATAAATAAATAAATAAATGAAAAAATATGCAGCTGTTTTATTTTTGATGCTTGCTGCCTGGAAACCTCGTCAATCTATAGCAGAGTGTATCGTTCAGGCAGGAAGTCAGTGTTTTAGAAGTATTTCATTTTTTAATAAGTATTTTAAAAATAAACACAATATGCAGACTCTGGATGGCATTCTACTCTGACACATCAACACCGCGCACCAAGCCATAAGCTAAGAGAAGGTCTTACTTGATACTTAACACCAGGGTTGATGAGACATTTATCTTGGAGGTGGAAAGTCACACCATTTTGTACGACACCGCACATTTCTATTATAAAGACTAAAGTACATGAGACACAAGTCGGACTGGCTAAATAACCTTTCGTTTGTTTATTGTTCTCTTTACATGCCCAGAAGTGCTCCAACTGTCATACGATGTTGCAATTCTCTCCTGACGGAGTGAACTGGAGAATCCAGCCATGGCAGATCTGCTCTGAAACGCTCCTGGTGGGACACGTTGCCAGGCAGAAAGCTCATCACAGCCACTCTGCTTTGCTTTTGCGATGCTTCCACCTTTAATGAAACTGAGGGGTTAGCTTGGTGTACAAACTGTCTGAACACTGAACTTTTCTGCATGCTAGATCTCAGCGGCTTTCGCCTCCTCTTTCATCATCAACATTGTCCTTTATCTTCTTTATTTTCTTATACCCGCATCATTCTTTACACCCTCCAGCCAATTCACTCACTTTGTATAAATTTTTCTCCTGATACAGCTGCACTTTGTTCAGGAAGCAGCTCGGAAATAAATCCACACATGTTAAAGTCAGCAGCCAACCAATGGATCTATCATGGAATTGTGTTCATGGGAAATTCACTGATAGCAGTGCAAAGAAAAATAAAATTATTTACTTCATTCATCACTTCCTGAACTGGATAGTAACTTTCCATTTATACCAGTGGTTTCCAAACTGGGGCCCAAAGTTATGACATGGGGGATGCAGCAAGGCTAAATAAAACTTATAGTTTTTGCACTGCTAGCAAAACATGGACAAAGTCATGAAAGTACCAATGGATAAATGATGAATCAAGAAAAAAAAATTCAGTGGTGGGTAATGAAGAGAGATCACAGTGTTGTATGTTTCAAAATATTAGATTCTGGAGATAATTTAGCTCAAGTGGATGAGTGGCCACCCTATGTGCGGTGGTTACAGCTCCATGGTGCAGCTGGTCCAGGCCTAGTGCCCTTTGCTGCAGGTCATTCCCCACTTTCTCTGACCCCCACTCCTGTCCAGCTACCATTAAATAAAGGTCACTCAAGTAAAAAATACTTAAAGAAAGAAAAACAATTAGGATCTGACAGCATGAATTATAGGAACTACTGATTTATACCAAAACAAACCAAAATGGAAAATGAATTTCAACCCACGTTTTGTGGGTTGGCTGGTGTTCATCTAGAGCCCTCAACGTAGCCTAAATTAAACCTGTTAATGGAAACAAGTCTTACTTATTTTTTTTTTTTTTTTTTTTTTTTTTTTTTAAGAGATCACTGCTCATTGGCTTGATTAGTTGAATGAAATCCAGCTGGTGAATTTTAATGCAAGCCATGATGTTTTTTAACTTTAATTAAATTTTTTTATGGCTAACCATAACTAGTCAGTGACCAAAATGCTTCCTAATCCTAAGGTAACACTGAAAGGTAATTTCCACTTTAAGCATCCGTGTTTTGGCAGGAGCTGTGCTCCATTGTTCAGCTTATCAGTTATTTTATTTAAATTCTCCAAACTAAGTTGCCTCTTAAATGTAAAACAAAAGTGTTTTTCTTTGTTTGTTTTTTAAAGTCCAGGGTGTGGATGGTGACAGAAAGCATCTATCCACAGGAACTGATCGTTTTTGTTGTACATGCCTTTTATTACATTCATGAACCCCTGACACAGCTTTGTATTGCTTTGTTGTACATCATGGTTCATTTCATGTTCATGGAATGAGTCTAATTCCAAATCCCTGTTTCCATAATGTAATACCTGCTGTACACAGACCTGCAAAGAAACATTGAGTCAAACTGTGTGCAGTTTGTATCCCCTCAGCATTAGAGATTAAGCTGCATTAACACGTTGTTCCTGTGGTCTCAGTAGTACATGGTCTGATTACTTAAAGTGCAATGCTATTTTCTCTTTAGTTTTATACAATGACAAGTCTGGATGAAATGGCCTTTTTCTTTCTTTTTTTTTCTATAAAGCTGCATGCATTTCCCTCAAGCATACTGTGATTACAACTTCTGTTTTCCCTTGCCGTTCTTTCTTTTTTCTCTATCAGAGTTAAGGAGAGATCACACAATATCGCCAGTGAAAATTTTCCAGGGATAAATATCCCAGGGCAGCTACTACATCCGCCTTTTCCTTGACTCCCCCTATCTCCAATTTGCACTGGCCAGTTCAGCATGTTGTAAAGTGAAGCAAGAAAAATAAAATGAATTAGCAGCATATGCTTCCACAAGCTATGCATCCCCAAAGCAATTCTTTGATGGAAATCCATGGCACAGACTTGCTGTTTGCACCACTAGCATTTTGAGTACTTGTGTGTACTGTTCGGTGTTATCTGGCTGTGAAGATGCAGGCTATAAGAGCGTATACTGCTACCTTTCTGAGTTAATACAGGAAACTACCCAGGTTGTATCTTGAATATTAAAATGTAAATCATTGGGTTTGTCGTTTCTGGGCCACGGTGGATTCAGGGTAGTATGTGATGATGGGTTCTGAAAAACAGGGACCAACATCCGATGTTTGCAATGAAACTAATAAAAACAAAAAAACTTCCAATACTTTACCTACTGAGATACCCACTGAGTCCTAGTTAGTAAAACAGAACAAGAAGGTGTTTTGCTGTTAACGGCGTGGAAGAAATTTAATGACATTCATTTAAGCAAGAGAAGCAAGTGATTCAGCATTAAGCAAGCAAAGTACACAGGAAGTGATGCCGTACATTTTAAGCCTGGTACATAGAACTTTTTTCTTGTGCTTGAGGCCACGAGAACAAAATGAGGTGATTTTGTTCTCGTGGACGTGGTTGGGGACAACTTGCTGCTTGTTCTCGAAGCATCAGCCGAGCAGAACTTTCTTGTCGTGCGGCTCCGAGAAGTATTGCGTGGTGGTTGGACATTTGAGGTGGGCGTGGTTTATGTGGAACAGCGTGATAAAGTCTTCACTTCCGCATTTCCACTGATGCAAGATAATTTTAAACCGAGTTTTATTTAACAACTGATTGAGGTGGTGAGTAAGTACAAAAATAAATATATAGTACACAAAGACATGGACACCACTGTGTGCACAATCCTGCCCTACCACGAACAAAGTTTCTCATTAAGTATAAAATTACCAGGTCAATTGTTCATTACACATAAAAACACAAAGTCCTCGCTTCTTGTGGAGTATGTAACATGCTTTACCCAACCAATGACAATAAACAGATCCCAAAAGGCACTTTGTGAGTACCTTAGAGATGCTACAAGGTAAGATTTAATGGTCCGGCTGCGAGAACGAAATGTATTGTGAAGATTTAACTTTAGATTTCAAATTTATCTATGACGTGTGTGTGTATGCATTTACTCTTTTATTACTCTCAACAGCAGAACAGCTACTATTCCATAACCACTGTAATGGCCACCAGGGGTCATTTTGACTGATACATTTAAACTTAAATTAATAATAATATTTTACAAAATTAATAATAAAGCAACAATTGTAGCCTCATTGTCACAAACATACAAAATCTAAGCATGAATTTGCGTTGGCTAAATGTTTGTAATAAATTCAAGTTAACAGGGTAGAGCAGCCTGAAGTGAAAGAGAACACCCAGACAACATGACAAAAGTAAATAACTATGAGTTAAATGAAGGCAAGAATATTTTTGTTACCATCTACACTTTTAACAGTTTTGCAGGATGTGCTGCAGGTGCCAGTTTTTCTTTTTTTTTTTTGGTACCGCCTCCTTTTAGGAGTAAGCTGCACCTAGAGGGCTGGAGCTATTACTAATATGAATAAAGAAACAATATATTTGTTTTTTTTTTTTGTTTGTTTGTTTGTTTTTGGTTTTTTTTTCTTTGCAAAAACATTCATTTGTTTGGGTATCTTTAAGGAGCACATTTAACACCATATGTATGGAATCATCCTGTGCATGACTATAAATGTGCAGATCAGTAGAAGGCATTATGTCTACTTTTCATACCTTCATGGAGGTACCAGTCCTACTTGTTCAAGTTTTTAAAGACCAATGTTAATAAGTGTTGCTCGTATAACCTACATTTCATTGATGTTCACAAAAGTTTAAAGGTTTAGTTTGTAATGGTGGCTTCTAGTTTTGCCTACTGATGTTACAATCAGTATTATATCATCCAATATTTCCAACTACTGACTCTGAACAAATTAAAGAATGCCAGTAAGATGACAGATTATAAAGAAGGGATGAAAATAATTGAACACATTATCAACAGAGCAAAGTTATAAACAGGGAACTACAGTAGATAGTATAGTATATTGTTTCTGTTCACAGCAAATAAACAAGAACATAGAAGAGTTTGAATTTCCTTCTTCTGAGGTACAAGGGATGCAACATAAATAAAAATGTAACTTAGGTTGAAATGAATGTGGGAGGCGAGATGATTACACAAAAAAATAAGTCTTTAAATGAACATCATGAGTAGGATTTCCACATTAATTATTTATCTAATTTTACCATCACACAATTCGGCTTTTCCAACTTAATGTACTTGAGTCAAACTAACTTAGCAAATGAATGATGATTCATCTTTTTTTACTGCCACTTGTTCTAATTTAATTCATTTTAGCTGGCCCAGTTTAAATTGTGTTGGTCCAACATAATTCAGTAGGTTTTTCCAACTTACGTACTACATTTGGTCAAAACTAATTTTAGAGGAATACAGGTATAATAAAATTTTTTGTTCTTTAAGTTAGTCCAACAAAACAGATTCATTCTGAAAGAAAGACATTTAATGAAAAGGCAGTCTTTTCCATGATTCTTAGTAATCGTCTTACAGAAATACCTCATCTTCAACAAACATATTTTGTTAACTTTCTGGTCTTTGCAGCAAGTTCCACCATCTCTGCTGTAAAGTAAGAGGCTTTCTAGTATTTATGTGTCTACGTTAGTGCTTTGTAACATGAAGATGAGTTGTAAAATGAATGCATTGTTTTGTGAATACTAATTTTATTGCTACTGTAGTCACTGGGGCTTTTGCAAACACTGATTAATGTTTTTAACATGAACAAAACGTCAAAGTAAAAGTAAAATAATTTTTCTAATAGCTTTGTGTATACAAAATATTACTTTGGCATTTTTAAAACTACTTTTTAACTTTTAATGACTAAAAGTAGTTTGACATTGTTTTTCTTGTTCTTTTTTTCCATCTAAATGGGACACTGCAGCATTTCTAAGTGATAGCAGTTACCAGTCCATAGTCAGTCAATTAGGGAAATTTCTCTTGTTCCTATTTAGCTGCTGAAATCAGAGATGGAGTAAGACCAAACACTTCAGAGAATGTGTGTCTGTTAACTTAAATAGCTTGGAGAAGGCAAACAAAATAACAAATAACTTTTTTTCCCTTTACCCGGATTTCTTCTGCAACATATCTGTGTTACAACCAACTGCTCATCACACTGAAGGGAAACTTCTATAAATGTTTAATGACATTGGTTACACCACTGCTTAGAAGATGAGCGTCTCTTTTCCTTCCCCTCCATCTTCTCTCTTCGTTAGCTCACCCCATGTTTATGTTTCTGAAAGTTTCGCAGCATGTCCTCAGGGAAGTTGAGCCAGTTGCACAGGAACGGTTTTTTGTGCCAATGCTAACAGAGCAAATGATGGTTGTTCATCCTCCTGCTCTATTTCAGGATCCATTCCTCTTCTTACATGTAACATTATATTTGTTTGCTTCCATGAGAGTCCCACGAAATCAGTGTGTGACCTGCATTCTCTGAAATTTCTCTGCTGCGTGAAATCATGTCTGTTCCTCTTTGACGTCTTCACCAGGTAAACTCTCTCTCTCTCTCTCTCACACACACACACACACACAGACACACACACATCTGTGTGTGTATATAAAATAGCTCTAAATCAACTTTTTTTGTAGATTTCTAAAGTTACTGGCCAATCAGTATCCACTGTCCAAGTCTCACTAGTGATTTTATTTGCCCATCATATTAAAGCCTCGCTTCCAGCCTGCTGAGCAGCAGTGGATGAAGGTTAGGCTCTTCCCGATGGCTTTCAGTTGTTTTCATTGGCCTCGAAGACTTGTATTTTTTACTTATTTATTTTTTTAACATTAAGTGGGCTCTAGTGTCCGTTATTGTTCAGCAGTTAGATGAGAAAGTGGATCAGGATCAGACGTCAGGATTCAACACGGTCTGGCTGCCTTTGAATGGTGGCTGCTATGCTAGGTGAACAAAAACTGTGCCCACAGGAACATTCAGGAAACAACAAAAGTTATTTTCCTTGTCTTTCCATCTGGTCTTTTTGCTCCTGAATCAACATTTATTTGATGGTTTAGTAACTGTGCTGGTCTGGTCTGTTGCCTCCACTATTGTTGAAAACAACAGAAACAGCTGTTAAACTTTTCTGCTTCCACCTCCAAACCGAGCTCAGGAGGCGGAGGAGAGGTGATTAGTCCTGGGTGAAGCAGCAGCTATCTTCAGGCTTAGCTCCCATCACTAAACCCAGCAGTGGTGAAATAGACATGGGATGCTGCTGGAACCAGAAGAACTGTGTGGTGTTTCATGTTAAAGCTTGTGCCAAAACATTTACCGCTAAACAGGAAGTTTCTCACAGCGACTTTTTCTGCTCTGATGTTCCCCCGCTCTGACTCAGACCTGTAAGTGTGTCAAACCAGCTATGTTCTGTGCGTCTTTGCACCATGTTAGCACAATGAGACGTCACTCTCTTCCAAACAAAACATTTGGCTTTTAAACAAACCCGTCGAGTGTGAGCAGTGTTTCGACTAAGATATTAGTTGATTAATCATGCACATCCCTACAGTGTGTGTGTGTGTGTGTGTGAATGTGTGTATATATATATATATATATATATATATAGTGATTAGATTTTTTGATTAGATTCATCAAAGCAAACAAATGAATTAATCATGATTAATTGCCATTCGCAACTATGCTTGAAATCTGCCCGTTTTTACTGTATTGTATCAACAAAAAGAGCAAAGCAATGCTTACTTGGGTTGTTTATCTTTTCTACATTAGATGATCACCTTAGTTGTAAAAATCGGTTCAATATTACAGAAAATCTAGACCTCATTTGTGCCCTCCTTTTCCTGGGCAGTGCCCCTGCCTGGCCCCCATCTAAACTTTTCTAGACCCGCCCCTGCATAGCTGAAGTATAAATCCTTTCCACCACCTGTCAACTACTTCATTAGAGAAGAGAGCTCCTCTGATTTGTATTTCAGAACCTGTTTGTAATTTCTCTCACTACATTAATGGCTCCTAAATGATGACGCCTGTGTCTCCAACATCTGCACAGCACCAATGATTTAGTGAAGACGTCCCCTTGTTTCCATGACAATGACATGGATCTGATTGACATGAGACTGATAAATGTTGCCTACTTTAGCTAGCATTTCCAAGAACAATACTTTTGGATAAATATGTGCCAGTGTGAACAGCGAACCGCTAGTTTCCTCTTTCTAAGTTGAACGATAAACAAACGCAACAAGAGAGACGATGCTAGCGACAGAAAAGCCGATCAGCTGATCACCAACAGCCGATGTGATTCACAATAGGAGAGGAGGAGGCTGCCACGCTGTGCACAGTGTAGGTGACCAGAGCAGTAACGTTTGTGCAGGCAATGTGACATTTAAAAAAAAACAAACAAGAAAAATGTGGGTCTTGAACCCTCTCACCAGTAAAGTGTGTGTTAATCCTCATCTCCCAATAGTTCGATGCCCTCAAATCCACGCATACAGCCAGTCGACTGCCTGTGTGTGTGCGCGTGCGTATGTGTGTGTTTGTTGTTTTACTCCTGGAGTGATGGTTAAAGAAGGAGAGTGAAGAGGGGTGACTTTATTTCTCAACTTTCAACCCCTAAAGAAAGACTGAAAGGATGGGAGGAGAATTTAACCAGGCTCGTGTGTGTGTGTGTGTGCAGGACGCTCATGTCCGTGCAAGTCTTGGGCTTGGCCATAGAGAATGAATGGGTTTAGTACTGTGGCCGGACAGAAAAATCAATGCTTCATATGAGGAGGCTGCGGGGGTTAGGCCTCCGTGTTCATGTCAACAAGGCTATTGGTTTTCTTAATACTCCAAAGTTGGCGTTTCCCCGCTTCGGGAGGGCTGGTGAGGTGACTTGTGTGGTCAAAGCTTAACAAAGGGATCCTGCCTTCTAGCCCTTTCTGTACACTTCGGCAGAGGGGAGCCGAAGCAGGATTAATTACCAACTGTGCCGGCTGGATATTAGTTGTTGTTTTCTCCCATTGTCACATGGCACCACTGGACTGATGCTATTGGAAGGTGCCTGTGTGCTGCAGAGCAGTGGACTAATACTGTTAGATGGAGTAACATGGTTAGATGTAATAGTGGTGGAATGACTGCGTGGCAATCAGTCTGCCCCTTCATGTGGCTTTTACTGAACAATCATTAACCATAGTATTGCCAGTAGCCCGTATGAGTACTGAACAGTACAAACAACCACATAACTCAGCTCAGATCCATGTAGGCTTAGAAATAAAATCCAAGATTTAATCTATAATGAAAGCCAAGCAAAGGAGGAAAATTTTGCCATAAAAATGTCTTTGAAAATGGGTTAAAATAAAAGTTTTGTGGTTCCAGATGTTTTTTAAAGTAATGTTTACACTACAAAAGGACAAGAAGTGCTGTACTTAGAATTTTCAGTTATTTGTACACTTGGAGAATATTTTTAACTTTTTAAAATCTGCTCAACTTTATTTCACACAATGTTTATCTTTTAATCATATTTATGAATAATTATCATTGACGTGTATAGTTTTGGCTTTAGCTAGCTTCTAAACAGCACTGCTGTATTATACTGTATATTGATTTAAAACAGCCAAAGATAAACAAAATCAACAATTATTCCTTAAATTAAATCACTAATATTAGACTACAAGCATGTGATAACATGACAGAGGGCATATAAAGGAATTACATTTCCTTTTTTACAATAGATTAAAAAATCTTCAGGGAAATTTTTACTTTTTCAGAATCTTTTTCCACTACTTTTCTTCTTTTTGTCCACCAGATCTTTATGGTATTATTTTACACATTCCCAGACATGCGCACATGCTCAGAAAGCAGTCGTTAGTGACACTGTGCTATAGACAGCAAACCTATCGGGAGGGGTCTGTGGGTTGGCCGAGGCAGGGCCAACCCGGCAGTTGAGCATTGCTCACCCAGAGCAATCGGATGAAAACGCAGTGCAGATGTAATTTGTTTTCAATGGCTGTTTCAAAAGAATAATTGTGGTGACACTGGTCGGTCGATAATATGGATTTTTGTTTTCGAGTGCAGTGTGTGTGTGGCGCGAAGAGAGCGAAGGAAACACAAGGCTGTAGACCCAAATACAATAAAAATGGATTGTGTGTGTGTGTGTAGGGGTATTTGCAGGTCTGGTAACCATCACTGGGCCCCGGACATCATTGGGAGGATTACTAAATGTGTCCTTTGGGCCAGCAATTGGCTGGCATTCTCTCCCTCACTGTTTGCCTTTGTTTCCTTCTTTTATTTAAGGGAAAACACAGACTTGCCTTGAATAAACTCACTTAAGATGAAACACAGTTCCCAGTGTGGAGGTGCATGAGTAAAACTGTGGAAGTAAACTACACAGTGTGTATGTGTGAGAGGGGAGGACAACATCACATACTAAAGGAGACCTCCATCTCTATCATAATCCAAATTACACTCACTATCATTATTTATAGATGTTTAAGAAAGTTGTCTTCTGTCTCGTTAAACATTGATATAACCATAGGCCATACCCATATTTAATTTTCATAAGAATTGTTTTCAGTTTGTTTGTGTTTATTTGTTTGTTTGTTTTTTTGTGATTGTCTTATTAATTTCTACTAGAGCCTAATTGAACTGTTTACTGTCACAGAAAGCAATGTGTATCCAAACACATCAGCACATGAACATACTGACACAAATTCAGGTGCAACTAAGCACAATTTATGGGTTTTATGAATATATGTACAAATATTTGAAATGCTTCTAACAGTAATGGCTCCAGCTGCAGTTTCTGAGCTTTTAGTTTCTGAGCTTTGAGTTGTTTTATAGTGGTTATTTGCTTCTCAATATATTCCTCTGAATAGCAGTTGCCAAACATAAAGCACACAGACTGATTACAATAACTACTCATGTGCACTTAACACGTCAAAATGAAGAAAATAAAATGTCCTGTTAAGATAACTAGCAATAATCACCAGTAAACTTTATGCTGCAATACCTCATGGTAATCAGGAGTCACTGCAGTATAATTCGTTCAATCTTGCCCTTTAAGTTTTAAATGTTTTCCTGCTCCAGTCCCCCTAATTGAAATGAGTGGGTTATTATCAGGCTTTCCCAGGGCTTCATGCCATGCTGACCCATTGATTTGAATCAGGGAAACATGAGTAAGGGTGGGGGGTCAGGACTGGAAAACATTGTAAAAACGGTCCAGCTGCACCCAGTGCAACATGAACAAAAAAATTCTGTGATATTAATATTTTCTCAATAATGTTGAGGAGCAGGTGTACATGCAAAGATGGCTCAAAGTCTTATTGACCTTTGGATGATAGATGGCAACCAGGAGACAATCCAGGAAGAAAGACTTCAGGAAAGCAGGAAGCAAAGAGATTAAATGACATCATCAAAATAAAAAAATGGATATGATCTTCTCACATTTATATCATAGCAGATTATACTTCACAAAACACTTTAAATAACAAGATAAACAGATGTATATGTCACAGTAAAAAAAAAAAAAAGAATAACGATAGGATACTTTATTGTCATCATACAAGAATGTACAAACAAAGTACAGTACATTGTAAGGATACAGACAGATACAGAGCCTAGTAAATATGAATTCACGATACAGAAGTGAGTACACCCCTCGCATATTTCATTTTACAGTATCTTTTCATGGGACAACACTATAGAAATTAAATTTTGATATACAGGACGCCAAACTATAATAACTAAGCTTTGATTTTCTGTATGTCAAAGTTTAATTTCTATAGTGTTGTCCCATGAAAAGGTATAATGAAATATTAGCAAAAATGTGAAGGGTGTATTCACTTCTGTGAGATACTATATATATATATATATATATGTATATATATATGTGTGTGTGTGTGTGTGTGTGTGTAAAACACCAGCATACATTCATATGCTTTTATGATAGTGCCAATGTATGCAGAGGTCAACAGCAAGAAAAAGTTTAATTTATCAGATAAAACTGCTATTGCACATGACAGATATTACACATTACCAACGCAGTAACAGTGGATTTTGGGTTCAGTTTTCAGTGTGGTTATGTCTGGGGCAAGGGTCTTCGAGAATGTTGTGGGACTTCTACAAAAAGATGTTATTCAGGGCTGATAGGTGGAAGTTAGTGCTTATGCAGTTTTTATAATCCTCTGCAGAGCCTTCCTGTCAGCTGCAGAGCTGCTCCCATACCCAACCAGGATAAACAAAGCTATCCTTCAAATGAACAAGAACTTTTGTGTTTTAACAAGTTAAAATCATGTATTTTCAGAGTGTGTAGCCAGAGATATATGGTCGAGGATTACAGATACATGGAAGTTCGGGTATTGAAAATGCAAGACTGAGGGCGTCTACAAGGAGAGAAAACACAGATTCTGCCTCATGAGGGCTCTGAAATAATTAAATGTCCTCATCAGGATGTTTCATATCTCCTATCAGACGGTGGTGGAGAGGTCAATCAGCATATGTTGGAGCAGCAGAACCAGACTTTAAAAAAAAAAGTTCCGATCTAGGGCTCTTGAGATTGTCCAGAGAAGAATGCTGAACAAGCTGCTGAATATGATGGACAATTCTTCACATCCCCTTCACCAGGGATCCCCAACTCCAGTCCTCAAGGCCCACTGTCCTGCAGACTTTTGATGATTCAACACAACTGACAGAAACCGATGGTTCGATAGCAGATTTCTGCAGAGCTTGTCAGAGATCCATTTCATTTGAATCAAATGTGTTGCAGCATGGCAACATCTAATACCTGTAGGATAGGGCTTTCAGGACCAGGTTTAGGGATCACGGATCTACACAACACAGTGAGTGTGAGCCACCTACAACCACACAGCTAAAGGTGGTAACTCATACACTAACACATCTCAGTTTCTTCATTTAATACTATTTTATTTACAGACTCGTCTATAAACTGCAAACTTAGTTTTTTTTTGTTGTTGTTATCGCCCACACTTAGGAACTACTGTATTTTCGACCATGTTAAATTTTTTCCTTATTTGTTAAACTTGTATTTATTTATTTTACCAGTGCTGGGGGGAACTGTGTGGAAGCTGGGAGGGGCAGAAGCTAAGTGAGGAGCAGAAGGTTTGGGCAAAGCCACATGGACTGGAAATGCCATGGGCCCGTTCAACGACAGCTCTCTCGGGAGGGGTTTCTTTGAATATTAAGATATGTTCATTTGATCTGAGCAATTTGTTTACTTAGTCCGTTTGTTGATCCTTGTTGTTTAGCTTATTTGTTAGTATTTGCTAACCTCACGTGTTTAGACTGATCTGATCAGCCAGTGTTTACGGTCTCTCACAGTGAGGAAACAACAGAGTGTGTTCATCAGGGGAAAATATATATAGAAGTTCAATATATATCTAGAAGTGCTTTATGAATTTGTGTGATTGGGTAACTGTGGCATGTTGTGGTAACCCTTTATTGGGCAAAGAACCACATTTGTACACTTCATTAAACTTACAAAATGACTCTGCATGCTAGAAATCATCGAACCGCACTGGCCACGCTTACATGAGAGATTTAATTCCCCTTTAATTCAGAAAAAAAAAAAAAAATCCTTTTTTAAAAGATCTTGTAGACATCTAATTCCAAATTAAATTGACCATTCTGAATTAAACTTAAATCCAACATAAGGGACTAGATAATTGACTAATTCCTCAAACATGTTGATACCTTCATTCTGCTTTTTATTTATTCCAGTTGTTCGGTGAATGCTCGCTCCCTTGTCCTGTGACGGTGATACACGTGATACTCTAGCTCCCTTCTCCTCCTCAGCTGACCATAGTGAAGCAGCATGCTAGTGTTGAATTGCTGCTTTAAGGCTATAATCCTTGGTTCTTATTATGTGGTCGTTCATGTTGTAGACGAAAAGAAAAGAAGCAGTAACTGGAGTTTGTTAAGTCTGGATGACGTAAATACGTCACGTCTACTCCCTGTCCAATCAGAACCCTTCCCAACCCCCAGATCTTAAGCAGAATTTAATAAAGGCAAAGAAACGTGTTTTCCATGTAAACCTCAATTTGGAATTACTATTCATTCATTCATTCATTCTCTGTACCGCTTAGTCCAATCAGGGTCGCAGGTAAGCTGGAGCCTATCCCAGCATTAACAGGTGAGAGGCAGGTACACCTGGACAGTTCACCAGGGCAGCCTTCTTGCTGTGAGGCTGCGGTGGTAACTACAACACCACCAAGCAGCCCTTGGTATTACTATGTCCGTGTAAATGCGAAGGAGAATATACGAATTATTTAATTCTGAAAAATTAATTACAAAAAACAAACAAACAAACAAACAAACAAAAGAAATAATGTAACCGTGGTGATTGAGTTCTCCACTGTTACGACCCTCTTTAAAAAATCTAGGGTGTTGGGGTCGCTAACAAAAACAAGGCCGGACAGAACGTAAATATATAACAATAATTTTATTAACAAACCCAGGTTCTAATCAATACAACAACTAATATGCAACAGAGGATGTCCGAATCTAGGTTATATTCCGGCTACAAATAAAGGTTCTAATAAACAAAAGGTGTCCTTAACTTACAGTTTTAACAGTTAACAATTACTACTAATACTTACAGAAAGGAAACTTAACCAAAATATCCCAAACAAACTTAAAGTTCAAAGCTACAACTCAAAAAGCTACTCACAAAAGGTGAGAGCGTCTTTTATACAAAACTACAACTCAAAAGCTACTCACAAAAAGGTGAGAGCGTCTTTTATACAAAACTACAACTCAAAAGCTACTCACAAAAAGGTGAGAGCGTCTTTTATACAAAACTACAACTCAAAAAGCTACTCACAAAAGGTGAGAGCGTCTTTTATACAAAACTACAACTCAAAAGCTACTCACAAAAGGTGAGAGCGTCTTTTATACAAAACTACAACTCAAAAGCTACTCACAAAAAGGTGAGAGCGTCTCTACTCAATACCAACTCAAAAGGCACAACCGTGCACACAATCAAAAAGACAGGAATTCATCTCACAAAACCACACGGGTCTTTTATCACACAAAGTCCAGCGTCTACTCTCCAAAACCCAGCCTGGCATTGCAGATGCTTCCCCCTTTTTGAAGTCCCTGGTGACTCTTCGGATTGGCTGTTGAATTACGGTAGCTCACAGTAGTACAAATCGTAAGTACACTTACAGTACATACAAATCACTCAGTGGTAGCTCATAGTATGTAGCATAGCTTGATTCAGCATGTACGACTCACTCACTCACCCCCTTCCTTTTTGTGAGCTGTGAATCATAGTAGCTAGCATGAGTGAATTTCTAAGCTGCTCACGGAAGCCTAGCACTCACCGCACATATAAATCACTCAGTGGTAGCTCACATAGTATTGCCTAGCTTGACTCACAATGCGTACGAATCACTTAGTGACTCACCTCCTGCCTCCTGGCTGTCAGCTCCAGCTCTCTTACCGCTGGAAGAGCTGCTTCCTCACCTGAGCTGAAGCTCTGCTGCTCCGCTCTGCTCTGATATTCCGAGTGACGCAACAGGAAGAAATTCAGTATACACCTAATGTTTGTCTTGAAAAGGTAATAAGCTAACTAAAGAAAACATATAGTTAATCAGGTCTGCCACTGTTTATTCTGAAGATTAACTTTAGTTTCTGACCCGCTACTTTTTGCTGCTTCAATTAATACTGAAATGAAGGCGATAGAAACACAATAGAAACTCATTATTAAGTTCCCTCTTTTATTAAATTAAGTATATTAATTCACTTGAACTTTGCACTATTGTTTAAGCTATTTCCATTAATATTCTATTTGTCAGGAGGCTTCATTTTGAAGAAGAAAGGGTTACTTCTGTTTATTGTACATTGTTTTACCACCGCCAAGGTGGAGGTCATGTATTTGGCGGTGTGTGTGTGTTTGTGTGTCTGTTTCTCTGTTAGCAATGTAACAAACAGTTATTGGACGAATTTTGTTAAAAGTTTCAGGAAATCTCCACAATGGAAAAAGTGATTAGAATTTCGGGGTGATCTGGATTATTGCCTAGATCCAGGATTTTAAAAACTATTCATTACTTTTGCCATTAGAGCTAAAAAAATAATGCCCACAATCATTGGCAAAAAAATAAATAAATAAATAAATAAATAAAAAAAATAAAAAATAAAAATAAAAAAAAAGCTTATGGTGGAAATTTGCAATCTGAGTGCTTCTAGTTATTTTTCTAATGTTTCACTGTTTAAACATTATAATTTTTCTCAGTTGCATTCATTTTTAATTTTATGTGTTTGTCAGAGAAAGGATAATAAACCTGTTTCAATCAGTCATTTTAGCCGTACGAATGAGTCGGAAATGGGAGCATGTGAAGCTGGTGTGCACAGTTAGATTTCTATACAATCTCTGGGTAACTGACTCAGCAACTCAGATGACTCAAAAACCTGATTCACTTTGGTGAGTGATGCATTTAAACTGAATTCAGTAAAAATAATTGAGTTTACCATCACTACCTCATACCTCACTGTGCTTAGCAGTCACATCTGTTTTGTGTCTGACATGATTCTGTAGGATTGGGTCATACACTCTGTCCTGGATAGTTAGTTAGTTAGTTAGTTAGGTCTAATTTGTTGCTTGTCTTCCACTTTGCCTTTGTCCTTCCCTGATCTTCGCCTCAGGCTCTTCTCTGTTGCCTGATAATGTTCACTTTAACCATTCGCTAAGTCAGACACAGTTTTGCTGGAAGATGGAGCCGGGGCAGTTCTAAATCATCAGAGGAGGCAAAGGTGTGTGTATGTGAGTAAGGATATCACCCGGTTCATTGAAAGGGTGGAATTCTGTGACATAAAATGAGTGAAGGAAGATTTATATGGCAAGCTGGGGCTGGGTGAAGAGGGAAATACAGTAAAAGGACATTATTCCTCTGTAGTCCAAGTCCTTGCCGAGACTCTCCACCTCACTTCCCTTCTCTCTCCCCCTGTCTTTTTGCTGTATTCCCTTGCTGCAGGTGGTCACCAGAGACCAGACTGGTGCTGATTTATTCCCCCTCTCCCCTGTCCTCTGCCTGACTGCCTCTGCAATGGAGAAATTTCCTTTTTCCTTTTCACTCTCTCTCGCGTCAGCAGCAGGAATGATACTAAGGCAGGGAAAGCAGGGAATGAGAATGGGGGGCTAACATTAAAACGTCTTCCTCCGTAATACTTTCAACCTAGTGGGCTCCCACCCTGCCGGTTTTCTCTTGCCAGCTATGTCTTTCTTTAGAGGCCATCTGCACATGCTGGATATGTAGGCACATCTATAGCGATGCAGAGTGAATATTTTTAGTAGCCTAATATCTTTTTTCGAGTAAGCACTATATGCGTTTCTCAGTCCTGGTCCTTGGGACCCACTTTCCTTGCTTCAACACACCTGTGTGATATAAATTACTGTGAAGAACAGGTCCTAAAAACCAGGACTGAGAAACACTGATCTGAAGGATTATTGACTTCATGAAAACTGTATTTCATATTCAAATGATGATTTTTATTATAATCGGTTTCCTGTTGCCAGATGTGAACTGTATCAACACCAATGAAAACAGATGTATATGATGTAAAGTACTTTAATTCAGTTAAGATATATTTGCATATTCAAAAGCAGTTTTACTAGTGTTTTAAATTGCACTTTAAACTAACAGGTATGGGGAGACATGCAAAGACACATGAACGTGTGTGATGATGTTTCTATTATCAACTGAGGTAGATTAATACAGTGGAGGCAACAGTACTTTGTTTCACAAATGAGGCCTTATAAAGGCATTTAATAGCATACAAGTATGGTGACATGCAAACAGGTATGTTAACGTGATTTTGGATTTGGATTTTGGAAGAACTTGGACGGATTGTCCTAAAAAAAGTAGATTAAGCGGCACTGCTATCAGGCAGCATGTAGGAGGGTCATATACCTTAAAATAAATAAATATACATGCGTTCTAACTCATGTTCAGGAGGATCCTGCGTTGGCGTAGTTAACAGGTGGGGTTATGTAAGGAGTAAACAAAAGAAACTAAAATCAAGAGTTGGAAATTCATTCTGTAAACTAAAGCAGGCACAAGAATCGCTGTCAAATGCTTGTACATCACTACCGGTAAGTGCAAAACATTAGTGCTCCATCTGGGTTAGCACTTACTCTCGATAGTGTGCACTACAGAAGGTAGTGCTTAGTGCGCACTACGCACTATCTTCCAGTGCACCCACGTAAGTGCGCAGTTTGAGACACACTCGTTGAAAAAAGCTTAGCTTGTTTAGGCGGGTCGGCTGCTGAAGGACTCCTTCCATTGACCGGTGAGCAGGATCTTTCACCACAAGTTTGGACTGAAACTGGACTGAACTGAAAATAATTCAAATATCGCCACTGACCAAAAGCTCCTGTCTCCGTCTCCAGTTCCGTTTTTCATTTTCCTTAGTTGGTGCACAATCAGCTACGTCACGTAAATCGATCTCTTTGGCAGTATGCCCAGGCAAGCACACACACAGGCACCAGCATGCGTGTACCACTTACAACAGATCAGAACTTTACACATAGGCAAACACGGCTCGAGTAACGCAGAAAAACACGTTACTGTAGTCCAGTAAAGCAATTTTGTTACCGATATTTTAAGCGTAATGCATTATTTTACTTCATTACCCAAAAAAGTAATATTGTTACTGAACACTGCAAGCAACGAATCGAAGAACAAATCCTGATGTGATTTAGACAAAGATGCCAAATAAACCTGAAAGACACATGTATGTGACGTTGGAAAGGTGTAAGACAAGGGTCTTTGATGATCCAATTATCTGATCTGCATTTTGGAGACAATTTATAAGCTCCTTTTCTGCTAAAAAAAAAAAAAAAGCAAACAAACAAACAAAAAAAACCAAACATTATTTGGTTATGTATGATTGTGACTGAATCTATAGATTTCATACAGGTTTATTCAGCTAACAGGAGCCCATAGTTGAACCTGAAAATGGTTTAGCTGAATCTGAAAATGGTGAATTTGAGTAGCATGGTGACACTTGTTAAACCAGCCACTGTTTCCAATGGAATTAGGTAATTGTGCTGATGCTTACAGGTGTGAAAAAGCTAAACCATAACAAGCAAAATATTTCCCTGGTGGCCTGTATGTGGGCTTCTAATGAAAGACAGAAATGTGCAAACCCACATTTCAGGATGTGTAGCTACACATAGAAAAGTGGTGTTTACAGTACATACAGCATCAGATGATTAAACCTGGACACTGATTTACATTCTAGTTATGAACTGCAGATGCCACTTCCTGCCCACCAGTTTATTCTACAGATTGTTGTCTTTGTGCACTCCTCAAGTAGACACTGGACCTCGCACATTATTGATTTTCATTTAGACAACTTAATGTTCACAGAGAATTCACAGCCCCTCCATCACGGACACTATCCACAGTTTAGACATATGGCTTGCCTCATTGTAATCTGCCACCATATCGCTTCTCTCATGCTCTCTTTTATTTTGCTCCTTGAGAATAATTTTTCTTAAAGTTAAGCAGTTCCCAATAAACAGGAAATAAATGGAGAGTGGAGGCTTATTTATCAATCAGGCTTCACTAAAACACACGCACAAGCAGTGCGAACGCATTTCCCACCAACAGTTTTCTTTTTCCACCCCCAACATCCCATTACCTCTTGGTAGTTGGCCAGTCAAACAGGGATAAAAATTGCACCCCAAACATCATATGTTAGGGGTGATTTGTTGAGCAGGAAGCCTGACAATTCCCAGAGACTTACACGACTTGTGCTGGAAATCAGGCCTGTTATGGCGGCTGCACATCTATAAAGATTGTTCATCTAGCAGAAAACAGCCACCTGGGCAGGGACAAAGAGAATGATGCAGAAAGTGTTGTAAATACACAGAGAGATATATGGAGGGGGTGACCTGGGGACTGTTGAGTTGTCGGCATGAATCCAAGAAAACAATCTCACTGAGGGGTCTCTATAGTGCATGCAGGGATTATTCTTGCTTAATAAAAGCACAACTTGTCATGAACAAATGTTATTTCACTTAGCATAAAAAAACATTGGTTGTACATAACAAAAAAGCACAATCAGAAGATGAACTTGGCAATCCTGCATCCAGAGTTAGATCAGGATCGACATAAAAAGTAGCACTACATGTTTAATCAGAAATTTAAAAGCTCTGTAGATTTCTATGCCATTGTCTTCATATGGGCAGTTACTTATTCAAGCTTGGCTTGTTCTGAGTGTTTTATGCAGTATTTTAGCTATTCTTACAATTGAGCTTTGTTTGATGGTAATCTCTGATGTTTCATATTAAATTTTTTGAAGCTATTTTTTGGAATTTCCATTTGCACATCTGTTTACTTCCTCTGTCAGCCCATGGTATAATTAAAGATTGTTGCATTTCATCTTCCTGCTTTTGTTGTTGCTGCTTTTATTATGGATGCCAATGCTATAAACATAAGGCACACATATTACTATTAGTTTGTGTTAAGTCCACAGATCTCCTGCTTCATTTCAATTTTCAGCATGTAACTTGTCACACAACTTTATGAAAACCCCTACAAATTTAGTGAAAATGTGCATCTTGATTGTGAGAAGTGGGTTGAGACCTGGTGTACAAAGTCATATGGATTTTATGAAAAAAAAAAGAAAAAGTGTGATTTTTGTCCTATTGAAAATTAATGGGATTCTACTGAAGTAAGAACAAACCTGGCCCAATTTGGATCCAAATACCTGACACACTTTGATATTGAAACTTCAGTCAAAGGTTTGACAGGTCACAAAAGAGCAAACTTCTACCGTCTAATAGTACATTCTGATATCTGTAACAATTTTGACACAAACACAGTTTAAGTTTTATTAAAACTTAAAAAGGAATCACCCTCAGAACCTCCAGACTGATGTGTGAAACAGATATTAGTCTGTTCCTTAAAATTATTCTCTGAATTTCTCAAACAACCTTCTGTAATGCCCCCAGTTTCTCTGCACTGATACATAAATGAACTGAACACTGAGCCTTTGGGTCTGTTCCCTCTAACTGAGAATGTCTGTCATCATAACAACACCAATGAGCAGGCTCTATTGTGTGTTCAATATTAGAATCATGCACACACCACCCAGAAACAGTAGTCAGATATCTAGAAGTAATCAAATAAATAAAATGTGGCGATGCCACTTGCTGATATTTTTAAAATATTGGGTCTGTGTTGAACATGGTGGCCCCCGAGATCTTAGGGTGGGCATATACTTGCTGTTAGCGATGCCTACGCATACATATCATGGCTGCCATGCGTTCCTAGCATTCATTTGGCACATAGGCTGCTGCCGTTGACGCAAGGTAATGTGTCATGTGCGCAAGTTGTAATATTGACTTGACATGTATATTGACTTGCATGTCGCATTAAAGACTGTCTCTAGGACCTTTTCCGCAACTACTGCCATCTGTATGATTTTTCCTACCCGCTGCACAGTGATAAACACTCATGCTTTAACAGACAACAAATTGGAAGCGTTTTGGGGGTTCCTGCTGCAGAATTACAGTGTATTACAGGTATATTTACCTTTTCACTTTTTCAAAGTCTAAGTGCTGTATACTGACTCTAGCGGTGACCTCCAGTATTGAGCATTTTTGCCACGTATGCTTTTGTCATTTGCAGCAGGTATTTACATGAAACACTGACGTGTATGCTTGCGTTTACAGCAAGTATATCCCAGCCGTTAGTGTTAGCTGCTAATGTCAGAGGTCATAAGCTGCTAAATAGTTTACAGGTGAATATTTTACATCAAAAGTTCCCCAACTTTTTGCTGCAGGGCCTGGTTTTCTATCCACAATAAAAATGCTGAATTGGAAAAAGTGGCCTAAAGAATGAATGATGAATCTAAATCCCAAAGGGGAAACAAAATTTACCAGTGCTATTTTTGCATACCACATGACAACGCTGAGGCTGAACTGTCTGTTTCTTGAACTGTATTAGAATTCTCGTTGCAGAAGCACAAATCTACGCCATTCTCACTGAGTGTAGACAAAGGTCAAAGAGTTCATTGACCATATAAAAAATGATAATTTTTCAGTGTTTTTTCATTTTTTGGAGCATGCAAGTTGTCTTCTCCTCATTCCAGAAATGACTCTCCATTTGCTTCTCACTGCTGCACGCCATCACGGTTTGTTTTTTCTTTTATTCTGCTTGTGTTGTAACTGCTTCACTTCTGTCTTTTTTAACCCCCTCCGTTAAAGGATTCTTTTGCACATGCACAAATGTGAAAACACAAAACAAGTTGGATATATGGGTTTACATACACAAAGACATCGGAGCATTGTGGAGAAATCTACACTTTGCTGCTGTCGGGCACAAACCTCCTATGTCCAAAACTGTTATTTTTCAAAAAATGAACAAAACTGTATGGTTTTTGTAATAATGGACACAATGTCATCAAACTTGGTATTGTGTTTTACATCATGCATCTTTGGTTAAATATTTGTAAAACTACAGTCAGACATAAAGGGTGAACAATAGTACTGACTTGTGAAAAAAAGAAAATCACAAATTTTGGACATAGGAGGTTTTTGCCCGACAGCAAACACAGATTTCTCATTATATGATAATGAGATTAATTTAATAGAGGATATTGGGTTTTGCTGTTTACATGACCACATTTATTATCTGATAACTCCAAATCAAATAATAATCAGATTTTTGGTGTGCAAGTGAATGTGTTCATTGATTCAGAGGGATAGGATGTATTTACTAAACCAGCCACAGTGACTGCAGCTGGATTGGCAGTCATAAATCGCTATGAGTAAATGGAACTTGGATATGTGGAGGAAGGTTGGTTTTGTGAATTATTGATAGGCAGAGACAGTACAACCAATCAGAGCACAGGAAACAGGTGTTCAGTTGAAACAGAAGGGGAAAACCCAGAAAAAGAATTAGCAACAAAGCATGGTGCAGGTCATGGTGAAGAAACTTCGGTCTTCTCAGGAGACTGAACAGAATTAGAGTTGTTTTCATTATTAGCCATTGATTGTTTTGTTTAATTGCCTTTTAAGTTAAAAGTAATAATCTTTTAGACATCCATTAATCCAGATCAACTTTTTTGCAACAAGAGTTATTATAAAATATGCTAAATATTCACTGACATCTCACAAGAGCAACCGTATAATTACATAACTGAACTAAATGCACACCCCAATCTACCGATCTGAGCTCTCCTGTCATTTCACTTACTTTACTCTATAAAATCTCCTGCCCCCACCAAACACCCATCTTTTCAGCCTCTTTCCAGCCTGTCTCTTTCATCTTTTTCCCAGCTGTCCCCCGAGGTGAAGGACGCTTGCAGATGAAAGAAGACAAGTCAGCTCCTGCTGCGCTAAGGCCACCACACACACTGGCTTACTGGCCACTACTTAGTAAGTTTGCACTGAACACACACACACACACACACCTACACACACTTCTCTGTCACCTTTTGTTCCATCACCCTTCAATGCCATCATCTCCAGGGGATGTTAAATAAGTCAAACTGGCAGCAGAGGGAGGAGAGGGTTGATAGAGAAGAACATCAAGGAAGCTGTGGGCACAAGAGTCTGACATGAACTTGACATGACAAGCCTTAATACGCTGACATAGAGTAAAAGGTTCAGACTGGACACATCAAAACAGGAAAATGAGAAGGCAAAAAAGTGCAACAGTGATGACAGGAATGAGTTGTGAGGGGTCATTTAATTTGGCTGTTTTTGACAGACAAGTGTGTGAGATGACCCATCTTCATATGGGCTACATGACTTCATACACTGAACTGAAGGATGGATCAGATTTAAGATTTAAAAGATTATAGATGATTAAGCTGTGTCCGATTTTTAAAGTAGTCGCTGTTACACAGCTTTGCTTTAAAAAGGATATTTTCATTGTTTTGCCACAGAGCAGAAGCATCATCCTAGTTTCTATCAGCATATAGGGATGAATAACTTATCTATCTGTCTGTCTCTGTCTGTCCGTCAGTCCATCCGTCCGTTACATAATGCAGTAGCAATTGATGGTTCAAATAACTAAGGCATATGTCTTATCAGAGCTGCTCTTTCAGTAGTCTTTTTTTGAAGATTTAGTGACATTTGTGACCTATTTATTGAAGTAAGGCTTACACCTTTTGTTTTGTTTTGTTTTGTTTTGTTTTGTTAGGGTTTTGGTTTGGTTTGACTTTTAATACCTAACATTATTTACATTATTTACCTGGTGACTTCTATTCAATAGAAATGAAGGTATATAACAGCTAAGTGCTGTTAATCACTTAGCTGTTATAAAGCAAGTCTGAGGACCTCTACAACAGACGTTTTTCTTTATTGCTGGTCGGTAGCAATCAGATGTGTGGTAACACAATGCCAAGGAGGAATGGCATACTTTTAAAATGCTTGACCAATAGATATTGTGTTTGCCATCTAAATGGAAAAATTCTTTTTCAAAGGTCCTTCTTTGTGGGACCCGCTCCCAGTTTGGATTCAGGAAGCAAACATTCTCACTACCTTTAATATTAGACTAAAAAGTTTCCTTTTTGATAAATCTTACAGTAAGGGATGGTTTGGTGACCTTTAACCATCTTTTTGGTTATGCTGCTCTAGGTTTAAGCTGCTAGATAGTTTGCTAGAGTGGGGAATGCTGCAAAAATGTGCCACCATCCTTTCGTTCACACTGCAATTTACTCAAGTGGACCAAAATGCCAGGACAACATCACACAGCTACAGTAGCTGCTTGTTTGGGGTGGTTTTTCCCCAAATGACCACTGACCAAGAAAAAAAAAAAAAAACAGGTGGAAGAAAAACTTATATGGTCATGATGGCATCGCATACGGACGCAACAAAAATTTAATTTGATTGCTTGATTTTTTGTTTTAAACAGTGGCATTATTTTGTTTTGTTTATCATTATTGTAGCAGTTTTTATAGTTTGCACTGTTTTACATTGTTTTAGGATTTGCACTTGTGCCTTTTCTTGCCCTGGACTTCTGCACTAAATATTATTTATTTTTAATTTAATGTTATTTATTTTGTGCTATTCATCATTTTTGTAGCAGTTTAGTTTAGAGTGTTTCGGTGTGACTTTGTTTTGTTTGTTAATAAAGAGACAAGAATTTGTACATTAGTTACAAAATGTGAGAGACTGAGTGATGTAGCTTCAGTTTCAGGAAGCATTTTGCCATGTAGGGTGGGGCGCAAAACTCCCGTTTTGCCTAGGGCACCTGCTGGCCTAGGGCCAGCCCTGGGTACGTGTGTCACATAGACATTCAGGAAAATACGGAGACGGTCACTGCATACATCACTAAGTGCAATGATGATGTCACACCAAAACCTTCACTATTCGAGCCAACCAGAAACTATAGCTGACAGGTGAAGTCTGCAAGCTCTTGTGGGCTTGGGACGTATCCTTTAGGAGTGGTGACACTGCAGGTATAGCAACAACCAGGGCCGACCTGTCCCGTGGAATCAGGGAAGCAAAACAACAATACAGCAAGAAAATATTATGTCGTCTCAGCAGCACCAGAGACACACAGAGTCTGTGGAGGGGCATCCGAACCCTCACTGACTACAAGACTGCTCCACAAACCCTCGGCAGAGAAATCTCACTGTTAAACAAACTAAATGATTTCTTTGGGCGCTGTGAGATACTAAACAATACAGCAGCACAGAGGACATCATGTCCCCCAGACAAGCAGGTTCTGTGTCTGTCCCCAGTCAGCGTATAGAAGACCATTTCTAAGGTCAACCCATGCAAGGCAACAGGACCGGTCAACATGTTGTCAAGCAAGAGCCAAGCAGTTGTCCCTGAGTGAACGCTGGCATATCTGTCCCCCCTGCTCACCGGTAAATTTAATAAAACAAAACATTGTTTGTACAGCATTGGATGGAGTTATTGACCTGTGACTATGAAACTATTGGTCTACATGTGACACTGATGCTGGCCTTCTGTAGGCAGTTCTACCTGTGGCTAATTTTGGACAGATTCTTACCTAGGACCTCTTGGCTCGCTTGTTTTTCCTACCTAAGATGCGATGTGGACAATATGATAGTTTGAAGTCAGCTGGCTCCTTGTGTCCCTTGTCCACCTGCAAGCAGATGCACTCCTCTTGTATTCTCCTGCTGAACTTTTAAAACTTCTGCGCCACATCTGCACTCCACAGCCACCACCATTGCTTTTCAAACCCGTTGGAGATACATCCGTGGATCGCGCAAGTTCCAATACAATGACTCTTACTCCATAAAATCGACTTGGTCCACTACACGCCACCATGCTGGCCGGGGTGTTAATCACAGCCTCCTGGCCAGCTTGCCTAGGTAGTCTAACTTTGTGGCCAAGAGTAATTCCACCATTGTCAGCTTCGGCCTCCTTAACATCCGCTCTCTCAGCAGCAAAGGGCATCTAATCCGATATGTTCTTGTGGATCAAAAGATAGACTTCTTGTGCCTGACTGAAACTTGGTAGTAGTGAAATAACATTGCCTCTCTCAACAAACTGGCTCTGCTGGGGTTTGTTTACATCTGCCTGCCCTGTGCGTGCGGCCGAGGCGTTGGTCTTATGAGGGGCCGTTTGAGACATTATTCAGAATTACACTCTCACAGACACATGTGAAATTTAAGTCATTCACACATTATACTGAAACCTCTCATATATTATACTGAAATCATTCATACACTATGGTGGAATTATAGTAAAACCTCTCATACGCTATACTGAAACTGCCTCTTATATATTACACTGAAATTTCCTCTCATATACTATACTGAAATGCTCTCACATACTACACTGAAACTGCCTCTTATATACAATACTGAAACGCTCTTATACACTAGATGCATGGAAAACCTGCAGGATTGTGGCTCTTGAGGACCAACGTTGGCCACCCCTGCACTAGAGCATTTCGGTAAAATATAATCCACCCTCCCACGCATCTTAATTCCCGTGTGTTTTTGACATATCTTGAATTGACAAGAAAAATATTTTAATCTTTGAATCTCTCAAAATCCAGCTTGCTGATTGGCCAAACCCGAAAACAAAAATCCTTACCCTTCAGCCGGCTTGTTCACCTCAAGTAATCAACGGAGCATCAATAACTTAATTTAATCACTTCCTCTCTTTGGTTCACTGGATGGTCCATTAGCTTTCACACTGTAAGAAAAGAACGTAAGGATTAACTTTCCTGGTGAACCCAAGACTGAGACCCTCTGTTTTCAAATGGACTAGAGTTTGCTTCTTTTGTCCACACCAGAGTATAAATTTGTGTTAACATTACCAAATGAAACACACTCTCCATGAAAGTGGGATCAGGGTTAATTTAAAGTGGAACAAACAGTGCCAATGTGAATTAATGTACTGGCAGGTATCAATGGCTTAGAACAGGGATTGGACCACTTGGGCCAGTGTCCTGCAGATTTTAGTGATTTTCCTGCTGTAACACACCTGAATGAAATCAAATGGTTCTCCAAGGCTTGTTGTCAAGTTCTGCACAAGCTTCTTAATGACCTATTAATTTGAGTCAGGTGTGCTGCAGCAGGGAAACAGGACACTGACCCTAGAGGTCCCGAGGTGGCGATCCCTGGCTTAAAGTAAGGGTGCATGTTGACCCTTCTTTATGTGCTGTCCACTCCAAACTGATCAAAGCAGATGACTATCCTTCCTGGTTCTGCTGGAGGTTTTCCTTCCAGTTAAGATGGCGTTTTCTTCTCCACTGTAGCCTGCCATGTGCACTCTCAAGGTGGAGGACTGAGTTCAAGATAAGATTTGTTGCAGTCCCATAATTCCTTTAGTGAGGCAGCTTATCTATTTATTTGTTTTAAGTGGCTTTATATGGAGTTATAACAAATATGACAATGAATTAGATTGAACTGATTTTAACTGGATCTCTATCGGTTACCTTCAAATCCCATGGTCTTGAATTGATTCTAAATAAATAAAGTTAAACTAAATTGAATTATATAAAGTCAGGTACTTCATTTTGTTATTTTTTTGTTATTTATGTTTTAATTAGGTTTCACTTAAACTTATTTAATTGCAACTAACCTTTTATTTCTGTTAAGAACTCTGTCCGTGGCATCAAACTCTTGTCCCCATAGTCCTCATGAGCTGGTGTCCAGTCAGGTTTGATCCCAACTGTGACAAAAAACCCTTTAAACAAACACACACACACACAAAAAAAAAACCAAACAAACTAAAAAAGGAAACACACACACACACACACACACACACACACACATGCATATACACACAGAGCGAGAAAATAAGAAGGCAGGGAAGCAGGCAAGCTAAGCCTTAGTATTCCCAGCACCAGCACAATTAAGACTGAGTGGTAACAGACACTCCCAGTTTAACCACATTACTCTTAAAAATATACACAAACCAGAGACATCTCTGACAGCGCAACATTATCCCCCCAGTTACAATTAATTACCCACACGTCCTCCCTATGCATCCCATTTACATATCTTAACAAAGGCAGGGGTTCTGCAGGAGGGGAAACACAGGTTAGTTAGGCAGGGATGTGTGTGTACGACTGTAAGCCTGAGCTTCTGTGTGTAAGACTCATGTTGAGATGTGACTGATAAAGAAAACAAATTAATGCAGATCAGGTGCTGATATCCAGCTAAGACAGATGGAAAAAAGAGTTCCCTTCAAAACTTAACTTTCTTTTCAGCGTAATTTCCTCAACAATATCAGAGTGAACTGTATGTACGTCTGTGTGTGTTTTTGCAAATACGTGTTGACATTTAAGCACTGCTGCCAAGAGATTTTGTCTTTGTGTGTGTTTTCTTGTTGTTTCCCCTTTCTTTTCCATTATTTTTACCTCTTGTTTCCTTCTGTCTCTCATTTATAATGGGGAGAGGGAGGCTGGAGATAAAAGAGGCGAACAGGGAGACAGAGTGAGCGGTCACACTATGTGATGTTATCTGCTATCCACAACGCATTGCAAGTGGACGCCTGACATGTTCTATACATCTTTCCACTCTGCCGCTCATTAAACAAATGCCCGTTGATATATAGCCCTCAAGAAATGAATTTTTACCTTTGTGGGCCGGGGACTCACTCTCTCAGTCCTAGCTTTGCCTCTGTTCTCTTGGGCCTGTGTAAAAACACACAAACAAATTGCTACAGCTCATGCTAACACACACATGTGCACACACACACACATATAAAATCCAAAAACAGAGATAACAAATGTAGCCATGAACACACTCACCATGTGCACACTTATTTCTCCCCAGGGCAACTGGGGCTGTGTTTGCTGCTATCACCTGGGCATGACCAGTTACTTATATGAGAGCTGGCTACATACACTGCAAAACAATGAGGCACATATGTTTACGCTGATATTTCATGGATATATATATTTATATAATGACACCCATTGCAGCCCATTTTCTAAGCCCACAGCCCCCCTCATTGGATGTCTAATGTAGCGCTTTCCCATGATACTGATAAGGAATGGTTAGATTTCAAATAGATTCATTTATTATCATTGTTATCTTCCTCACTATACTTTCATTCCTGTTGAAGATATGTGGGGCTACAACTTGTAAAATTAAGTGTTCCTATTACATTTTTTTTTTTTTCAGAAAGAGGTTTACCAACCTTTTTTGGGTTGACATAAATCATCGTGACCTGGATCTGTGGCATCATGTCACAAAAAGAAGTTACAATGGTGAACATGAATCCTCCAAGCACCAAACTCGCTAAATTAGCAGCAAGCAAGCACCTAACTAAATGAAACATCCTATGTCTCCAGAAAGAGAAATGTGATTACAGTTTTCTACTGCTAGATGACAGGCAGGTGTATCTTCAATCTAAACACAATTTGGGGGTTTTGCCTTCTCAAAGTTTTTGAGAAAATCAAGTTTGAATGGCCTCATACTGATCTAATGAGGAAGAGTTCATAGTAACAGAGCGGATTACAGAGCAAGCACGCAACATGTCAAAACGCTTTTTCACTGTTAATGAAGTTCTTTCTCAGCTATTGAGCAACTCTGATTCTGGCAAGAAATATTTCCCTTCTGAAGAATTGCTCATCTAGTGACTGTGAAAGTGACAGAACTTCTTTTAGTAATAACAATGAGCCAGTCCACAATAATAATGTACCCAAGTCAACCCATGTTGGAGATGAGTGGCAGAATTTTGAACATTTCCTTGTTTCCTTGTTGCCAGTTTCCTTGGCACAGGTAAAAAAAAAAAAAAAAACAGATAACGTGATGGACTGCATATAAGCTACTGTATGTATGACCGGCAACAGTGCCTTCATCAGCTATCTACAGCATTCTGCATTGACACTTTCAAGAAGCAAAACATCTCAAAAACACACTGCATGCAATGATAAGTATGGGACCAAAGTGCCCCCCTTCCTGCAGCACTCCAGCAGTAGTCAGATAAGCTCTGAGGTATTAGAAATAATAATAAAATTCAACATGGTGTATAATTTAGCCAAAAAGGGGCTCTCTTTCACAAAATTTCATGATTAAGAATGGATTTAACAGGGAAATTTGCCTAAAGCCGCACAGCTTTATGATTGGGGGTGCAGCATTCAGCCAGATTTTGCTTTCACACTGCACTTTCTCCAGCGAACTGGACCTTTAGAAAACATATTCATGTCCTCACCAGAGGCGGCGCTGCATCAAGAATTATTGAAGGAGAAGATGAGACAACTTGAATTTTCAAAAATGATGGAAATTGTCTTTCGAGTACTAAATATTAGAGTCCCAAGAAGCATTAAATCTTTTTTTACGTTGAGAGAAGGAAATATTAATTTGAGAGAACTACATATGTTTAAGATTTGTAATGTAAGGACAAATGTGAAAAAAAGATGTGTCTCATTTTTGGGGGTCAAGTTATGGAACGGACTTAGTCCTGAGCTGAAATTGACTAGCTCTCTGATTTTGTTTAGAAAGAGCTTAAAAATTAAAATAATCAATGATTACATGATGATTGTGTGACAAAAATGAGTTGTGGATGACTATAAACTGTGTTTATTTAAAGAAATAGTTTGAGTTTATAAGTTGTATGTTGCAGGGCCATGCTGATTAACATTTAATTCATCGGGGGAAGATACTAGGATAGGCAGACATAAGCTATGAGCTTCAGTCAAGTCCTTTTTTGGTTTTTGAATGGTATGAAATTGATGTGGTAACATTTGACTGTGTATACCTAACCAAAATAAAGGAAGATGATTGAGATGATTGACTACCAAAGAAGAAAACACTCTCATCTAGTGGTTAATGTTTCCACCACATCAGAGCAAAACATGGAGTTGCACCAGATCCTAGTGGTCTTGGGTTGATCATTTCTATCAGAACTTTGACCAAGTTCTTATCTGACAATAAGCCCTTTCTTCCGGCCAGATTGTTCTACATGTGCGTATGTTTTTATTTATCCACGATGCCTGGCGTAGAACCCACAATGCTCTTTGTTTTGTAATCCACTTTGTCTATTTGGTTCACTTGAAATGAACTGAGACCAACGTTTGTAAGCTATTGTTCAGACTTTCGGAGTAAATGAGTAAATGTGAATGCACTCTCAGTTTTTTTTTTTTTTAATGTTAGCTGCATCAAACTTAGTCTGGAGCTCTAAGTACAAAGTTAACTGGACTATGTGCTAAGTTGGACCACTTTCCTTTGGATTAGCTTTTCTTCTTTTTTTGTTTTGTCTTAAATTGTGCCACCTACTGTTGACTTGACTGTTGTGGCTGCTAGCATAAACTAGAAATGTATTACTACAGTGCTTAATATCACAGAAATGATTCCCTTGGTGTGTTGTGTCTCATGTAAAAGTTAAAAGCATAAACAAGCCAGAGCACAACATTAAGGCGTTTTTCTTCTTGATTCCTGCATAACATAGGAGATCCACATTTTTCATGTCAGATCTCTGTGCTGCAATAATTTCCCTATTGAACAAGAACACCTCTAGTTTAGTCATGAATGCTGTCATTATAAGCTGGTAGGCTCCCATAGCTTGCTTCAGTTTATAATCATAATCATATCAATGATATAAAAATGTTAAAAGCCCAGACTTCTGGTAGATATTGCCTTTAACTTTGTAAACAAAATAAATTAAGACAATCTAAACCCTTACGCTAAATTTGTCTTTATGTCCCCAGAAGACTGAAACAGTTAATCACTTGATAATTTCTTCCTGTAACCTTTTTGTTTTGACATTTTTTAATATTAATGTTTAATTGATCCATAACATGTATAAAATAAAAAAAAATTAAATGAAATTGTATCTAACAGATTATCCTGAATATTGAAACAAATCTGTTGTCCTGTTTGCTGTGTTTTGAACAGCTGAGAGCTGGTGGGCATGCCTCAGCCCAGTTTGCCCTTGCATGCATTTGTTCAGTGACGGGTTGCTCTCATTAAAGCTTGCTAATGCACTTGTAAAACAGTCAGCAGAAACCATAGATCACTGCATGTGGCAGAAACAAGGTGTGTGTGGGGGGAGGAGGTGTGCAAAAGGTGGGGGTAGTTCTGGGAGACAGGAGGGAAACGTGTAAGGGAAAAAGAGGGATGGGGTGAGAGACACAGGCGAAAGATAGAAGGAGGGCATGTGAAAGAGAGGGAGAGGCAGAGAGAGGAAGAGAGTGAGGTGGTATCGGGTGGAGGTGGATGCTGGTCAGTGGAGATGTCGGTGGCCCATTAATCTTGGCCTCTTCCTGCCTAGTTATTGTGTATTTCTTTTGGCCAGAGATTGATTGTAGCAGGGGAAGATGAATTTGCCCGTGGACCTTCTTTTCTCTCTTACACTGTTGTTTTTTTCTAACTTCAGATGCTCGGCCAAGGTGATAATGCTCTCTGTCTCCATCCTTTCTGGTTCCTCTTCTCTACACCCTCCCCCTTCCCTGTGTTTTCCCTTTCATTTATTTTAGATTACAATCATCATCTATTGCAGGTTGCAGAAAATGTGTTTGTATGGCCAAAAGAAATGGAGATCAAGGGTCTGGATGTCAGTGCCTGGGGGCTGGAGCAGGAGTGTGGACAGTGACCCAGCTGGACCAGATGTTAAGGCAGGGGTATATCCTAACTCACACCTGCACACACTGGACTTTTCTTTCCTTGCTATGACTCATCGTAAAGCTGGACAGGTAATCACACAAATGTTAATTTGCGTATGTGTGTAAACTCTGTCTCTCATCTACCGGTGTGGCTGCTTAGGATCTAAATCAGGGATGACAAACTCTTTAGTTCAGGTCTTTTCACCAGTAAAATAAAAACTCTCAGTTTTACATTATTATTAGAGGAACTGCACAAGATCAACGTGGTCTATGGTGACCACATGAACTGACTCAGATTAGCCCCCTGCCTTGTTTATGTATTCAAACAATAAAAAAATACAACCTCACCTGGACAAATTAAGAATTGCAGTTATTTATTATTTGACAAAACTGCTCTTAATATCTTCTATGCAATTTTCACATTTCACAAATTCCTCCCGGGGGCCAGATTGGACCCTCTGGTCGTCCTGTTTTGGCCCCAGGCCGCATGTTTGACACCCCTGCTCTAAATAAAACTGAGATATGAGTACTGCACTAAACACTATTATTTGTACATTTTTATCCTTTGGCTTTCAACATCCAGCGAGACTTAACATTTTCATTTAATCTTATTTGTTTTAACTGGGCTTATTGTGTTGGATTTTAGTTGTTCTTATATCATGTTTACACATATGTATGATGTTTTTATCCATTTACTACTTTTTATTTCTTATAGTTTTTAGTATCGGGTTTTGTGCTACACTTTATTTCAGCTGTAGTTGCTTTAAAGTGCTTAAAAAAATGAGTGGTGTGTTATTTTATCATCTAGTGTTTAATGCAAACTCCTGTTTTTAGTTAATATTTCGCTTTACTGCTATCAAGTTATGTGTAATCAACATATTAAATGTATTTATTTATTTATTCCTTTCCAAAGTGGTTCATGTTTTCAGGTCAAGGTATATTCTAATATTTAATATTATTTCCTCATAGCTTGTTAAATAAGATAGGAATGTAAAATAATGCTGCTTGATATTATTTCACAAAAAATATATAAAGATCTTTTTCTAAACATAAGAGACATTATTTCCATTATACATTACTAACCAACATATACAGGGTTTGTTTTCAAAATTAAGCTGATTAAGAGTTAAAAGTTAATCAAAAAATTACTTTCTTTATGTGACACATGCCTTTCCACTATGTGGTGGATTGTTGTCTCCAGAATGTGAGAAAAATGATTAATTTATGGCCTAAGCAGTATGTGATGTATCCGTGCACTCATGCATGTGTTGCCGCTGTATTGGAGCCAGGTCTGCAGGAGTATATTCCCTGGTCTGAGTCCTATTTAACCCCGTGACTTTAGCTCGGCCAGACATATGCTTCAGACCACAGGGATGCACCAACTGCAAATACATGCACACACTCTAGCGTACACACCATGAGGAGCAGCCCTCCCTCAACAATCCTCCCATTTGGTCTAATGTGCAATCAATGACACCATGTTCAGCGTGGTAGAAACTGGGAAATTTTGTTTGTAAATCATACTGAATAATGTAACAGTATCTAGCCAGAAAGAAAAGCTTGTGAATGTTTAAAAAAGGAATATGATCACATCCCTGCTCACTCATATGTTTTCCTAATTTAACATTTTGGGGTGGAGGTGGAAAAAAAGCAAAATGCAGCATATTGTGTTAAGAGGCAGCAGCAGCAACTACAACTGTGGCACATAGATATGAGGCAGATCACATGGGAAGCAGCAAAGTAGCTCAAGATGCCTTCCAGAACTAGCTTGCAGGTGTTGCTTCATTTCTGTTGCTTCATCAAGAAGCATAGCACGGGATCTAAAGCAGCTATTTAAAGGTAAAATAAGATGTTAAAATGAAATAAAATAATCAAATGAAAAAGTAGAGAAATCAGAGCAGAGCTTAGCCAGGAGAGAACTGCGAGCCAGATCCACAGATCCCTAGTGTAACAGGAAGCAAGACTTAACTATCACTGTTTCCAAGTTTAAAATGACAGACGGCTGTGAAATTACCTAAACAATGGTGTAACCATGACAACAATATTCCTCTAATCTAATGAGATATTAATTATAAAGTATATGTGCATGTGTGGAGAAAAACAATACAGGAAACTAAACGTGGTGGTGGGAGCATTATGTTGCAGAAAGGTGTTTATTTCCTTATTTTATTAGGGCTGGACAAGTTAATGTGTATTATCGCATAAACACATTAATAATTATGGCCACTCACACAAAGCGCTGTGTAAAGTGTATTCCCCTCCAGTTCCTGCATCTCCTCTCCAGTTTTATTTCAACAGAATTTCAGTTTATCCGAAGGTTTTCAGCTTTAAAAAAGACCTGAAAGAACAGACATTCCAATCTAAAAGGGCTGAGATTTTAATCCTTTTTTTTGTCTATTCCAGGCAGGAAACACACCTAATAGTTGAAATTCACTAACAGATATACCTCTCTCTGGGTTCAGAGAAAATTCATCCTGCTGACTTGTTACCTTTTCAGTAAAAATTCATGAAATTTCCATCTTTTTCTGTCCTAAATATTTTATATTATTACATTAATTTTTAAGTTTACCAGACATATTTTAACTGCTGCTGGGTAAAGGGAAAAACGACTTGTTTAAAGTGTTTGTAAACCAAAAGTTACTGAACGTCATGTAGCGACATAAATGTTTATATGGCAGCACTTTCAAAATAAATGTATGCAATACACTACTTTTGAAATTATTATTTAATGTTGCACATAATAATGTTATTATAATTGTGATTATAATCACAATTATAACAATTATAATGTGATTAATCACAATTATAACATTTAATTATTGTCCAACACTGCTTTTGTTTTTTTTTTTTTTTGTTTTTTTTTTGAGTATTTGGTGGATGTAAGATGGATATATGAATTACTGAGCTCAAAGAAATAAGATTTTTTTTTCTTTTTCTTGGAACTACTTTTTTAAGGCAAATTTCCCCGCTGTCAGGGATGGGCGTATCAATACTTTGTAGTTGATACTTTGACATCTGTCATTTAAAATATCGCATTTACTGCTCTTTTTAAATATCCTAATCCCACTGCTGATACAAAACATGATATTTGTTTCCATTTCTGAGAATTTTAGTTAACAAAGTCATGAACTAAAAGCAGACATGTGTTTTCTTTTCATGTCACATGATTATAGCTGCCTATCAGATCTCACGATGTCATGATGCTGCTGCTAATGTTACTGATGAGGATGTTGTGTTTTAATCTTTTACTAGTGTAATGCAGGTTCTTCCACATTATGTTTAATTATTTTTACTATATTATAATATATTATATTTTATTATACTTAGTTTAGGAAATTGAAATAATTTTAATCTGAACTGTAATTTTATTATTTTAAAATATTTACTTTTAATCATATTTTTATTTTATTTTATTTTATGTCAAGTATTAAAGTCATATTTCGTATTTCCCTTTCTATATAATATTAATGCACACTGTTCAGTCTTGTGGTTTTCTTTATAATGCAAAAATTGTTTGTATCGATATAGTTGAGAAGGTACCATAAGCTAATATCATGTCAACAGGAAAAATCCTGGTATTGTCCATCGCTACCTGCTGTTATTATGGAATTGTTGCAACTCTGTTTTAAAAAAAAAAACATGTTGAACTTGAACCCTTCTTGACTAGGATTCATTTCTCTACACATTTAAAATGTATAGATTTATAATTTTTTCAACTCCTAACTCATCTCTTTCCTTATTTATGTGTAACTGCATTTGATATTTTTGTTTTAAAATGAATTGTGAAATATCTAAAGTGTGTTAATCAGTTTGTGTGATAGATTATAAAGGTCTGCATGCAGATGGGACTTTTCTTTTTTGCTCAAACTCTTTCCTTAAACACGCACCAGCAAAACTTTGAAAGTCACATACACGAGGAAGAGGCACACATACCTCCCCTATTTTTCCTCTCCTGACATTATTATGTGTGTGCGTGAACGGCGTTGACCTTTCTGCAACGTTGCCCCGTATTCACTGGTTGTCAGCACAGTCTCTGTCCCAGGCCATCCGTCTCTGCCACCAGTCAGTCCTCCAACCAATCCTCTGCCGTCCCATTAACACAAACACACAGACGTGCACAGACATGCGCATTCTTACATGTACAGCACACATGCTCATATGCGCACACACAACACACACCCACACAGAAACACACACACTTGCAGATACAGGGGCAATCCTCCGTTGTCCCATTAGCCCGGGATAAGGTGCTCCGCTCTGCTTTGAGCCGGAGCTCAGCCTGGCTAGCCTGGGGGATCATTAAGACCCTATCCTGCACGCACACGTGCACTCACACACAGACATGTATGCCTGAGCTGTGGTATCATGCTGAAGGAGTGCAGGTGGCCTGTTGTTATTTATAACAAAAGAAACAACACAGCAGAACTGGCTGACATCAGGCCCGTGTGGACCTGTGTGTACCTGAGCATTGTTTTCTACTCAGTCCAATATTTGTGAGTGTGTGAGGGAAGGAGATCAGTGAAGGACAGCTCAAAGTGTCTGTCCACCATAACCCCCCTTTCACATCCCACCTTAGATAGTGGTCTACAAGGACCACTGGACCAGATGTTGGCTCCAGAGCAACAGAAAGATTGATTGGTTTAATTGCCAGCACTTTGCTCTCCGGCGTCTGTATAGCTAATGTCAACTGTTAAAGGATGTTTGCTCCTCTCTCTCCTCTCCCTCTTTCTGTCTAGCTTTTATTCCCTGTGGCTGAAAAATGTGTCATGTTTTCTGATCAGTGGGGTGTGTGAAGATGTGTATGTACAGTTTGTCCCAACATCTGTTCAACATCGTCCTGTAAAAAAAAGAGAAAAGAAATGACATTTAAAGTCTTTAATAACTAAAATGGTGTTGTGTTGGTTTTCTCTTTACTGCTTTTGAAACCTTTCTTTCCTCTTTTCTGCCTTCATTTAGCTGTTATTTATATAATAATAATGAATTTATACACAGTGAAAATCGCCCAATCATGCATCTATCCATTGTCCGCTTGCCTAAATCTGGTCCTGAGCAGAGCTTCCTCCCTCTTCCGCTTCCCTACCATATTGTTGATCTCTCAGGTGTGCCTCTGGTGGTTGGACAGAACCAAGACATCTCACCTGTGAGATGTCCTGGAGGCATCCTAAACAGATGCTTGTACAATCTACACTGACTTCTTTGGATGCGGCAACCTCTGCCGGTAAAATGTAAAGCCTGTGTGGAAGTGCAAAAAATTGCAGTTCACCCCTCATCCACTAGGGGCTGTCTCCAAAACAGAGCAAATCCCCATAGACTCCCATGTTAAAAAGACCAACTTCACAGCAGAAATAAACATGTTTAAAGAATGGTACAAAAAACATTTTAGGATTAATAGGTCAAGCTTACCTTCATGACAACTTGTGAGGGGGGTGAATTTTTTCTGACTCACCCATGTAGATGCTATTTAGGGGCCGTCCCCACGACGCTGGATTGCAGCAAAACTGCAAAAGTAGTTTAGCAAACCACCTTTTCATCCCCACGACGCCAGGGATTAATCTCCATGAAACCGCCCATTTCTGAAGCCAGGTACCAAAGTGGATAGGTGTGAGTCCTCTACAGTCTGCGGTACTGTGCAGACATCGAAGCCACACAACTCGAGGATATGACGTCAATGTGACAAACACGCCGATACCCAATCCATCCTTCCTCAATTTTTTTATGCTTTATAGTCAAGCATTTTTTGAAGACGAAGGAGCTCAACTTCTTTATTAGTCCAAAGGAATGTTTCTCTTTTGCTTCGCAGTGAATCCTCAGCTATCTTTTCTTCTCTGCTTCCGATGTGAACTTCCTGCAACATGCAATGAGCCTTTATCTGTGTATGCGCTGTTTTGTTCCAGCTTCGGAGTGTTACTCTTTAGCACCCCCCACAGCCTGTAGTATGTACTACAGCGGTGTGGTGGGGATGTTGAAGCCTTTCTAGTAGTTTTTGCCACCGTTTTCACACCTGAACTGGCTTTGGTGCCATGTGGACATAGCCTTAATCTTGAAATTCGGCATAATTAGGGGCGTGTCCTTTTGACTGACATGCATCCAATATGCGTATCAACAAGGGAGAGTATAGTACAAACGTGGTTTTTAGTGCTAACAGCACGCCTTAGCTCTTAGCTACAGGCAGCTCGGAATTTGATGGGTGTCACCTTCACAGTCCCCCCTCTCAGCTTCACCTCTTTGCCCATTTTTGGATTTTCCATGAATGACGACAAGCATGATGCTGCCAAGATGGCGGCGGTGGGAACGCCCAATGAGTTTCAGTTCAGTTCTTCAGAAACCTACAGGTGACGTCACAGAGGCTCTGTCCATCTTTTATATACAGTCTATGGTAAACATCTAAACACAGATATAGTGATGCCCTGATAACATTTACATAGAGTAAAGTGCTGCATCTGTGTTGTTTGTCACAATGTTTGGTTACATTTCTGAGAAGATGTCATACAATGAGGAAGCTGCGGTACAGGATACAGGCTTTTACACATCAAACAGACTTGAAGAACCAACGCAGATGAGAGGCCACCTGCTGAGTTTGCTTGTACTGCTAATGTCTGAACAAACAACATCAACACACCACATATATTAGTTCCAACTGCTGGCCAGGATCTACAAAGAGGGTGTGGCCTGCCAGTGCACAATCCAATCTAAATTTATGTATAAAGCACATTTTAAAATAATAATGTTTAAACAAAGTGCTTTACATTAAATGAATAAATAAAATAAAATAAAAATAAATAAATAAGTGAAACAGAAACTGGTACAAATCACAACAACTTACACAGAGAAACATCTCTACAATGTTGAGCGCCAGGGAGAAAAGATGGGACTTTATATAAGATTTAAAAGAAGACAGTGAAGAATCCTGTCTAACATGCAGAGGCAACCCGTTACATCATTTTAGGGCTGCAAGCAAAAAAAACTTGATCCTCACTGAGCTTTAACTTCACCTTTGGAACAACCAAGAGCAGCTGATTAAGGAAGGCTAGTGGGACATAAGAAAATAAAATAATTAAATTCAATACTGTAGCACACAGAAGGCCGATGAGGGGCAGCCAGAACAGATGTGATGTGTCCACACTTGTGTGATCGCGTGAGAGGGAAGCCATGTTGACATTGAAATAGACTGGTTTTACTGTAGAGCTGATCTCTGTGTCAAATTTCAGGTTACCACAAGAATAGTCAAAGTACCCCCCTGTTCTCACATCTCCTCACTGGCTCCAATTAAACAGAATCGATTTTAAAATTCTTCTGTGTGGTTTTAAAGCTTTCATGGATTGGCACTCCTCTGTCCTTACTCTATTCCCAGACATCTCACGTCTACTGAAAAACTACTTTTAGTCTCTGGTTCAGGTAAATCAATAACAACAGTGGGTTAATCTGACTTTTGATCACCTGTTCAGAGGAATCTGACGGGATCATTAAATGAATAAATAAAAGAGCTGTTCAAACTTTAATCCACCATAGTTTTACCTCATATTACACTGCAGCACAGACTGGGAGGGCTTTAAAAACAAGAATACAGAGGAAACGGGTCATTTTCATATCATATGAGCTGCAGCTGAAGCTTCTGCTCTTTGACTACGTTTCAATTTCAGCTTTAATATTTTATGGAAATATGACATCAATAAACTCTAGAAAAACTGAGTGACTTCTGATTGGTACTGTGGGTTTCTCCTCTGATTAATAGCAGGGATGATGTCTTTAGATGAAGTAAAAGATCACATTTATCCTGACCTTACTACCACTAGGCTGTTACTCTGGTGCAGTTAAACTTTCTATAGTAAACCACTGACTGTTGATAACCACATGGAGAAGTGATATTTTCCATCAGCCGTCACTATGCTGCACACAATCACTGCTTGCTTAGCAGATTTAATAAGAACAAGAGCATATGATGAGAGAAAACTGACATCATATAGACATTTGTGTACTGTTTTTAATTTCTTTAGACTGCAGCGTAAATACATAAATACACAGCAAGACCAATGATCAGCCAATTAACACAAATTCAGATGTTCAGTTTTTGGAATCTCTTCTGACAGAGATGGGACCGTTTTTTAGCCCCAGTACCCTCGTACTCTGTCCGGTACACTGTTTCTTTTCAACAAATACAACAAATCTATACCAGAGGTCACTAACAAGCGGACCGCAGCCCAGTTCTAGACCCAGAACCTGTCCCATATGGACCTGGTCCTATAATTTAAAATCTAAAGGGGTGCTTTAATTTTAACTGGCACAACTTTTGTAGTCTTCATGGTAGCAGTCGGGAAACATACAGGCCAATTGCATGTGAGTTAAGCCACCACGATACACACCGAATCATTTGCGTCTGTGTGGCTCCCGGCAGTAAACTTTGTGGCATTTCAGCACATGCAGACGAGAGCTGAAGAGTCAGGAAACAAGAGGGTAGAAGGAGAAAGAAAGCCAACTTGATAAAACAGAGAGAGAGAGATGGACGTTAGCACCAGAGAAAGGCAGCTGTGTTGCAAAGTCCGTCTGTTATCAGCGACTTTGGGCTTGTTTTTCTGTCGCTTTCAAATACCGTCAGTCGTGGGTTGCGGGTTTGCTTATTGGGGTTTGTCTTGCTCCTGTTATGAAGCCCTGCTGTTTCTCCAACAGCTGTCCACAATAAAGCCATGGATACGGAACAGGAAACGTGAACGCAGCAGTCTTTTTTTTTTTTTTCGTGAAGTAGTTTTAACAGCCCTGCTTCCATAGTTACCATGCAAATCGGCATGGCCCCTACCCACATGTGCTCACAACTTCCTTTGACAATGCAACAACAGTGACAATGCCCACAAATAAAATATGTGTATATATACAGTATATATTAAAGATTAGGAAAAAGAGTGTATTGGTAAACTTATCATGCAGCCCCTCAAAAAACCTTCTTATCCATTAGGCTGACCGCTGATCTATACCCTTTGTTCTCACCCTCTGTCATTGATTCAGTAAATACAGATTTATAGTCAATGAATTTCATCTATTTAGTTTATATAGCACTTTATCAAATGTGTAAAAGCAACTGAAAGTGTTTTACAGAGCAAAAACTAGACAAACATTAAATAACATAACAATTCACCTCTTGATGCCTGTTGTCTCAAATCTGTGACAAACCATTTCTGGCCTTCATCATTTAATTTCTTTTAACCTAATTATTCTTTTTAATTTATTTGTTTGTTTTTCTTTTCACAATTGTTTATGTATTTATTTTTATTTCATTTATTTATTGTTGTTATTTAGTTTATATTTAATTGAATTTGATTTGATTCCAGTTTTTTCAGATTTTTTTCTTTTACTGTATTTCTATATTATTTGTTGTTTTTATGTAATTACAAATACATTTAGGCATTAAGGGATAAAACAGTAAAAATAAAATAAAAAATAATAAAGATAAAAAATTTGATAATACTTAAAGCAAGAATAAAGTGTTTACTTTGGTTCCCATGTTAATAAACATGATGCGCTACCAATCAGAAATGGAGTGGCCAATAAAATTTCAGTGGTGACCCCCACCACCCCAGAAAATGATGAAAATACTATTAATGTACATAGTATGTCCTTAAAAATGTCTTTGCTTTGATCTTTTGATATAACTTTGGTCAGTTGGATTATTTGTGCTAATGCTAACGTGTGCATGCATGCAGCATAGAATAAACTGCTCCCTTATCATGCATTTCTACACATCTGTCAGTCAGACCAGAAAAAAAGGAGGGAGGAACAGAAAAATGGAGGCATGCAGCAGACAATTAATTGTGTGACTGGCTGGTGAGGCAGAAAGACAGAGAATAAGAGGAAGGGAGAGCGAGAATAATAAAGTGTCTGTAGTAAGCATTAATCTCCCTCACACTGCAGGCATGTCAGTGGAGGCTAGCTGGTGACTAATGCCACGTTTTGCATATAGTGGTCACAGACAAGACGTCCTTCTCAGCTGAAAGCAACAAATAAATGCTTTAAGTGCTGTTGTGGACAGAAGATGGACACATGCTGGAAAACCACAAACAAATAGAGAGAAGAAAAAGAATAGAACTATAATTATATCAATGTAAAAGTCAGTGATATTTACAAACATATGATAGCAGTCTAATGTTTCCATTCTTTTTTAATAAGCAGGTGTGTCCAGATTTTATTCAAAAATGTATTTGCTTTCAATTAAAAAAATGTATAAATTCCAGAACTGAATGAAACCATGAGCATACGAACAGTAAATATGCAGAATATTGCTGGTAAGAGTCGGCACTCCATACTTTTCTGTTGACTTCAGTATTGGTTTCCGCTTACTCCAGTTCCACCTCATTCCTGACTTCTGTTCCATACCATGAGAGTTCAGTTCCAGCAGAAAACCTGCTGCTCTGAATAAGGCTAAAAGGGCATATCAATTCAATTATCAGGAAGCCATTATTTTCTATCCAAATTAAATATCCATATCAATTGCTGGATCCTGAATTGAGTCTAATCGAAATCACATTGTCAATATGACAATGTTTAGTAGCGGCGAACACTGAATGGTTATCTGTTCGATCAATATAACATCATATCATGATCAACCTTGTGATTTACACCTGTAGCTTTGTTTTACATGTGTGAGCAGCAGTGAGCGGTGACCTAAAAAGTTTAAGCGTTCATATTTGAAAATGGCTGTAATTCAGTTCAGTTAATTTCCTTTTATTTATCTTATGTTATATAACAAACATCACATAAAGCACTTAAAAGCAACTCTATATTATTTCCCAATGGTAAAACTCTGTGCTTCTGACTCATTTTGATGGTACACTGACATTTATTATACACAGCGTCCTGAGGCTGAGAAACCATGGTCAACTACTCTTTTTTTCCAGCCTGGAGCCTCATGTCACAGCTGGTTGATTCAGCAGAGAAACCCAACAGGACATTGTTGGAGGAATATAGGAAAACAAAGGGAGAAACAGCAGAAGAAAAGATAAAGAAAGAGTCAGCATCAGAGTGACTTTTACTGGCTGGAGAGATCTCAAAGAAAAGACAGGATGAAGATGATGCGGAATTAGCCGTCATTAGGGGCGCCACCATGAGAATATCTGCCAAAGTGCTGCTTTAGACATAAACTAAAGTTCTATAGAAGTCCAGTTTGATTTAGTTCAGTTCAGTCCAGTTATTATCTGAGTTATGACAATTGTATTCACATAGCAGTGTTGTGCAACTTCATATCGCCCCATTTAAAGATGCTACAGCTCCTCAGGGCATCCAGTCTGAGTTTGAGTCCCAGCCTGAGGCCTTTTGCCATACGTCATCCTCTGTTCTGTCCAACCCACCCTTCCTGTTCAGCTACTATTAAAATAAAGCAAAAAATTTCAGTTGATTTTATTTAATTTTTTTTTTTTTTTAATGATAGAAGTGAGAGTGAAAGACCGCATTGAGAGAAAAAAAAAAGAAATAAAAGTGTTTCTTGCAATGGAATAGATTATACTTGACCTTATGTTTTATCACACAAAGAAGATATGCATGTGGAACAGACGTGTGGACAGAAGACATAAATAGCCTTTTAAGGTGTAACACAAGTTACGTAAAGAAAGAAAAAAAATGCTGCAAAATGTTGAAATGTCATGTTTTTACACTGGACAGATGCTTCAACTCTACGTCTTTTCAAATTAGAAGTTGAGGAAGCTGATTTTCTGACTTGTTTTCTAAGCACTAGCTGACATAATTTGCACAGAAATTTTAAATTTCACTTTCAGACGATATGCAATCTTCCCATAAATAATCATAAGTGGAAGAGGTGTCATTTGCAGCTCCTCGCTTTTCACCTGCACTTGCCTTTTTACAACTGCACTACACCTGCGTTGCCACGAAGCCTTCCTCATTTGTTTTTATTTTTTTGTTTTGTTTTGTTTTGTTGTTTTTTTTTTTTTTTGACTAGTTTATTGTGTTTGTGCAACAAAAATTACATTAAAAAGTTGTAAAAATTCACAAAAAAAATCCTGTTTGCCTCAGAGTCTCCTGCTGCTGAACTCAGAGTGAATTCTTTGGTAAAATAGAGTAAAGAGTAAATGAAGTGAGAGAGTCCAGGGCCCTCATTTATAAAGCTGGCATAGGAACAAAAACCAGCGTATGCCAAATATAGTCAACTTTTGGGATTTAAAAAAAACACACTTGGAGGGAAAATGTTCCTACCTCCACGCAAACCCTGACCATGGCGTACACACAATATCTGGGAAAACAGGAAACGGCAACACAAACGGTGAAGAATAAAATCAACGAAATGATGGGGTGGACCGTCTGCTTAAAACATTTAACAGTCAGAAAAAGAAAATGCGAAAAGTAAGCTTTGGTCATTTATTCTGAGCTCCAGCAGAGTAGGACAGACTGGAGCATCTAGAAGTGATGCAGCGCTTATGAAACACACAAGAGGTGGATTTCCTTTCATTTTTTATTTATTTTTAAACAATCCTTTTGTAATTGTTGTCCTAATTTCCATCAAGACAGTTTCCATTTCCTGCATCTCCTTGGCCACATTGTTAATAGCAGTGATGGTGTCCCTCTGCACCTGTAGGACTTCCTCTGAGGACACAGCTGCTGCGGTGCTGGGTGGAGACTCTGGCCTCACTCTCTCCAATCACAGCTGCAGCACCGCCGACCCACCTGGAGCACCCAGGAACTATAAAGAAAAATAATTTAACGCTAAATAAACTACCAATCTCACCCACCTGGAACACCCAGGAACTATAAAGAAATATTATTCAACACTAAATAAACTGCTAGCAATCTTAGATGTATCAGTACATATTTATTTTATACATTAGACTACATTACCGGCATCATTGTTGTCATTTAGCAGACTCTTTTCTCCAAAACGATTTACTGTGGTTGTAGCGTCTAGCCTGAGGCCCCAACTGGAAGGTGTTACTGTTCATCACTGTGGGATTCAAACTTTGATCTCGTGCATGGCAGACGGATTCCCTACCGACTGAGATATCCAGCTGCACGTTCCGATGCCTCTGGCGTGTCTTGACTTCTGACACTGCAATGACAACATCTGCCACTTGCTGGCACTATTCTGCCTTTCTGACACAAGTAATGCCCATGCCTTGCCCACCAATTAAACATTTTTACGTTTGTCAATGTGTTCCATCAGGATCTCGGTCTCACACCCCCAAAAAATTCTGCTTCTTCCCTCTTTTTCCCTCCTGAGCCATCATGTAAATGATGTGATAAATATGTATTACAGGCGTCCACCTGACCATTTATAGCCACCATGTGGGAGTGGGAAGGTGTTCTGATTTATAAACTGAAACAGGCGTGGGACGTGCATGTGCACGCTTTTATAAATCTGAAAGTTGAAGTGTGCTGCGTTTCCTTTTTGTGCAGAAGACGCCAGTAGTTTGCTTAAGTACGCACAGGAGGCCCCTGGTCTCCAGATATGCCCTCTGACTGGTACAATCCACCCAGCACAATCCTGTTGAAAAGACGACTTCACCTGACGTCTAATCAACATTGCGATTTGGTTGAAAAATGAAAGTTAAAAAGATGGGGTTTTTTTTTAGAAAAAAGAAAACGTGCATAGGTTGAAAAGTCCATCTAATGTCTGTAGCAACATATTTCACTGTCGGATACATCCAAAACTGGTCCATCACAGAGATGCACATGCATCCTCCTTCCTTAAGGTCACTAAATACCCCCACATGAGTAGAACATGCAAACACCACACACCCAACCATGGCTCGAACCAGGAACCTTCTTGCTATGAGAAGGCAGTGCTAACCGACTCAGAATGGCAGGCAGAACCTTCGGCTATCAGGCCCCTCTCTTATGGAACCAGCTCCCAGTTTTGATACTTGTTAGTCTTTCTTTCCTGTCCTCTCCACCCCAACTGGTTGAGGCAGATGGTCGCCCTCCCAGGTTCTGCTGAGGTTTTTTTCTTTCTGTTAAAAGGCTTTCCACTGTTGCCCAGCACCTGTGCATGCTCAGGATGGGGGACTGAATTGAAGTTTAGTTTTGATGCTGTTGTTGTCCTTATGGGGTATTATTTATTATAAACTGGCTTGTATGAATACTGATTGGGTGAAAATGGATTGGCTCAAATTGAATGTATGTAAAGTGCCCTGAGATGATGTTGTGAATTGGCGCTGAGTAAATAAAGCTAAATTGAATTGAATCAGAATGTTTCAGCAACTCAGTAATCAGAAAAAAAAAAAGTGTTTAAATTTATTCACTATAAGTTTCTGGCCATATGAACAGCCTAAGTTTCATGGTCTTTTGCCGACTTGACTTAGTGTGTCTTGTGTTTGGTGGGAAATGCGCTCAAAATGTGTACAAGCTCCTCATCTTCCAGGAAAGCTGAAATGATAAACTAACTTAAAGAACTTTTTTTCTTTCCCTCCCTGAAATAATCTTTTACCAGAATGATTGTACACATGGTTAATTAAAGCATTCCCATTTCCCAACCCCCTGTCCCCCTCTTTGAAAAGCCAAATCTGTGGACCTCGTGGTTTGAGAGACAAAAGACAAAAAGCACTGAATTCAGTAAAATGATGATAACTAATTATTTTTACTGAGTATAAAACGGAAACATGACATAAAATGACTGAGCTTATGAAATATTGTGCAAGCCTAGATTCATTTGCATGTTAAAGCTGAGCTGAAAGGCTGGTTTAATCACTCAAAATATTTGATCCTCATTTGAATAATTTTTCATGTCATAATAACAAACGAACGTAGGTTAATGATTCTGTTTGATGCTTGTCCATTTAATAATTTGGATCATTTAGTTTTTCAGGCTGTTGGTTGGACAAATCAAACATCATGGTGGCTTCACCTTGAGCCCTCGGTCTGTTTTCACTTTGCTTTTCAAAGCTAAAAAACAAAGCAGATCATTTACACATTAACCAGCAGCTTAATCAATAGTTCAATTTAGCATGAGGAACCCTGATGTATAAGAGATGAAAGATTCATTTGGGCTTTTTAGACTTAAATAAATAATTCCCTCCTGGTTCGTGGTTACTGTAATTTTGTGTTAAGCTTCGTGGTTTTTACATACAAGAGTTACACATAATCTGTCACATAGACATGTTGCACATCTGCACGAGAAAAAAAGATTTATTTAACATAAAGACTCCTTTGCCTGCTGTTTATCAGGAAACAACAACACAAATCTGCCTTTGTTTAGCATTTTGATTTCTAATCGACAATGGCAAATCTCGCCACACTGATCCTCAAAATTCTCTTAGAAATAGTTTTACATCCAGTTCCTGTTTTTTTTTTTTTTTCCTTTTTGTCTAAAACATCATGTCCAGTGAGCAGTCTTGCAGTATGGATGTTCTCATAGTGGATATGTGCACTGGGGTCCCTTTTAGACCTGAGCAGATGCTGGATTTTGCAATAAAGGAAGCATAGCTGTGTTTGTGTGTTTGCTTGTGAGCTGTAGCGTTTCTGGGTAAACCTGTATACATGTGCTCCCCTGTGGTTACTGTGTATAAGTTGTCGATTGATTTCTCTGTGTGATCAATAGCATTTTAGCCCCTTAACTACCTTCCATATCATCTGTTCTAACAAACGATGTACAGGTTTGTGTGCATGTGTGTGTTTGTATTTCCATACCAATACCTCAGATTTTTTTTTTTAAGAGATAAAGTCAGCATGCACATGGGAGGTAAATCTAGTGGAAGGAAAGACAAAAAAAAACATAAGTAATCAATTCACAGATGGCAACTCTCCACTTCTGTAATGATTTTTTTCTTTTATTTTTTGTTTTCTTTTGTTTTACAAACCAAAATCTCAGTGCAGAACATGGGGTGTGCCATTACACACATATTTAAACAAACTATGGCTGTTTTGAGGAAATGTATCTCTTCCACGTCCTCCAGATTTCTTCCAATTTGCTTTTTTTGTAATCATAAGGAGAAGGTGACTTTTTTTTCTTTTCTATAAATATAAATACCATACCAGTCTCCATGGATGTTATGGCTGGTTTAAGCCTTTTTTTTTTTTTTTTTTTTTTTTTTTTTGCCTTTAAGCTAGAATATCCAAACAAATTGCGTTTTAAAATGTACTGTTCCTGAATTAACCAGCACAAATAGAAGATCACTCTAGTTAAACTTTATCCTTCTGCCAATTATTATTACAAATTCTACAAAGATTTCCACTGAAGTGCGTAAAATGAATGAATGAATATATATTTCATTCTCTGTACTGCTTAGTCCATTAAGGGTCGTGGGTAAGTTAGAGCCTATCCCAACATCAGTGGGTAAGAGGCAGGGTACACCCTGGACAGTTCACCAGTCCATCGCAGGGCCAACACATAGGAGACAAACAACCATTCACACACACACACACTCCTAGGGAGAATTTAGAGTGACCAATTAACCTAACATGCATGTCTTTGGATGGTGGGAGGAAGCCGGAGTACCTGGAGAAAACCCACGCATACACGGGGAGAACATGCAAACTCCACACAGAAAGGCCACTGTTCAAACCTCCCCCCAGCCGAGATTCGAACCAGCGACCTTCTTGCTGTGAGGCTGCGGTGCTAACCACCACCATATATATATATATATATATATATATATATATATATATATATATATATATATACATATATGTATATATGTATATATATATATGTATATACTGTATATATGTATAGTACTTTCATTTACCGTTTTATAAAAACTTGAAATATGCATCTCCACTTCTGTAATGATTGACGGTAATTTGTATTTACATTTTTCTGGGGTTGTTTTTTACCTGCTATCAGCTGTTGAATGATCAGAAAAACTGTGAATGACGGAAGTTCGAGGTGGCACGCTACCTGTTGGTCAGTGTAGATGTAAATTAATAAGAACAGGAATAGGAATTGTTGTCGGAGTTGGAAAACCAGTGAAATCTCAAAACCGTGTAAAAGTAAGTTAGTGCCTTCTCTCCTGTCAGTCAAATTTGTTTTCAGTGATAAAATTAGGAAAAAGGAGGAAACATGTTGAGTGGTCTGCCATCTTTGCTTTTGAAGGTTCCTTTTTCTTCTTTTGGTAGGGTGAATGGTAGGAAAGCAATATCCTCTCTGCCTTTTAATCTTGGGATGACGGGCCTAGGACCTGTCTCAGTATGTGTGTGTATGTCTGAACAGTGGCCCCATTGATCAAAGCCAGCGCTGGTGTGATGGGATGGGGGACAAGGCTGGCCGTGGACGTAGCAACTCCCCGGCTCCCTGCCATTCTCTTCAACACCGCTCAGGCCAGCTTGGGGCCATTTGTCAAAGTTTTATCTGATTCCAGAGGTATTGGATCTATCAGTCACTGAGTATGAGAGAGGAGATTGACCTACTCCATGGGTATTTTTCTAAATTAGACTCAGATGATGTGGAGGCGATGTAGCCTGCCGTCATAGGTGACAAAAGCGTTGTAAAGCTACCTTATTAATACCAAGTGCAATGCTTTAATTTGATTGCAGAGGCAGGTGGGGTTTTGAGTTGTGTAAGACATGTTAAGGTGGTGTCCCTGAAGTGTGAGTGGTTTCCTCCCTCTCGCTGGGTTTTAGATTGCCTTCCAGACTGACAAAGCACCTGCCAGACATGCATCAACGAAGCCATCCATCTGTCCATCAGGTTGGCGATCCACTCGGTCATCAACAGGTAATGCTTGGTGCTGGGGTTGGACGCCTGATAATGAAAGATAGGAAAACATCACACACTCTGTCATCACGTGTTAAGGCCCTTATGTATCCCACTTAAGACAAAGCATGCATCTCATGCATTGCCTGCTCTGCATCAAATTCCTTTATGTCTTCCTTTCTTTTACATCGTTCTTTGCCCTGATCCAAAGACATTTATCATTTTAGCTCAGTAAAGTCAAGGAACATTGCTGTTCTTAGTCTTATTTGAGAGAAGAAATATTTTTGTAATTTTTTTCCAGTTAATAGTGTTGTGGTTGAGCTAACAAGCAACCATTTGGGTACATTCTGAACTAAATTGCCTGACTATGTTTAGCTTGCTGGCAGACAGCAACGGTTAATTGCCACTTAATTAGCTGTTTTACTCCAGCATGCTTTGACCCACTTGGGACAGGTCTCTCATTAAAGGAAAAATATCTAAACTCAAACATTTTGTGCAGAAAAAACACAATTATCAGCATTTAGATGCATATGGTTTAGAATAGGTGTTTTTTTTTTTTATTTTTTCTTAACACGTATCCTCCAAGGAACCGCTGGTGGCCACTCTGGCTTTTAACTTTTAGAGTTTACTTTTCTTTTCACAGATGTGGGCGGAGGATGGTTATACGAGATCTTTAGGTACTGAACGGAAAGTGTTATTTTCTGTGAGTATATTTTCTTAGAAGGTATCCATAAGCTTTGAGAGGATCTTTAAAATGATTTTTATGACATCTGCTCATTGAAAATGCCAATAAATGACACAAATATATGGTTCCCGACAAGCTGAAGACAGGCTGTTTTTCCTCTGGATTCAGAAGACTTTGAGTTGATGTCATGGTGGTTGTGTTTGTGATTATTGGTGATGCTTTGAAGCCCCAAAGGGCCCCCTCCAGTAACAGTTCAGACTCAGTGAGCAACCCTTGCTCTGGCTCAGCACCCTCCTGGCTACATCAATATGCCCCCAAGTTTCTACAACAATCCAAAACCCACCAGTGCACAGTTACACTTTGCTATCAATAAGACCTGCTCCTTCAGACATTAAGCTGATTGAGCTTCGCTGGCAGAAAGACAAGCTGTTTCCCCTGTAAACTTTTCTCTTGCGCTATCAGTCACACTTCAAAGTGGAAAGTCAGACACCCCCGGATCTGAAAACTTACAGTCAATGCTTTTAATTCTGCTCGGTTCGATGCCCCTCTCCCTCCTTGTCTGCCTGTGAATCACTTTCCACTGACTAAGAGCAAAAAAGGCAGAGATGTGCGGCTTCTACCATACAGATATTGGCAGTGTGTCATCAGAATGAATGAACCGCTCTTGCATCGCAACTGCCAACTTGTCAGCTGCGAGCTGGGATGCATGACTGACACCCCCTGATTGGTCGATTTAATATAGAGAGATGGAGGGAAGTAGATGGTTGTCTGCCTTCCATGAGCTCTGTTATACTGGGAGATAGAGGGAGAGGTGTAAGTCTATTTGTTGAAGACATGAAGCGCTAACTCTCTAGGTATGGGCCTGTATGCCTTGTTAGAGAGGAGAATTTTTTTCAAACGGGAGAGTTAGCATGCAGTTTGTTATCGCTTCACCCCGGGTGTTCCTGACAAATCGACTCAGACAGCCATCAGATGGTCTGCCAGAACAAGACATTTCAAAAACTGGTGTCAGACTGAAATATATGGAGGTTAAACTTGTGAACAAAGCTCAGAGGTGCTGGCTGATTGATTCACATAGAAGACCACCCCTATCAATGTAACCTGCTGCTTGGGCACACACACACTGACACACACTGTAAAAGTCTTCATACGGTGGAAAACTTGTCACCATGATACATAAGTGAGAGAACAAAGTTGTAAAGTGAGTCGGTCTGAGGCCGACAACTGTAAATTACTTCTGAGATCCTACATAGACAAGACTTTTTTGGGATAATATAAAACACATTTGATTCCTTCCAACTTTTCCAGACATGTCACTACATTCTGTTTTCATGTCCTAGCAGATCAAAACTGGTAAACCCACAGAAAACATTAAGCAGATGGTTTTAAGGTTATTAATGATGGACTGTCAAAAAAGGACAAGACATCCCTCAAGTACAACACAAAAAACACAATGTCTAAAAGCAAAAATCACTTTAAAGATAAATCCATTTTATCTGCCAATGTTAGTCACTTGTGATAGCAATGTTTTGACGTCAGTGGGTTGTTGCCTGGCCCACTTATGAGGAATATGAGGCCATTTTAAAATGCTAGAAAAAAAAAAAAAAATGGAACATGTGTACAATGCTAAATAGAAAATGTCCAATGGTGACATTATCAATCATGAAACAATAAAAGTCATCTTGCCCTTCCCATGTACAGTATTTAAATTGGGTAAACACCAAGTTGTTGTTTATGTAATAAATACTACGAAAATGTGAAGAAACAGTGCAGAAAAACAACAAAGTGCACACTAACTGTTTCCATTGGAAGAAAGAGCAGGAAGGCGCTCTAATCAAATGCACTTCATTTAATGAGAATCAGTATGAGTGACCGACAGTAACAGAAATGTTGGCAGCATTTTGGTCTGGCGCATTCAGGTTTGTGTTAACAACAAGGAGGAAAGAGAGCTGTGATACTGGAGAAGCAATTGTTGGTGCACAGATGGAAAACTTTCGAGATTGAGCAAGCGAGTTCAGACCACTGAGCTTCAGTACATCTCAGACTCTCCAGGCATCAGCTAGCATGTTAAAGTTAATAACAGTAAAATAAGAAAAGGTCTGAACATGTATGGCTTGTTTGGAAGGGTTAACAAGAGGAAGGGGGAGTAGTCGATGGTGTTCGGCTGGAACATTGGGGTGGGTGCTTGCCCGCACTGGGTGGTCGTCTTGGGGGTTGCTGGTCCTCCTGGGCTGGGTGCAGGCCCTCTGCCTTTGGGGGCATTCTTTGGTTGTTGTTGTGATACATGTTTTGGTTTTTTTTTGGGGGGGGGGGTTATTTTTCTAGGAACTTCTGATGACTGTCTGCTTTGTTTTCCTGTAAAAGCTGTAGGAAATTCTCTGTTGGGTTTCTGTACAGGTGTAACGTTGGTTGTCTGGTGTTAGATTGGACTGATGGGCCTTTGCCTTCTATCTGTTTTATCTTTGCCTCTTTATTTTTTCTACTTTCTTTTTTTTAACTTTTCTTCATCATTCTTTTTTTTCTGTTCCCTATTGTTAGGTCTAGCAAGATTGCAGGAGAAAAAGAAAACAAGTATTTTTATGAGGTTTTTGTATAACTTTGCTGTGAGATGGCTTATAGTTGAATATTACATGTGTTTTCTGAAATAAGGCATCTTAAATAAAACACACTAAAAGAAATAAGGTTAAAATGACACAATTATGTCTAAAAAAACTGGTGTAGGCAACATCAAGGCTGCACCTCTTGCTTAAACATTACATTTATGTGAATGCAGCTGTTTCCTGACATGAAGCATCATAATTAATTTATTAGAAACAATAATTAAAAAAGAGATAAATTGGACTTGTCTAATTTCATCATCATTTATGATATAGTTTTTCTCCAGTGTGAGTCATTAGGACTTTTTGTGTTTTTCTTTTTTTTTCTCTCTCCTTTTATGCGGGGGGGGGGGGGGGGGGGGGGGGGTTCTAGTTTACTCTACTTGAGAAACTGCTGTGCAGCTGAATGGTGACAGGTCAAAGAAGAACGCACTCTGTTTCAGCATGTAATTTCATGTTACTGGGAATCTAACATTATTGTCCCTACACAACCTCCCTCCCACGCTCCAATTTAGAGACAGATCAATATTCAGCTTTGTTTATCAAAGTGACAGCTCCTGGATATTGCATTTTGCATTTTTATGTTTTTCCTTTATAAGCGGGTATTAAAACATAATATATCTGAAGTCTTGGTTTTATGGGCTGACAAAGGGTGGGGAGGCGCTGTTAATGGTGTAAAACAGTTGAGGAATGGAGCCTGCTCCCGTTCTTACACTCACTGTTGCAAATATCCATCACACACATCAGCACCAGTGTTTGCCTAATGAAGACGCTCTCTTTTGGCAAGTGTCGTCGATAACAGACAAAACCCGCCGAGGAATTCCAGTAGGGGTTTGCATATGTAAGTGCGCACATCGATATGTGTGACACTCAACTCCCAAATCATGCATTATTTGCAAACCAACCATAAAGAAATGACAATGGCAACCCTGTGCATACCAATCAAGGCCCATTATCCATGTCAGTTAGCATGCTGTACGTGAAGGCAGACTTGGCCGACGGGAGTCATACCCGAGGTCCTGATAAATGCTTTGGCTGATTCCCCTTGTGAGTGATGGAGCACTAACCCTGTTTAGCTTCTTTAATATACTTGTATTAGCATGAATAAATAACGACTGTGTCCGGATGCTACAGATATTTGATTGTGCCTACATGATAGGCTGGTATCTTCTGTCTCACGGTGCCACTGCAACTCTCTTGGTGTCACAGCTGAAACAGACTGACATCGATCTTTATCACCTGCTCCCTAAATCAATAATAAGCCCTCAGAGAGAGTGGCAGAGAGGTGGAGGGTGGTGATGATGCTGTCTGCGCCATGTTCATGCTATTGCCAAATATTGTCTTTTTAGAGCTCTTTTTAATATCAGGTTATAATATTTCATGGTGGATCCTGTAGTTATGCATGCAGGTGGTGAGGGGAAAACAAAGGCTTACATAAGTTGACTTTACATTATAAAAGGCAGTGTAGCCATGGCGTCCAGCACCGTAGAACATTAACGTAGCTTCCTGGCCATGTTAATATGAAGAATCTGAACTGTGACAGTCTGCTGCTGTTTATACACTATAAATTCTTATAATTGTCCTGACATGCCAAGATAAGTTACAAGTACTAATATGAACTGCTTTGGTTAACAAGTGATGTACTACTTAATAGACGATCAGTAGCTGTTTTATTGTGAATCAAACTTACAGAGCTCAAGTTACTTTCACCTGCTAAGAGCAACTATTTACAGAAACCTGTGCTGACCTATTTGCTTGTAATTTGAGGGTCATGTCAGGGTAAAAACAGTGAGATAAGTTATCAAGCATGTAATAATTATATAATCATGGGGTGGGACTTTAACAAGTTAATTTCAATTGTTAAAAAAATTAACGCATCAACTGAAATGCAATTAAATATATTTTTCCAGACATAGCTAGAGCCTGAATTTAAAATATTAATATCACTGTCTATTATTTGATTCAGTCTACTACAATCCATTTAAATTAAAAATATTTTGCTTTTTGGAGAAAATATTGCTATGCAATTAAAATGCAATTTTAATAGCATTGAATAATTTTTTTTATCAAGTCCGACTTCTATATTATCATAATGAAATGTAGAAAAACTGGAATATAGCAAGCATGTAGCCTAGGGATGCCCAAGTCCGGTCCTTGACGTCTACTTTCCTGCAACGTGTAGATGCAGCCGTTCTCCAACACCCCAGAAACAAATGACTGGCTCGTTACCAGGGCTCTGCAGAGCTAAATGACGTGGATGAGGGACTTCAGCCATGTGATTCAGGTGTGTTGGAGAAGGGCTTCATCTGAAAGTTGCAGGATAGTAGATCTCAAGGACTGGACTTAGACACCCTGATTTAGACTGTTGTTTGACCTTTCCAAGAGCCATTAGAAAATATTAAACTTCATCCAAAAAAGTGGTCCTTTGGCTGGAAAAAAATAAAAAAAAATAAAAAAACCTCCACAAAGACTCTGAACTCTAAAAAAATCTTTGGTTGAGTTGGTGCAGTCATTGAAGAGTTACTTTTAGCACTTTTTTATGTATTTGAGAACAGTGCCCTTTTCTGTATAACTATTACCGTGTTAAGTTCTTTTTTTTTTGTTTTGCATGCATGTCTTTGTGCAATCGCGATTTTCCTTTAGCGGCAAAAAGTTATCGATATCGATGAAAAAGTACCATCAACTGATGGTATCGTATCGACAGGAAAAATATCAGCCATTCCTACCTCGAACCAGTGACCTTGCTTTGAGGCAGCTGTTGTTTTTATTTTTGTTCTGTTTTTGGGTGAATAAGAAGTTGCTCAAAATAAAATGAAATGGATCAAGCAGCAGAGTCTCAAACAGATAAACATGAATAATTTTAAAGGCTCTACTCTGAGTCTGACAGAGAATAAATATTGATGTTTATCCTTTTAACAGATATTCCATGAAAGGCCTCCAGGAACCTTAAAAGTTTTTCATTTTATCCACATCAGAGATGAATCCCAAAGAAGTCACGACTTATATTTACTGACATGACTAAAAGTAGATAGTTAAAACAATATTAGTAAATCTGACCATATAATTTTTGGCATATTATCTCCTGATTCAGTAAGTGACATTTTAGGTTCACAAATTTAAAAAAACACCTCTGAATGATTTGAGACTGACTTGCTTTCATCATATACCCAGTAGATTCAGCTGTGGGAACCATAAGACACATCTAAATCTTATCTTTCTGTTCATGTCCTTCTCTTGCTTCATGACCAACTCCACAGACAGCTCCCCTGTACACTTCCTCCCACACAGGCAACATTCAGCCATTTGCCCTCTGACCCCCTCTGACAGAACCGGTAGAGACAAACTCATACACAGAATGTTGTGTTCATTTAGCCGGGGAGGGACACTGGCACCTGCTGACCATTGTTAAAATACGTCTTTTTTTTTTTTTTTTTTTGTAAGGAGCAACCATTCATACTTGCAAAATAGTATGTAATGATAAAAGAGTAACACTGAAGGAAAACACAAGATATACACCAGGAAGTAAATCAGTAAGTATGGGAATAAACAGATTAATGTGTAAAGAAACAGATAAATGTCAAATGTAAAGACATGAAAAAAGAACATAAAATGAAAAGAAACTTTCATTATTTCATGCATCTTTTTCAATAATTATTTTTTAATGGATGAAGCTGCTGCTCCTCACATCATTCTCTACCCTGTTTTTCTTTTTTTTTCTTTTTTCTTTTTTTTTCCCACCTTTTTCTGCTATCCAGACTTTAATTCTTTGGGAAATACATGATTTTCTCCTCTGGCTGTCTGGCTACACTCTGTGTAACTCCACTGAACAAACCGTGCAAGTGTGGACTAAACCATTTTGCTCTATTTTAGAGGGGTGATAAGGCCATTGGCACAAATTTGTCCATGTTTCAAAAGGTTTTACTAGTAGTGCAAAAATGATGTTCTATTTAGCCCCATGCTATGTTCTACCACAGCATGTGTGTGTGTGTGTGTGTGTGTGTGTGTGTGTGTGTGTGTGTGTGTGTGTGTGTGTGCAACATCTCAAACAGTAGCAAATGACATCCATATGTTCATATTGATACCCACATTTATCTGTAAAAGGTCTTTTTTTTATTAAACTTTCAGTCTAAAGGAACTTGGACATTTAGCATAAATCATCTCACTGGTTTCAGAGATAATTTAAAACAAGCAGTGTTGTTCTGACAGAATTAAGAGGGATGAATCTTTCTCATTTACCTAAAGAATACACCTGCAGCACATTCATAATAAATGTAAATTGTTTGATGTTTAATGACATGGCAATGATATTAATCAGCTTGTTAATTTATGCAGTGGCGTCGTTGCCACATCTCTGCGTGGCTGCAGCAGCTGTGCTGCTTTCTAATTTGGCAGGAATAAACAGTTGTGACTGACAATCTGCCGTCAGCTCCACCTGTTTTACATGTATGTTAACATATCCAGAATCAGACAAACTGGAATGGCTGATCGAGCTGATAACCAGTGTTGTATTATCTCATAGCAACATTTCCTCTGTCAGGGTTAGTTGAGTCCGATCACTTAATTATTATTTATTTATTTGTGTATAGTAGTAGGAGCACATCTAGGAAAACCCTTGAGAATGAAAATGAATTCCAGATGACAATATAGTTGTGTTGTATTGTATCATAAGTACTATTTAAAAATCATGTTAAAGAGATTGTGTTTTCAAAAGTGGAGTTTTCAAAGGTGATAATAGAAATATTAACTTGTTCCATCCATTGTCTATGCCCACTTTTTTCATGGAAGGGTCACATAGGGGGTGGGTCTTTGTGCATAACGAATGTCCTTGTAACTTCAAAACAATTCACAGGCACAGAGTTATAAGATTGGAAGGTTGTAAGTGTTGCTTTACTGCCATTATTTGTACAAACAAATGTATGAAAGTTGTCTTATATTTCATTTACACAGTTATCAAGCACATAAGGACCATGTCAAGATGCTTAGTTTCTAAAAAACAACAAAAAAAAAATAGACACACTACTAGTGACATATAAAATGGCATGTTTTTAATGCAGACTGAGAGAACAACAAAAAAGAAAATAAAACAACAGAAAATGTTTATTTAGTCTAAGTTTTGCAGATTCACAGTTTTATGTTGCAGATCTCTGCAGGTCACACACAGTACGGACAAAGATGCACACTGATGTGCAGAAGCGTGACAGCTGCATACTAAAAGCCAATTAAAGGTGTGAATGCATGCATCACAATAATTCCACACAATAATGAATGTAAAGGCTGAGGTCAGTAATTATATGTATGAGGACAGTGTGCATGTTTCAGTGTCCACTAAGTTATGTGTAGTTTCTTATCTCACTATGTCCAACAACTATTAAATCACTTGGAAAACGTAGTTACACAGTAGTTAGTATGAACATGGTATGAAGCCAAATGTTAACATAGCAGCTTCATTTATAAAGCCCTTTAAAACAAGCATGGCTGAATACTAAGAGTTTTAGGAAACTAGAAAAAAACATAAAATTATAGAAATAACAGACATATATAAAAACCTGACATTTTCCACTTAAACTAAAGCTAGATTGTGATATTTACAGGAAACATTTTAACAAATGATGTTCGTCTCTGGACCCAACATGAAATCATGTTACTTTTAGAATATTTAAAATAACTTAATATTGACTTCAGATTGAGTCATTTCATGCTGCATAACAGTCTAAACATTACCTGTGTGCTTTGATTTGTTTTAAACAGCCCTCATGCTGTTTTCTTTTTAGAATGACAGACTATGACAGAATAGTTCACCCTTCATGATGGATGGTTTATTTATTTGTTTATTTATTCATTTGAATCCCCATTAGCACAGCAAAGCTGTAGCTATTCTTCCTGGGGTCCCGAAAAAGAGTTACACATTTAAAATGACATGATCAAAATAATTATACAATACATTACATACATTTCATTGCCATGCACAAATAATGTAAAAAGATATTCAGCAATATTAAAACCATATTCTTACAATAACATCATATCATTTTTAAATAACAATTTACACATTCATTATTAAAATATTTATAATAATAAAAAAATACATTTTCAATCATAGGTCAGTCTGGACAATTATTCTAATGATTCACTTGAATTTTGTAGAATTAACTTGTAACCCACTTCTGAGTATGTACACGTCGCCACTAGGTTCGTAGGAGCTATGAGTAAAAGTAATAATCAAGGGACACCAGCATAGGTTACGAAAAACAACGTTTAGTTCTAAAATTATTTGAACAGTGCACAAATAACAATGCCTATGGGCCCTTTAACAATAAAATAAAATAAATTGTCCTTCCAAAGGTTTTGGTTCAGAATTGTTCGTTATGGATCCAAAGTTCAAGTCAGATAAGTCAGAGTAAAATAGTCAAGTCAAGAGTGTATTCAGTGTGGCTCCTGTTGGTGTCAATTCTTGGGATTGGCACAATCCTACCACAACCTCAGCTGAAGGATGTGGCGATGATGATCAGAGTTCTGCTGGGAGGCTCGCCATCTACTGCTCGCTGGTTAATCTCGTCGACACAAGGACTGAAGCTTCATTAAGTTTTTTTCCAACCAATATGAAAAGACCTGACCTGCATTAATAAAACAGGTTATAGTCTAGGTTCTTCCATAATAACGATCAACTAGATTCATTCAAAGTGTTGTACAACATATTATCTGTCCCTTTCCAATAGGGATATAACAATATAGGATACAGGTAGGTAACCAGTTATTTCCACAATAAAGTTTCAGTGTCAAAATAAACCATTTTAACCAATTGTAATAACAGTTAAATAAAATAACATTTTTCCAGTGAATTAACATAAACAAATTAGCCTTTTAATGTAATTTGTTCTCCTCCATATGTAGTGTCTCTTTTCTTTTAACCCCTTTTACATAGGAT